>NC_087436.1:92203132-92559382 GCF_036321535.1 Camelus dromedarius | reverse complement strand
TGCAGATGGTCGTCCAGGACTGAAGAAGCCCCTTCTATCATACCCAACGCAAGAGCTCTCCATCACTGGGCTGGAGCCGCGGGTACAAATAGATGTGGCGATAGGACAGTAACTTTTCTTACGGATACCGGGGCCACCTACTCTGTCCTGACTTCCTTCTCCGGACCCGTCTCCTCCAGTTTCTGTGCCGTTATGGGAGTCACAGGTAAACTGACCTCAAGATTCTTTACTGCCCCCCTTTGTTGTTGATGGGACGAACGCTCGTTTGCACATTCTTTCTTATGCGTGCCAGAATGTCCTAGACCCCTTTTAGGCCGAGACCTTCTTTACAAGTTGGGAACCCGAGTTATCCTGGGAGAAAATCCCCAGACTTTCACCTCTTTACAACTCCTCGCTCTCTGGGGAAGGAGAAAGACCTCCACACCCAGAGGCCTGGGAGAATAAAACTGATCCTGCTGCCTGGGGTCAAGGCGTTGCAGGGCGATAAAGACGGCTGCTCCCGTTGTCATCTCCCACAGAGATCCCACCTGGCTCCCTAATCGAAAGCAGTATCATTTAAAACCTGAGGCAAGGAAGGGCCTTCAGCCAATAATTTCTAAGTTCTTACAGTGTGGAGTCCTAATTCCTGTTAACTTCCCCTGCAACACAACTATCCTTCTGGCCATTAAAAAAGATGGGACCTACAGGCTGGTCCGGGATTTACGAACCATAAATGAGGCAGCAGTACCTCTTCACCCAATGGCTCCGAACCCCTGTGTGCTACTGGGGAACATCCCTCCAGGAGCCCAGGGGTACACGACCTTAGACCGAAAGGGGCTTTCTTCTGTATGCCCCTTAGTCCCCAGTCCCAGTGTTTATTTGTCTTTCAGTGGGACTCACCCAGTGGGTACCAGCGCCAGCTGCCTGGACAGCACTACTGCCACAGGGGTTTAGAGACAGTCCTCACCTCTTTGGGCAAGCTTTGGCCCAGATTTACAGGACTTACAGCTTGAAAAAGGGACTATTCTCCAATATGCAGATGACCTACTTATCTGCCCCCTTACTCGAGAACAGGCCATCCAGCACGCAATCCACTTTCCAGGTCCAAGGCCAAAATGGTCAAACAAGATGTCACTTATCTAGGAGTTGTTCTGACTCCTGGAACCTGTAGCCTTTCCCCTGAATGAATTCAGGGAACCTTACAACTCCCTAATCCCACTACTCGAAAATAGCTCAGGACGTTTCTCGGACTAACAGGTTACCGTAGGCTTTAGATCCCTCACTATGGGTGTATAGCCCAACCACTATGTGACAATTTAAAGGGTAAAGATGACTCAGTATCTCTTGGTGGGGTCCTTCCCAACAAGAAGCAATGGAAGAATTAAAAAATCTCCTAGTAAGATCCCTGGCCTTGGGGCTTCCAGATCCCACAAGACCCTTCCAGTTGTATGTTCATGAGAGAGGAGGAAGAGCCTTGGGGGTCCTCACCCCATGGCTGGGTCCTACCCAACAGCCCATGGGATACTGCTCCAAGGGGCTAGATCCCACTGCTCGAGGCTGGCCTTCCTGCCTAAGAGTGTTGGGAGCCCTGTCTTCTCTCCTGGAGGAAGCTTTTAAGCTAACTCTGGGGTCCCCTATACAAGCATACGTTAACCACCAAGTTTCTGATCTTTTTAAAGGCAAGGGACATTTCTGGCTCTCAGACACTCGGCTTCTTAAATATCAGGCATTATTATTGGAAAATGCAGATGTCACTGTCTCCGTTTGTGGGACACTCAATCCTGCTACACTGTTACCATCACCAGACGAGTCTCTTCCCTTTCACCTATGTCATGAGACCCTGTCCATTTCTCTAGGAGCTAGAACAGATCTCACCGACCAAGGCCTGGAAAACCCTGATGAGATCTGGTTCACTGATGGGAGCCACATATTCTTTGAACCTCTTAATGATCTGCGACTGCTTTTCAAGTGACTCTCCGGTGAGACTGTCCCATCACCCTAGGGGACTACAGATCCCTGTTAGATAAACCTCTTTCTTAAATGTCTCCTGGCTCTCATCTTTTCTCCTCTGGGGCCCCCACCAAACTGTTTTAATACTAATCTAAAATGTCTCTGACATTAGGGTCCCTCGTTGACTCCTCCTTTAGTTCACTGGACTAACACTCCAACGTCTGCCTTCTAAAACCAAACCAACAGAAAGCACAGAAATCAGTTATTTTTAAGGCAGTTTTTTCCGATTAAGTAGGTATGACCCTTGTTTGCCCCTTTCATCCCCTGGCTAGGGTTAGCTCTATATATTTGATTTCTGTCTTTTTAATCTTCTTATAAAATGTGTTTCTTCTTGTCTAGAGTCAAACTTTAAATGGCTATATAACAAGGTAATCAACCAATCAGCCAAGACAGCTTTTATACAAGCCACTCGATGGATATCGACCCTTCACTCACCACCTGCCCAGTGACAGCCAGCTAGTCTGGGACCTCAACAAGCTCCATCATCACCCAGATCAGCAGGAAGTAGCTAGAGCAGTCATCGCCCTCTACGTCCCAAAGATTTGGGGGTCCTATGACTAGAGGGGGGAATGTTAGGTAGTTTAGATAGTGATGAGCACTGGGCAGGGGGAGAGGAAGGGGAGAGGAACAACCCAGAATATGGCAGTGTGTCTGCATTCAGGAAAAGGGACGCCAGAAATTTTTACTTTCTCTAAGTGAGGGCCAGTTAAAGTCAAAGCGCTGCCGCTGCGCATGGGTGGGGCGCCTGGTATAACCTGACCCAGTGAACCTGCTCAAAAGGGGGTGGGCGAGCCGGAGCGCAGGGAACCTGAGTTGTCAATCAATCCACCAATCAATCACGAAACCAGGATATAAAAACAGGAAAAGCAAAGGAGCGGCGCCATTTTTCCTCTCTTGGGTTGCCCGTCCCCAGTTCTCGGGAGTGTACTGTCTTTTGCTATTTTTTACTTCACTAATACAAATCTTGCTTATATCATGCTTTCTGTCTCTCATCAAAAATTCTTCTTTTTTGGGTGACTAAGAACTGAGGTAATTCTTATTTTCCTTTTCCCGGTAACAGTTTGACAGTCACTCTATGGCCTCCTTGGATAGAGAGGCCAACTTCTTACTGCCTGTGACAGAGCCCTCTCCCACCCACTGCTCATGGCCTGTGGATTTATTTTACCATTTGCTTTAGAAAGAGGTATTGGATAAATTTGCTTTAAAATGATTATTCACTCCAAAGCCAACAGATTGTATTTTTAATTGTCCGAGTGGATAGATAGTTCCCTCGTATCTTCTGAACTGTTTATTCTCACTGATGTTATTCTTAGCTGTTCCTCATGGTGGAGAATTTGTCAGACTGACTTAAAGTCTATAGGAAATTTTCTCTCTAAAATGAGATAACCAGAAAGGTTCCTGAAAATATATACAATCACAATTAGGAATTTGATACATTTTTTTGGGTCTGGATCAGTTTAACTTGGCATAACTGAAAAAGCTTGTTTAGTACATGTTCGGGAAAAATAAGGATTTACGGACACATTGAACTATAAAGGGAGCAAACAAGTATTTTTGTATGTACAAGAGTATTTAAAAATTGCAATTAAACATTAACTATTAATGAAATTATTCTGACAGAAAATTCTTATTTGAATTGCTTGTTACATAGATTGTACTTGGAATAAAGGCAGAATGATTAAAAAAAAATACATTTTCCAATAATTTTTATTAGCCTGCTAGTGAAACAATCCAGGTTAAGAAGAGCTTTCTTCATTAAAATGAGCAGCTCTGTATTACTGAAATGGAAGCTTTAGAAGCCATAAGCATCCAAAACCAAACTTTAAATGTTTGACGTGTAAACATTTTGACGGATGACGTATTGAATTTATGGGAATGTCTTTCAAGTTTGCAGTTTTCTTCTGGCTGTATTAGACGGCATCTTAACTGGCAGGGTCAGGGAAAACACAGTGCTTATTTTAAGGGGGATGGAGTTGAATGTGAAAAGTATTTGGGGGAATTCACAGGTAGCTTTTCTGTACATTGTTTTTCTGTGGTTTTGCCGGGGGCACCCACACAGTCCTTGCCCCCGGCTAGACTGTGGGAAAGGATGCCGGGCCCCTGACAGCGAAGAACAAGCTGTTTCACTCTCACAAGCCTAGAGGCTCCTCAGATTGCTCCCCCAGTGCTTCTTTGTGAACTAATCCTGCCCTAGCAGGTTTCCAAACTGCAGCTTCAGTTGTTTCTTTTACCGAGGGATTCTTATTTTTGATTAAGCTCTTGTCCTCAGTTTTCAGTGTTTCTTGTATTTTTGTCTCACGTGGCACTTTTAATATTTTCTGGTTACTTCCTTCCAATTTTATTGGCTAAGTATGGCCACTTTCTCCTGAACTTAAAAAAATTCAGTGGGTTTAGAAAAACCTTAAGAAATTCACCCTATGCGAAAGGAAGGGGCCATGAATTAGCTGTTGACTTGCAGGCTGATTTAAATCTGTAATGAGGACCATCCTGGGAGGCTTTTCTGACTGAAGAATCAAAACAGTCGTTTTATTTTAAAATTGTTTTTTTGGTACTTAATTATCAAAACTACCAGCTCTTGCAAAACTAGAGTTAATATCCTCCATTTTATGTTGTGTTTAATGGGATTAAAATGCAGGGATATTTCGTATATCACTGGGGTTGTAAACAAAATGTTAATATTGCTCTTAAATGGATACACCTTCTCAGACTACAGTTAGGCCAGATTTGAAGGTTTTATAAAGCAATCTAGTTTCTAAAACTAGCAATTAAAACTTGAACACTTTTCTTTATGGAATGGAAAGGTTTATTTCATTTTTAATAACAATCAGGACAAAATGTTTAAAATTTGCAGTTTAAAACATGCACATCCACAAAAGGCCAATGACACGTAACACTGCGTAGAATTGAACATTACTCAACTTTTAATAACTATTTATAAAACACAGTGCTTTGAACATCGAGATAAGCAAACCTGAGGAAACTACTATAATCACAGAGTCAACACTCTCCACTCATGCAGCTTCACAATCTCTACAGCAGTTTCAGCAGGAATGGTTTTTCATGGAGCTGAAAATATACGATTTTATCTTTAATGCAAACTGCAATTTTCCATAGTAGCTGCCTTCCAAGGCTGCCTTTTTTTTAACCTAAGAAACTTGAAAATGTGAAAAATGAAGCTTGAAGTAGTTAAACAAACAAACAGTATTTACTGCATTTATGGCTGCTAGTCTAGAACCAGGAAACATAAAAATATATATTTTTAAATATTCTGCTCACATCTTTGCAAGAGCAGATTTACCTATGGAAAGTTGCTGTTAATTCAAAGTAAGCTAGTATGAAATCTAGCTTTTTTCCTACTTAAGGGAGATTTATTTGCTGAGAAGTTTTGTGAGCTTTATTAAGGAAAGTTCTTAGAGGCAAGCTAAACAAAAGTTTCAATTAAATTAGTTCAAATTTGTAAAATAATTTACTTATTAAAAAAAAGTGCAGAGGACCAATTAATTTGCCCACTGAATATTAAATTTCAGGTAGGCCACGAAAGAATTTTATAAGGCAGAAATAAACATCAAGATTTACAGCAAGAGCCATGCATTGGCCTAGGCCACTTTAAATATTAATTCATGCAAACCATAAACCTATCAAAAACACAGCTGCTCTCATACAGAAAATAAATCAGGACGAAAAATGGAAAACATTTATTTCCTTTCCTTCAAAATTTAACTTACATTCCATTTGAATAGCTGTTGAAGGTTAATTAAAATACAGCAAAAAATAAGAGCTTCACAAGTGACTTTCAGTTATTTCAATGTGAGAAAAATCAAACTATGGTCTCTTTAAGAGGCATTATAGAAATGTTCATCATTAAAAAGCATTTATTAGGCACCGAGCTGCATGGTGTTACATCAAGTAATTTATGAAAAGAGTTCTATAGGCCTGGCCCATGTGATGTGAATAGAGTGGGAATTTTCTCAATAAATTTTGTGGATGATTATAGATTTAATTGATGATGCAAGTTTTAGAACCAGGAACTATCCAAGGGCAAACTGCACTAAAATAAACACTAAGAATCATTTAGCTTTGTAATAAGGATGACATTGTTATAAAGAAAACATTGTGAATATGCAATCAAGTACTTCCTGATTAGCATTCATTTCCTGAAAGAACATCTTAAATGACAGATTCTAAGTGACGTACAGTGCACACAATGCAGAACAAATCGTGTGACTTTCACACTGGTTATTGAGAATGCGAAACTGCAAAATTAAAATATAACGACCAGAATAAATGTTGATTTCTTGAATTCATTTCTTTTTCCTTGGAAATTAAGAGGAATCACTTAATTAAGAGGATTCCATTCAATGACCATACAGTTCATGTAAATGGCTGACATTATTGAATAGAATACAGGTTCACCTGACTTGATTAGAAAAAGTTTCCCATTAACTTTGCCGCATGGCTGAAGCAGGCTCACATGAGACAGAGTAGGGTGGGGGCGGGGGGTGGGCAGCATATATTTCACTTACAATTTACTACATTCCTGAGAAACACTATTTTCCTGCTAATAATTTCTACCATATAGCATCTTTCTGGGTGTGAGACACCAATATATTTTTATATGATGTATAAAATGTTTAGAAAGTCCATGCTCAATATCACTGTGTACTAGTCAACATTAAAGAAGCAACTTCCAGCTTTTCAATGCGAGATGAATGATGATTTTCTGCTGAAAGTAGTATTTTCTGAACTGTAAACATTGTAAAGCAACGGTGTTAGCATTTGCCAGTCCCTACAAGGGACGTTTTAATTGGAGTGTCCCTTATTTCAGAAAATACACTTCAACTGTTTAGTTTAATCTTGGTAAAACTGTTACTTCCCCGCTCCCAGCCTTTGGAAGGTTAAAAAAAATCAGAGGGTTTTCTCTCATTACCACTATAAGGTTGCTGCAGTTGCAATCTTATATTTTAAATTTTACCATGGAGGTCACTCCCTCTCTGCCCACCCCCAACTCCCACCCAAGAAGCTAAGAGATTGACTTAATGTTGATAATTCCAAAATAGGTCCTTGGGACAAAAAAGCACAAATTAGTCATATTTCACATCATGATCAACAACATTATAATATTAACCATGAGTCTTCTACCCACGTTGAAGAGCTTCACAGAAACAAGCCGTGTTTCAAGATAGAAATAAAACGCTTAGTTTTCTTAAGTCAGAAAATTCAGTGCTCTTATGCTCATCCCATTTTAATATTAACCTTCTGGAGAAGGATGTCACCTATGAGGTGAGGGGAATCGGAGGCAGCCCTTCTCTGTCACAGCTGTAAACTGTTCCTCCAGAGGGATGTACTTCATTCTCGTTTTTCGTTTTTTGTGGTTTGACCTCAACTCTCCCCGCGGAGGCCCAGACAAGCCACTCTGAATATCCGTTCAGTAGACAAAGAGTGTGACATCTGAATTTTGAAGATGACCTTAGACTCTCATACTTGTGGTCTTGCTAGACGTTTGGGTTCATGATTCTCTTAATCTGAGCCCCAGATGGGAAGGGTCTGGGGAGTATTTATGTTCACTCCTTGCCCTCCTTTAGGTTAGAATTATGTATGTGTTATAAATTCCCTTATTTGCAGAAAATGTGGGAGGCATACATGTGACTAAATAGTTAAGAATACAGGTAAGGAAATAAGCAATAACCTAATTTTAAGTCTGGATTGAGAAAAAGGGTGAAAAGGATGTAAATGATTCAACTCAAGGAGTGATTTGAAAATCACCTCTTTTCTCAATCCTAGTTGACTTTTTCAAAAGAGGAAGTTCTACCTATTTTGCTGGTTAAGTCCACTTAAAGGCAAACAGGCTTTTGAATACAAGGCAGAAAGTTTGCTTCAATCTCTGAAGTGTATCTGAAAGCTAGAATTCCTTTTTATTTATTTCTACATGAAAGCTTTATTTAAAAAATAGTGTAGAAAATAGGTTGTGGTTTTTAAACAGCCCCTCCCCTCACCATCTATAGTTGGTAGCAAAGTAAGTATTTTCAGGAGATGTCTTGAAAATGCTGAAAATAATTAAACAGAATAGACATTTAAAAGCATATTAACAGAATCTACTCAAGATGAATAGGGTTCTTTATAAAGTTACAGGCTTGAGTAAAATAGGTGTTTTTAAAATGGGGAACATGTACTACTTCTTTGTCCCAATTAGCAGCGTGTGACTAATTCTGGGAGCTGCCTGACACGTGAAAAGTGAAGTCACTCTCAGTCCTAAGTGCAGGAGCGGCAGTCGCCGAAACACGGGGTGTGCTACCGAGGACAGCAGGCATCTCAAGTGAGAACTAACAGAGAAACCAAAGCACAGGGCAAAAGCTGAGCCTCCGACATTACAAAAGCCCATGCATGTATCCCGCGGGGTATTCCAAACGTCTTGACAGAAGCACGGGAAATCTCACATACATGTGTGAGCATATTTTTCTTAAAAGAGAAAACTTGAAGACAAAATGACATTGCTCAATCTACAGCAGAAGCCAGACTGTTAGAAAAATCTAAATGATGATGAAACCTCATCAGAAAGGACTGAGACATAAACACAGCTTTAAAAAATCAGTACCGTAACGACAGAGTCACTTACCATGAGTGCACTTCGACTTTAACAAATAAACAAGACAAACAAGAAAGAAGCATTTGTAAGGCCGAAGGTGCAACATCACAGATTTTAGTAGCAAATGCCTTGAAATACTTGTTTTTGCAAATCACTCTTAGATTTGAGAAGTCAAGCATGCAGATCTTACAGCAGAACTGGAGGTAAACCTTCTCTTAAATTTCTGGGCAAATGACTACTGAATGAGAAATACATTTATTGAACTTCTTTGGCAAACATTTATCAAGACAATTTTTGACACAAACACTTATTATTAATGTCTTGTTTAGAAATTTTGCTCAGCGAGTCAGTTCCTTAAGAATGCTGGTTTTTTTTTTTTTTTCTTCAGCATATTCTGAAATCTAAAACTGGGTTTCAAGAGTCCCTTTAACTTACTACCATTTTAGAGACTTCGAATGGCTGGTCACCTTGTAGCATATCCAGTACACTGACAGTTACAGCCCCAGAGCAACAGCATAAGAATACTGACCTGTTCTCAGTTTAAGGAAACACTCTGGCAAGATACAAGGTCATTTTCCATTTCTGTTTACAAAGACTTAGCAAATACTTTAGAAAATCTGAAAGAGATGGTGTTACAGTATAGTTGCACAGTGCTTATGTCTATAATATACATGAATCTGAATGTCAATCAGTGAGATGCGCTCAGATCCATTTCCCCTCCTGGGGCCAGACTGGAATGGGTCAGCAGATTCCACCGAAGACCTGGGAGCACTCCTTAGAGACACAGCAGAGCTGGCCTCGCAGCCCCTCCCCGTCACCATTCATCGGGTCTCTGCTTTGTGGTGTCATACGCTCTAATCACTTCAGACTGGGAGACGATTCCATTTTCATCTTGAGAGAAAGCATACCCGTCTGGAAGTTAAAGATAAAATAGAAATGATCATCACAAAGTCGCTGGAAATCTGTTATTCTGGGTTTTGAGTGCTCATTTTCTAACGAGGGAACTAATGCATCCCTCCCATCTTTAAAAGCATGAAGGCGTGAATTTTTAGGGTCCGGAAAAGGTACAGACTCAACTGGAAAAGGAAGAGTAAGATGTCGGTGGTGTAGATGAGCTATGAGTTCTGCTCTGTAGATGAATAGACGCTCTCACCCCTGCTCCCTTCAGCATCTCGAGTCCAACCCATCTAATTTTTGCTTCCCAACTATCAGAGGGGTGGGATTCCTGTCAAGTGGGCACATGTGTTCCGAACAGATCAGGCAGATGAGAAGGAAGAAAGAATAAAAACGAAGACGACAAGGAGGTAAACACCCACGGCCCTGAACAGTGGAAAAGTGGTCTCCTCTCAGACAACATTCTTCTTGGCTCTCAGTACAAACTCATGCCCCAGCCTGGTCCGAGGGGCCTTGGGGATAAGAAACGACCCTCCAGGGGATCACATCTTTAGAAAAGGCCTCTTGAAGTATAAAGAAGCAAAAGCATTAAACATGAGTATATGTAAATGAAAATAAATTATATGTGGAAGCAACATGAAACAAAAGATATATTACTAACACAAATACATTTACTACAGGGCTTTATATATTATATTCTTTTTTAGATCCTTGAAATGTTAAGAGGGCGTGATATCTAATAATTTCTTACAGCTCTAAATATTCATAAATATTTTTGAAGGGGAAAATATATGTTTCATTGTGCAATGTTTCATACACATTTCATTGTGTATGAAAGCTGAAAAGGCTCTTGCAAAGTTATTCAAGTAGAAAAGATAACAATACAAGCTTTTAAGAGTTAAGATTTATTTCACTGGTTCTTTTTAAGATTTACAGAAGCAAGGGGCAGGCGGAAATATTTTTCTTTAAGTGAAAGCAGCAAGATTTCCAAATGCTTTGTCTCTTCTGCTGAAAGCAAGATTCGGTTGTGGTCAAAGGATTATCTACACATTTGTTACTTATATAATATCTTGGAATTGTGCAAAACCTGTTTTAGGTGTTAATTTTAAAGAAATATCCCTAAAGTCAAAATACTGCTCTCATAAATGTTATGAGGGAATGGCAGAAAATGTGTTTAAAAACCAGAACTCAAATACTCACGGAGCAGGTTTTGCTGCAATGATTCCGACGGGTACAAGTTCACATGGTTCTTCTTAAAGACGTTCTTGAGCAGTTGCGCCCTCTCGGTGAGGCTGTAGAGCAGGTGCAAATGTGTGAAATGAATTATCAACTCGGCGGAGACCCCAGAGTGCCCACAGGACCACCGGAGAGTTTGACTTAAACAAAAGATTGCTTGAGACATCTGTAGTCTAGTCCTTTTACCCCATTTTCTCAGAGAGGAGGTGAGACTTCAAGAACTGAGATACTTTTGAGGCCGTTTCCTCCACAGCTAAGAAGAGTTTTGTCCCAAGTAGTCCAGCCAAAAGATTTCCCCACACCCCTCAGTTATATTTAAGACAAATGGAGACACAGAACTTGTAATTAATTAACAATTAATAAAAAACACAAAATCTATTAGTAGTGTTAGCTTCTAAAATATTGGCTGACTTACCGCATATAGTAAGCATGGCATTTAAGAATTAAAAAATTAGCCATTACTATAACTTTTTCCTGCTTTGCACATATTCTGGTGTAAAATAATTTTCTCAGTTATACAGAGAAATCCCAAAAGTCATGCAAAGAGGAAATTTCACAGAATTTTTAATCAGAAAAATTCCATTGCCACTCTAATATGGTATGAAATGTGTTCCTTAATTTCAAAATAAAAAAAATAACTATTTTCAGAAAATAATTTACTAGGTCAAGTGACAAGAAAAAACATTTATTTTTCAATAAACATTAAGAATAATCTTCTAGCAACAGAAGAAACAAATCCATGTAATTGTATCCCTTCTAAAAGCAGACTGCAAGAAATAACGCCTCTGTTTTTCTCCATGGCACACAGAACAGTGTCTCACACAGTAGGAAGTCAAATATTTGTCGAATAAATGAATTTGAGTAATAATTCTGAAACGCACTTTTAAACATCATCAATCCTCCCAAACACGCCATTTCTCCATTGGTTGATTTATGAAACTTCGCTTTGATATCAAAGCCCATGCAAGCACGAAGCACTAATTAGTAATCCACATGTGTAGCAGCAAATGCTTATGCAATTTTGTTTTAACCACTGGAAATGACTCTGTGGACAAATTTCCATCTTTTAGTTTCCCCACTGTAAAAGCTTTAGTTAAACCGCTGTAAGTTATGTTAGCTCTGTACTGTGCCAGATATTTTTAGACCCTGCAATGGAATAATATTTATCATATGCAAGAAAAAAAAAAAAGGATCATCTGCAAAATGAACTCACTGCAATTACACATTTAGGCTTTTGTTGAAGTGAAATATTTAGAAATGTTGACATTGGTAGTAATCTTCCACACATACTTTTAAAAGTCCAGGGGTGTTAACTGGTACTTCTTAGACATACTTAATTGTCATTGGGAATTAAGGCAAGAAAGCTAATTAATCTAAAACTCCAGTGGTTTTGCAAATATTTGTAAAACTGTATTTGCAAATATTTGTAAAACTGGTTTTTGCCAGTGAAATAAGCAGATGGGGGACTGAGAGAGGGCCATTTTTATAGTCACTTTTCTTACTCTACTCTTAAAATGATCTAACATGACCGACCACGGGACTCTGAGGGACACTAAAATATGTAGCTGCTTTGAGTGAGTCGGCAGCTTTAGCAGCAGGTGGTCTGATTTTGTTAGCAGAGCGCTGTGGATGGGGTGCTGGGGAGTCTCTGGTGTTCGAAGTGGAAATGACTACAGAAGACTGCAGGACGACAGTGTATCATTATGGAACTTCTTTTTCCCAAAATACGTTTTCCAGGTTTCAGGCAGGCCCTCCTAGATGCGTGATCCTTTAATGTTATAACACGGATGTGTTAGGAAGGCAGATGTGAGAACTGCGTCTTTCACATCATGGCTACTTAAATATATAAGATAATGGAGTTCTGTTTTGTAATGGTTCATATAAGGCTGTACTTTCACTCAGCTATTACATCCAATTAATGTCTAGTGTTTGGAAAAAAGAAAAGAAAAAGAAAGTGTCTTTCTTGGGAAGGAAGCACACCACTGCAGAAGGAGCCTGGACTCTGAGTCCGCCACCTCCGGCAACCTTTCTCGGACACCTCACGTAGACCAGGAGGACCATTCCCACCCCTCTGGCTGACTGAGGAGTCCGGGAGGTGTACCGCTTCCAGCACAGTTCCTGGCACTTCGGAAGCACTGAACAAGTGCTAGTTCTTCCCACCTTTCCCAGCCCCCAGATCCCAAGGAATTTATGATTAAAAAATCAGCTACAACAGAGGTCGGCACTAAAGATAATTTGTGAGAATCATTTCTGATGTCTTGGTTTATATTCAACATTATCTTGACGAGACATGTCTATGGCTGAACATGAGTTTTAATTTATAATGCCCCCAACTCCACTTCCTTAGTAGGAAAACTACTGGGTTTTTGTTCTGTTTTTTGTCTTAGCTATATCGACCCTCTTACAGAGCAGAGAATCCCTCCTACATAACACGGATGCTGTTCACGGGAGGGTGCTTAATAAATCCTACGTGTTGATGATCCGTATTTCTCTAGTCTTATCCTGCCTTTAGGGAACAAATCATCATTTCAAAATGTTCTCTGCTATCAAGGTTTATGGGTACTGATATTACTGTCAAGTCACATTATAAAATATACTGGTAACATGTTAACATTAATGGATATGTTAAAAGTGCAGTTTTTGTTGAACAGCTTAACACAGTGTGAGAAGAAGAAGAAGAAAAAAAAAAAGACTCCAGGATCCCTTCTAACTAAAACCACATCTTATTCACAACTCTTGGTCAGTAGTTTGACTCAATTTGTAGGGTCTTTCATTTACATACAAACCTCTGCAAATTTTGGATTTATTTAGTGCAATCACCCAACTACCACTTAAGTATTGTTAGGTCATTTCCAAGCCCACTAAACGCTTGCAACGTTAGTATCTGGTGGAGGTGAGGTGGAAATATACCATGTTTTAAAAGAACAGTTCATTTAGAAACATTAAAAAAAGTATAGGTAAAAACCCACTTACTATCCTGGAACACGTTATTTGAAGGTATTTTTCAGTTATCTTTGAAGAGTGGTAAACTTGTATTTGTTTCTGTATTGGGTTGCTAAGCTATTTTGGCTGACTCATTAAAATGGATCTCCAGAAAGTACAACCATTCATTCACGGAATGTTTTAGTGACAGCATATGACAGCTGTCCCTGTACTCGGTAGGGAGATCAATATACAAGAGCAGGCTGGGGGAAAACATCTGATATGTCCTCCTATCCTAAACCCTCACCAAGAAATTTATGTCATAAAGTCCAGTGCGAACACTGAGAAATACAGTTTCTTTTCTATTAGTTCTGGGGTAAGGCTGAAATTGCTTTTCATTAAGACAAATAATACAGACACAGGCTGGGGAGACCACCATCACTGTCCACAAGACCAAATTATCCGACATCCATACTTCCCTACTCTCTTCTTTGAAGTTAAGGCTGTGAGCCAAACAGTGGTGATGGAAATTAATGAGGACTGACCTGAAGATCCTGGGCTAAAATTCTACTTAGTAAAGGCCGATGATGATATGCTGGCTAATGTCTACAGTTAGATATAAGAAGTTAGGAGTCTCATTACTCATATTGCCTGTCGTAAGATGTATTGCTTCACACGCACATGAAAGATACCCAGTAATCACTGCCTTGTCTCCAATGAGCCCAGTGTCCACAAGTCTTTGTTTTAAACCTTTGGGTTTCTGAATTCACATTTTGTTTTGTTGTGTTTTGGAAAAAGTAATATGTAACACACGACTTATAGACGTAATACTCCCATGTGGGATCTGCGAGGCCCATATTCCAAAAATGAATATTTCTGCTATATAATATAGAAATTTTTACATTGTAGAAAAGATAAACACTATCAATGTCCTTATATTTATAGAACAACTGGTTTAGGTTTCTCCAGCAAATTTGGCTCTAAAACTAAGGAAAAAAACTAAGGAATTTCAAAGCTTTTTGGATTTTGGAAATGAAGATGCTTCTCTCTAGTGTTGGAGGATGTATGTTCACATAAAAGTAATAGCAAAAACCAGGGTTTCACGGCTGATAAGTCATCTTCTTAACCCAAAATAGTAAGCCGTGGCTACACAGTGATTAGGAATAACGTTTGGCTGTATTCTCCCAACATTTTAGACTTAAATTTGATTTCTGTCATAACCCATGGCTCAAAGTCAATATACTGAGATGATGAAACATATCTTTTCCCTCAAAATTTCAGTGTAAAATTACAACGTACCTAATTTGCTGGATAATATGATGTAGTATACTATTTCTATAAAAAAGACTAATTATTTTAACTAAGATGTTTTGATTTTTGAAAATGAGTAGAGATGAGAGATAAATTATTATAAATACTAATCTGGATACAGTGCTTATGAGATACAGTTTCTCTGACACAGTTTCATTTTACATCTAGCTTGACTTCATAGTAGTGCTTAGTGATGATTTAAAAAAAATTGAGGATGATCAACTCAAGAGCTTTCTTAAGAACTGCATCATTCTATGACAAAAAAGTAAACACGCATCACTTTGGACGGCACTAGTTTGGGAAATGTGACCTATATAATTCTGTGTTCTTCTCTATCACATTTTAATTTAACCACCCACAGGTCAACCCACCACTCAACTATCCTTATCCCTTCCATCCATGCTTTCATTCATTCATTCATGCCTTGGTTCATTCTCTTGACAACTCGTTCATCCATTCAAAAAATGTTTATTGAGTGCTACTATGTTCCTGGCTCTGTGGTTGGTGCTGGGTTGCAGTTAAGACTAAGACAGAGGCCTCTCCTCCAAGGAGCTCAATCTAGTAGGGGAAACAAACAAATACAGGACGAACAAATACACTATAAAGCAATAAATGTAAAAACAGAAAAATAAAATACAGAGACAGCAGAGTAGGAATTGATTTTCTCTCTTAAAAGTTGAGGAAATTAGATTTGAACTGGGTTTTGAAAGCTGGGAATTGGATTACCCAGTCTGTCAGAGGGTATCGGCTCCTAAGCAAGGGAACAGCACGTGCAAAGACTGGGAGGCACTGGAGCTAAAGGAAGTCTGGTATCACTAGAATACACAGAAATCACAATTTCTCCCTCTTTGCAGATAAAATTAGCTAATTGTTTGAAATTTGACATTAATCTCATTCTCCAAGATTTCTGACTTAATTCTGACAGTAAAATCAACCTGGCAATTTCTAAATTGCCTTAGAATGTAATTAGTTTTGTGTGAAGACTGTTCTAACCAGTTCCCACGTTGCCTCTTTCACACATCTTTTCCTTCCCCTCCTTGCTAGCCATCATTTAGCAGGGAGACCCATGGTCTCGCTCCCAATAACCACCCTTCTGATCACTGATGGGCAGCAGTGGCAATGTGGGGCATGTGCTGGACCACGGGTTTTTGTCTGGTACTCAGCAAACAGCTAACTTAGTCCTGAGTTCTTAAGAAAAGCTGAACAGCTATTTTAGGCAAATGAGCTGAGTGGCAGGAAATTTATCTGATGCACTTTCTGTGGCGAGGTTGATGGTCATTTATGGTAGAATTCACTTCTTCCCTTTTAGGCTCTCTGACTTATTTACTGGAAGGGGTTACACACAGCACAGACTCACTGAATCTTTAGGATCTCGAAGTCAGAGGTCATCACAGCAAACCCTCAGCCTGATTTCTGAATTGTTGAAGTCACCAGTATACTATAAATGATGAAAACGAAGTATCATGTGGAGGGGCTCAATGTAAGTTTTATTAATATACAAACAGGAGAAATTTACTAAAAGTAGTAACAGTATTAAGTATTATCAGTGGCTTTTCCCTAATAATTGTGAATAAATGGTTTTATTCACAATTCTGTGAGCTAGAACTCTAACCATGTTTTTTTTATAGCTAGAGTGGAAGAGAGAAAAAACATTTACTGAGGTAATATTTATGAACGGCCATGGCATCAATGTAGATGTGGAGATGAAGGGAAGAGATGCAGGGGAAGGTGGAGGGAGGCACTATACCTGTAACTCTGAAGGCAGGTGTATCCACCCATCACGCACACAGAGACACCGACTTGGAGAAGCTAAGAACTGTCAAGTTAGCGGCAGGCCATTTTTGTTGCTATCCCACACTCCTTTTTTTTTCAGTTAATTTTTAAATTTAAAAACAATTTTTTTTTTTAAAGGTAGGTACTGGGGAATTGAGCCCAGGATGTTGTGTATGTTAAGCATGCGCTCTACCACTGAACTATGCCCTTCCGCCTCCATGTTCTTAAGAAGCAGCAAAAGGAGGCGGACTAGTGTGTGGTTAGCAGCGGGGGCTCTAGAATCAATTGATGTGGGCTCACGGTGGTCACGTCTGACCTTGAGAACCTCTCTAAGCCCCAGTTTCCTCATCTGGAAAAGATAGGGATGATGGACTCGTATAGGTTGTTACAGGGACCCAATGCGAGAGCACCTATGAAGTGGTAAGCGCAGGGCTAGCGCGTGGTGAGTGCCCCCCAGAGGCCAGTGCTGTCATTTTAAATAGAGTCACAGTCTGGTGTGTGGCGTGTCCCTCTGTCCTAGCGAGAGCCAGAGAGAGGGCCGGAAGCCAAGGTCTCAGCTCCACTTCCCAGTCCGACACTTACTCCATTGTGTCCAGCTGAATAACAACAGTGACACACAATGAAGGTGACACAGACCAGGGCAAAATGTTTCCTGTGGTTGAGACAAAACTTAAGCTCATTTTAGTGTGATGAAAGGGAGAAAGAATAAATTCCTGGTATTTTCTTCAAAATTGTGTTTTATTGTGGTGTGCTTTCAAAAACTTTAATTTCCTTTTTATAATGCTTTTGTGAAATTTAGTAAATTCGATTAGTTTCCTAATCTTCTTTTCTGAGGGGGAGAGGGGAGAGGGCTGGTCGTGAGGAAGAGGACTTGGAAGACATAACTCACTTCGTGTAAGACACATGCCCAGCTCAGTTCTGAACAATGCACTGAACCATGAATGCAACTGTAGGAGAGTTTTATGTCAAGCTCCGATTTTGGTTACATTCTTCTGTGTTAGGGATGCTGTTTCAAGCTAAAAGTCTTTTCCCCCCTTTTTCAGTTTAATTATACAACACAATTTGTAACTACCATTTATTTAGTGCTCATTGAGCACCAGACAGCAAGCTACCTGTTTTATGGACAGTATTTTAATCAATCCTCACAACTAGCCACGAGGTAGGTATTATCACCCCCAGTTTGTACGTGAGGAAACTGAGGCTCAGTAGCACGAAGCCACGTGGCTAAAGCCACATACAGCTTAGTGACTGAAAGATCTGATTTGAATCCACATCTCTCTGATTCCAAAAGCTGTCAGTGACACTTTGATCCACGTTAGTTAGCTCCACGTTAACCGATAAACACAGGTTTAATCACGTATTTCCAATCATTGGCAAAAGAAAAATTAAAAGTTCATTTGGAAAAGAACATATATAGTGTGTAGTTTACCTTTTTCCAAGCACAACTGCTCCTGGGTCTTGAGATTTTGCCTCCAGCTCCTGAACTTCATCTACTAATGTTTTAAAAGCAGTCCTTTTGATACTGCAGAAACAGGATGCAAGTATTAGCATGAAGATTTAAGACTCTATGAAATTGGCTTTTATCATGCTGCTGATAAATACAAGAGTAACCAGATTACAAACAGCAGCTTTTCCACAGAATCTAAAAAATTACAGTAATTTTGGGCATTAATATAATTATAGCAACAATAGTCATTAAATAAATGGTTTAGGTTTATAATATGAAAACCCTTATTCCTATTAAATAAGCATCATACGACTAACTTTAATAATATCTTTTTTTGTGGGAAGAGATAACATTTTAAAACTTACAATTCTTGAGAAAGATTAGCAAAGTTGTAATTTCTTTCATTCTATACTTTACATATGTTAAGAATCAAGCAAGCAAAAAATTTCCTTTCACAATTCTTGTTTACTAAAACTTTAAATCTATGTGTTTGGAGATAATAGAATTTTTTCTTCCACCCTGAATGGGTTTTTCAGGCTGATTAATAAAAATGTTAAATTGAAGCTACCTGTTCTTCATCTGTTCCATCTTTTACGCTAATTTATTTTTTTAGTTCTTTAATCATTTCTTTCTTCTTTATTTATATAGAATTCATTAATATTACTAATTCCTATTGTGCAAGCTCTAAACTCGAGTTGAAGTTACAACTAGAGAAATCTGAGGGTTAATAAGCACCTATGCTTCTGTGTATGTGACTGAGTATTATACTTACACTTTGTACACCACATCAAGAAGCAAAGATGCCACAGGGATAAATAAGAGGCCGGTCCAAAAGACTCCGGAACTAAACAACATGGCTGCCTGCGTAAACCGTCAGAAACAGCATTACTTTAAAACCAAGAAATACAGCATGCACGTTTAGTTTTCATATGATTTCAAGTAGAATAATTTTAAGAATCTCATTCTGCAAGAGGGTATACAATAACTTTGAATTCAAGCTTGAGAAGTATTTGGAATTAAAAGCCAAATTTATTAAAACATGCATTTACTGTATCTCTTTTTTCCCTCAAGTAGTTAATATAGCAAAGTTTTACCATGTGCCAAATCTTTTCATATTTTTCTGTGAAATTTTTATTATTGTGACAATACATGGATGGAGTAATAAACTTTAATCTACTTTTATAACTTAGAATATAAAAATCAATCTGTTTGAGCAAACTTCAAACATACTCTGGATTAAGTTCCCCTATAATACAATATGTAAAATCAATCCCAATTAGAAACTAAATTTACTATTTCTGGCAAATAAAAATTTACTTTTCTGAAATATTACATGACATTAAAAGATCATCTGGATAAATCATGAATACAGTATAAACAAATTAAGGTATCTATGAAAAAATAACAATTTGATGTTATTGCTTTTTGTTCAAAGATTTACATAATTTGTTTTGGTGCATCCTGTTACTGGCAAACTCAAACCAAATACCTAGTATGTAAAACCTAAACCAAAGTGTATTCAAATGACTTTAAGCATTTTTTGTATTAAATCCCAAATTACTATAAAATATCAGAGCCTTTTGGGTTGCAAAGAAAATGATTCTATAATTTAAAAAATTAATAAATTGTATTAGTTATGTGCAATTATAATAAAAAATACTTTATAATGTAATTAGGTTACTTCAAGCTTAGAGGAATAGTATCACATAATAAAACCAAAAGGATTATTTTGTTTCACTTTGAGTCTATTTGTTTATCAAGAATAAATCTGCAGTATCTATTTAAATCTGTAGCATCTCTTTAAATCTGTAGCTAACGCATGCACATTTACATCCTACTAAAAATCACACAAGAAATGTTTTTTAACCAGGCATGGGGTCAGGAATTAAAAATGATTCAGAGTTTAATTCGTATAGGCAGTTTCACAATGACACATAAATAGTCCTAAGCAATCAATCCTTATCAAATATAAAGACGACTAATTTTAAGTTATGTTTCAGATTACCTATTCACTTTGACTCTCAACTGAAGACCAGAAAGTGCTGTTTAATTTTTTTTTTCCTACGTTAACACAAGCTTACTGACACAATTTTCGGTACAAGGATACTCAGGTTTTCCCCTACCTAGGATGAACAGCTCTGAACACGTTTAAAATAAAAACACTCTTTTCCCTCAAATTTCAGAAAATAAATGTTGCCACGTGGGTTCAATGGCACAGCACCCAGTCTAGACACCACCAAGATGAAAAATAGTCCATAAAAGTCACTTTATTTTATAAGCAAAACATGATCTTCGACATGTTTGCTGACATCTTCAATAGTGAAAACCAACAAGAACTGTGTAATAGGAAGTGTCCATCAAGTCGGTGGGTTTTGTTTAGTCGGGAGGAAGCTTCGGAGTAAGGTAATGACTGCAAAATGCCACATTTCCTTCTCCTGCTGCGGGAAAAAGGTAAGATAAGATTCTAAGTCATGTAACTGAAAGTACCCCGTTTACGTGACTTAATTTTAATCTTTTTTAATTTGGGGAGGTGGGCAAGAGAAGAAAGATTTCTTCTTGCCTTTGCCACCTTGTATTAAGTTTCCGCTGGGGCAGCAGAGGGGAGGCTGGGGCCGCTAATTCTGACCATTGTGATGTTAACAATGACGGCGACACTGGCGCCCACTATTCAGTCCCCCAGCCTTTGGCTTTGCAAATGAACACCATGAATTGAGGGGAAAGAAGTTTTTCTGCGTCATATCTGAAAGCCTGTCAGATTTTTTTTTTCCTTTTGCAGAGTTAATCCAAACCTAAAAGATTTAAAGCTGACATTCGCATTAAAGACAGAGAGTCTCTTTGTATTTTTTGGATGGGGGTTTGGGGGGAATAAAAATCCCACAGAGGTATTTCCTTCCTTTCTGTACAAGAAAGCCTCCCCCGCTCTCTGTAGAGACCATTTTTGTCTCTAACTTTTCACATCTCTCCCCTCACAGGCAGGTCAGCTGGGAACAGACGCCCGACCCCGCAGACAATGGGGTAACGGGAGCAGCCTGTGCTGGGCTGGGCTCGGGCTCCCTCCGAGAGCAGTTTGCAAGTCGCCCCTAACGTGGGAGATTGGGGGGCCCTGCCAAGCGGCCTCACCGCCCCTCCTCAAGGCCCTGTGAAACCGAATGGAATCTGCCACAAAAGTGGCTCCCAGGGGACCTGAGAAAGGCTCAGCCCTGGGAGCTGCAAAACGGTACACTGAAGGACCCAGGCCCTGCTGGAACAAACAGCTGCTTGTCTGCAGAGCGATGCTGCCTCAGCATCGGGCCACGCGGACTTCCAACGTGAACCACTGCTGCCGGAAAGCGCCAGCTGTGGCGCTGGAGGGAAGAACTGTTCTGAAATTTCCCAGTGAACTTGCAGAGAGAGAACGGTTGAGAAAATCCCAGCTCCTGTGCAGTCAGCCAAGCCCAGGGGCCTGACCCGATAAGAGGGCTGACCTTCTGATTCACAGTGAGGTGACCCTGTGGTACGGACGTCCCCATCTAGAGAGGAACACTTACTTCTTCACCTGCAGGCTCCCCCAGGTTGGTGTTGGAGGAGAGAATTTCGATGTGCTACCTGCCTACAAATCTTCAGCCACGCACTTCTTAAGTCTGCCCCTCTTTTTACCCCATAAATGTCGGAGCGGGGCACAAGGATGCTGATTCTTCACTAAAGCACAGACGCTGTCTAAATAAGAAGGCCCCCCTGGGAGTCCTAAAACTATATCCGCAGACCCCACCTGGGGCAGGGTGGTGATAAACAGCCCTGCAAGCAGGCCGGGCTCTGCCCTTCCCAGCTCTGAGAGCTGGGGAAAGTAACCTGGGAGTCTAGCTTCCTCAGCTGTAAAGTGGATTGTAAGAATTAAACCAACAACGTTTATAAAGTGGCTGCTTTTATTACTAACACTGATTATTATACAAGCGGTCCCCTCCCCATTTTAATTTTCACATTCCCTCAAACACTGTCGTCTTATGTTCTTTTTAGTGATCTCTCCCAAGAGTTTCAAGAAAGGAGATTTTTATCACAACATCAGATTAAGTGTCAGTTTATAAATGTCATGGTTTTCATCACATTAACATCACAGTATATGCTCGTCTCAGGACTGAAACTGAACAAGTAACTGCACACTCATAAATTGCCATTCGCCTCAGTTTGCTAATTTAGGGAATGGAGATAAATGATTTTTTTTTTCATAAAAATTATTAAGGCCTGTAGGGGCACAATATATTAACTTGGAAATAAGGAAAATCATTCAGAAAACACTGCTATAAAACTTCAATTTTTTTTCCTGGGGGTGGGGGCAGCAAGATAAATTAGTACAAATACAAGAGGGGTTAAGAGTTAATGTTAATAACAACAAAAAAGTAAGCAGTGATTATTAAGTGTCTCGATAAAATTTTACATAAGAATTTTCTAAGCTTAAAAACAGTGAAAAACATATAAAAAGAAACGCTTTGAAGAACTGATTCATGAAAATGTAGACGTTCCACATGTTCAAGAAGAACGTAACCAAAAAGGAAATGATAACTAAGAACCTGGGAAGACAGCTGCCAGAAGTATATGAAATTCTGAGTTAATATCTGATTATAAAACTAGACCACTTATTTTCCTAAGAATAGCTGGGGTCTCAGTAGATAGGCAAATGACCTGAGAAGGAAATTCACAAAAGCAGCAGCAAGCAGTCAGTGACACGGAAGGGTGTTGAGCCTCTCTGTGGTCACAGAAACATTACCAAAATACATCAGATTTAAATAACTCATGATCACACTTCAGAGGGGACAAAGGTATGGCAAAACAGCTGTGTGGAGTAATTTCCAAGTCCCATCAGAAACGTCCTCGCCTTTGGGAAAGGTAATTGACATGTGCATCAGGAACGCAAATACTCATTCCCATTAATGTAACCATTCACTTTCCAGAACTCTGTTGAAATCTTGTACAGCTTTTGCACATAGGTTAGTACCTCATGAAACTCTTCTGTGGTCACTAGTCCTGAAAGCACTCTCCCCCAAAAGTGAGTCACGGCCCAAGACTTAGTAACGGTATAAACCAACCACAGAAGCCTCCTCCCTCCTGGAGAGTCAGGGCGGAGAAGCATATTAAGGCTCTGAGACATCACAATAGAGAAGCCTACTGAACAGTTTTGTAAACCAAGGTTTCCAAAATGTATTTATCGACCATGGTACACTTCGTCCCATATACTGCTTACTAACATCCCATGGAACTAATTTTGGGGAATGCAAATATGCATTGTGGTTTTATTAAAATAGTAAGACACTGGTGAAAACTAACAGGAAAAAACGATGTGACTGCCTAAGTAAATGTAGGTCTATGTGAGAATATTATCTAAGCTATTAAAGATGCTGTTCACAGAATGTAATTATTAGGAAGCTGATTGTCTGGAAGAGTCCTGAGTAATGGGGAAGGTGGGATACCCGGCACTCTCTCAGGGACCTCCCGTCGTCACATGGACACACTCCCTGGGAGGGTTGGTGGTCTCTGTTACCTACGTGGGGACCAGTCATAGTCTCCACTGTGGCTTAGATATCTTGCCTGTGTTTCAAACACAGACTGTCCAGCTCTGAACCTGAATGTCACACAGGCACTTCAAACTGAATACATCCCCAACCGAACACACACTGTCTTCCTCCCAGACCTGCTCCTCCTTTTTGCAGGCTCTTCAGGGAGTTGGCTTCATCGCCACCATCTGAGACAGAAAGCTGGGCTCTGTCCTTGAACGATTTCTTTATACCACACCCCACACATCACCAGGTTCTGTTGCGCTTTAGTGTCTTCAGACCTGTCTACTTCCTGCTCGCCCTGCAGCCACCATTCCAGTCCATCCACATCCTGCCTGCCCTCCTGGTAGCCTCCTGCGTGGACTCGCTGCCTCCAGCTGTACTCTGCTTCCAGCCAGTCCCCACACTGTGGCCAGAGGGATGTCTTCAGTGTGCAAATCGGATCTGAGCAGTTTCTGAATTAAACCCTTGGAATGGCTTCATACCACGTACACCCTCTGGACAGAGTACAGAAATCCTTAATATGACTTCATGACCTTTCCTACCTGACTTCAGATGGCTTCCCCCATCTCCTCTCTCAAGCCAGCCCATCTCTAGCTACACAATGTGCTTTAGCTCCTGGAATGCGCCCAGGCTTCCTCTCGTGCTCGGGCGCTTGTCTCTGGGACTCTTGTTCACATCAGAGGTCACCTCCTTCCTTAGACTTGGGTAGCTGACTTGACTCTGTGCTTCCCTTTCAGTGGTTAACTGTTACCCATTTTCTAGTTACAGACTATTATCCCTGTAAGAAGAAGAAACAGCTCTTGATTTATTTCAAAACCCAAGTGCTTAACCACCAAGCAGGTGTTCAATAAACAACTGTTGAATAAATAAGTCCTTACAACCTAGTGTTTAGAAATATTAAAAGTCAAAGAACATCAGAGCCTTGGGACTATGCTCCTGAGATGCTGCTTGGTTTTTTTTGTGTTTGGTGGGGGAGTTAATCCTGGGAGCAGTTATAACTGGATATTTATGTGATCTGGGGAGAGAGTGGAGGGGCCTGATGCAACTCCATAACCATCCTTTTCCAATGTACACTGTCTTTTCTGTTACAAAAGCTGACTGACACACATTAAAAGCTAAGTATGTCAAACTACCTTCCCCATTCCCCTTTTGAATCAACAGACATATTTTGGTAAATCCAGGGAAAGCATGATAACTGTAAGAAACAATTTTTTTTTAGAGGGGAGAGAAGGGATGTAGAATGGGCAGGAAGAGAAGGAAGGTTTCCTACCAGCATTAATGAAGACTTTTCTTAACTACACAGCAAGAATATTTTGCTATGTTACATAAAAAGAAGAATATAAAATCCTAGTCTTTCCCATCTCAGCAAGTATAAATTTTATCCTTCCAGCTTGGCTCTGGCCAAAAAACTCACAAGTTATTCTTGCTTTCCCTGCTCTTCTCTCAGACTGCACTTCCAACCCACTGGCAAATCTGATCCACTCTGCTTAAAAAAAATCCTCAGCATCAATGCTCACAGCGGTATTATTCACAATGACCAAAAGGTGGAAACATCACCAGCAGACGAATGGATAAATCAAATGTGGCTCATACATATAACGTGGTATCACCCAGTCTCAAAAAGCAATGAGATTCTGACACACGCTACAGCACAGATGAACCCTGAGGACATTATACTAAGGGAAATAAGCCAGATACTAAAGGACAAATACTATATGATTCCATTCACAAGAGGTACCTGGAGTCATCAAATTCAGAGACACAAAGTAGACTCTTGGCAGCCAGGGGTCGTGGGGGAAGCAGTAAAGGGGAGTTATTGTTTAACGGGTCCAGAGTTTCAGATGGGGAAGATAAAAAAATTCTGAAGATGGATGGTGGTGATGGTTGCACCACTTTATGTACTTAGTAACAGTGAACCGTATATTTAAGACGATAAACAGTAAGTTATATACATCTTGTCAAACAAGAAAATTTAAAAATTTAAAAGATTCTAAAGGAACAACACCCTTCTCCTTAAATTCAGACTCTACCCACATCATAGTCCCTCCTCCCTGGCCTAAGGTCCCGCCATTTCTCATCTGGATCCCCCAACAGCCTTATCACGTGCCACTTACCTCCCCTGACCCTGTTCCACAGCATTCTGCTCTCAACAAAGCACTCAAAGCAACACTGAAACAGCCAGACTGTGGCTCCCCTGCTCAGCCCTCCAGGGACCCGGGGTACAAGTGAGTCTCTACAGTTGTCTCCTGGCCCCACACCCATCTCTCCAGCTCTTTACTGCTCCCTCCCTCCCTCCCTTGTTCTGCTTCCACTCTCTGGTCTCCCCAGCATCTCAGCACTTGTCTGTTTCTCCTGCCTGCAGTCCTCTCCCTCTAGACAGCCGCAGGTCCTGCTCACCCCACTTCGGGTCTGCTCAAAGGCCATCTTCCCAGTGATTCTCACGGCCACACCGCATACAACATCACGCGCTCCCACTTCAGTGCTTTTGGTCCCCTTCCCTGCACTTCCGTTCTCCACGGCACTTACCATCCTTGTGCTCTAGTATAAACACTTTGTTTTTCTCTCTTTCTTCTCAAGAATGTAAGCTCCTGAGGGCAGGCCTTTTCTTTTCTGTTCACTGTCATAGCCCCAGAAACTAGAATAGTCCTTTGGATATATTTGTTGAAAGAATAGAATGAAAAAGAATACGAAAAGGAATATATATATATATGTATAACTGAATCACTATGCTGTACACCAGAAATGAACATAGCATTGTAAACCAACTATTCTTCAATAGAAAAAAAATTTAAAAAATAATAAATTATCTAATCAAAGATAAGCACACAAATTAAAGGCAGAAAAAAACTGCACTGATACGTTAGGAGGGATTACCTTTGGATAGCGAGGTTGTTTTTTCTTCTATTTTTCCTTTTTTTCCAAAAGTTTATTTAATGACTATGAGTTAACCATATAATTGAGAATTTTTTTTATTATGAATTTTATCTAAAAAGGCAAAACCATCAGTTTTTACTGATGTGAGAGGCACTCCGGGGAAGAAGCCAAGACTGCAGCTAGCCTAGCAGTGGACGGGAGTGCTTCATGGTCGCTCGGATAAGGGAGGGGACGGTGTCTAGGATCAGTTTCCTCCTCCCGGGTCACCAGGTGAATTAGAAGGTGAGGAACACATAAGAGTTTAGGGAAATACTGTGTCTTGACACGTTTGTCACAACGGGCATTTCAGAGCTGTGAGGCATTTGAGGGGACAGATCCTCAATGGTATCCATCTAAATGGTCAAGCTAAATGGTTATAATAAAGCTGCTATTTTCAGTCACACACTGACCACTTTTTCTGTATTTAGAATGACTTTCCTAGGCTAGATCACAACCACAGGGAGAAGATGTGTTTCTTTTTCTTTTCCCCTAAATGGTTCTTTAATTGAGAAGTCACGATTCAACAGTGATTCTCTTATTCAGAGAACTGGGATGTATATTTACTCAATTTGGTTTTTAAATCTTTCTCCTTTTGGTCGAATTTTCTAGTTTTCTTCCTATTAACCACACACATATCTGGCTGAAGTCTCTCCTGGCTGTGGCTGTGAATGAGGATTTTCAATTTTCTTTGTGGAGGACGGCTATTTATCTTTGAAAATTTAGGGCTGTTCCAAGGGAGTTAGCAAGTTTTGGAGAAAACTCTGAAAGTTTATATTACAAAAAGCTTATATATTCTATTACGTGCCTCTTAGGATTTGGTTGGCTGTGGTGTCAGATTCAAGAGTTTCACTGTTCTTTCTGGCTATGGTTTCTCTGAAATATCTCGGTAGAGCAACTCGATGGTCTCTATTGTAATGGGGTTTTGTGACCCTCAAAACTCACAGCTCCCACTTTTCTGTTTTTTTCAAAGCCATCTACTGAGTTATGAGATCACTTAACCTCTCCTGCCTCCTCTTATGTTTCAGTTAACCCTTCTAGTCTCCTCTGGAAGCATCTTCTTTATGAGACCATTTTCATCAAAAGAAAAAAAAAATCAGAGCTCAAATTCAGGTTTGTAGGTTTTGTTTCTTCTCATACAAACTGTCTGGATCTTTACAACCAAACTGGGGCTCTTTCCCCCTTACTGCTCCGTGATGCTGTATCAACTAAATGTTTCTTTGGAAAAGGTAGACTCTGCTACTGTATTTCAATTTCAGTCCTATTTCATCCAGCCTCAGTTGCCCGTACGGTATTTTCTCCTCCAGCTTCTCTTTGTCAGGAGCCTGGAGGAGCTGATCCACTGAACCTGAGATACAGCGATACGCTTCAATACCTTGAAAGCTGAAATCCACAAGGTTAACATCTACATTTTTATGGCAAAGTATCAATTTTTTTAAGCTACATCAAAATTGTGCCTTCTCCTGGCAACACAACCACTAATGTATGGAAACTTGAGATCACCTCATCAAAATCAACTCTGCTTTCAGATAATACTGTGTTGTTTGATTTCAAATTTGCAACGGTTTCTAAGAGTGTCTTTGTGCCCAAGGCCTGGGAAACACCATGGTGCGACAGAAGTCTCTAAGTTGTGGGAGCCCTTTTCAGAAACTTCACCCTTTCTGTCTGAATTCATCATGGTGCCTGGGCGTGGGGCTGACCGCAGGGGTATGTAAGCATCACTGCGTCAACACTAAGTGGTGAATTCACTAGTCTTGCACTTTAACCAGAGACAAATTTCAAGCTCATGTGAACTTTGGCTTGAAGAGGTGAATTTCCACTGAAAGTCTTCAGTGGTTGCACATCTTGGGAAGTGAGGCTCAAAACTTCCCTCTGATAAAACCCAAAGACAGGAATGCACATGCCAAGTTCTATGTTCCAGGGCATATCACTGAGAAGGGTCTTTGATGTCTTATTTTAGCTCAATAGAATTCTTGCAAATTTTCAATTATATTATGATATATATTCATGCAAAGTATAAAAATGTTTTTCATCACTCACTAGTTTATTACTAGCATTTATCTATCATGTCCTCTAACTCAAACCTGTGCTCTACGGCCTCAGGTTCTTTCTGGAATACTACGTATTTCATAACGAAAAGTAATCTGCATGGCTTAAAGGAATGATACTAATGACACTGGGGTAACTTTCCGTGACCTGGACTTTGCTAAACTTCTCAGTTCCAGTGCTCACCTTTCCCGCCGCCAGCAACCCCAGCCACCCTCCTTGCTTGGGCGGCTCGCCACTCGGAAAGCCCTTCTTTCTCTTGCCTTCCTCAACAGCGTGGGAAATAGCAGTACCAAGAAATGTCTCTAAGCTCTGCAAATGATAGTCCGGAGGCTGAGTGCCCTGTCCTCTGCTAGCTGTGTGCATCCTGATTATAATAATCAGTGCCATATTCTAACAATCTGTTGATCTGTTTACTCAGGACTCAAGCTGCTCAGAAGGACTTCCTTTTTTCAACTTTTGATCCACTGACACCCAATATAGGTCCTGATGCACCGGCACTCCATGTATCTCAGTTGAGTTGAGCTGAACTGGGCTCTTACACAGTCTGAATGATTACTTTCTCTATAAAAATAGACAGGGCAGAATACGCAGAAAATAACTAAGGAGAGGGTGTTTTGGATAAGCCCCGACGTTTGCAATTATTAGCAGAAGCTCTTGATTACTCAGAGACAAAGAAAACCTTTGGCTTAGATTATCCCAAACAAACAAACATCGTAGAAAACATGAAAATTATCCCAGACAAAGAAAATCTTAGAAAATATGCAAATTAGATGCCAGCTCACAGTGTTCACGTGCTTTCTCCCCCTTGGACATTTCTGGTGGTGGTGAGGAACTGAAGGAAGAGTGGTCCCCTGAGGGACTCAGGACCAATATTCAATCTAGCTGTAGGATTCAAGAAATGACCTCTGCCTCTCCAGCCTCTGGCAAAGGGAGTAATGGGAAAATAAATGTTAAAAAGGATGTTTAGAGGAAAAGGAGGAAGAGCTAGTTGGAACTTAGACCAATCAGAAGCTAACTTTTTAAAAGTAAAATTTGACTATGTATCAACATATATTGAGAGGTAAACATGTAAAATAGTCTTTCTAAAAAAGAATCAAGAGCATTAGAAAATGTATGGCTCTGAAAGTTTGTTTTCCAGGGATGTAGTTCCCAGAATAGTAAAAATAATTAAGAACAGAATTTGTTTTGCTTTGTTTTATTTTAATTTTATTGTGCTAGTTAAAAAATTTGAAAGTACCAGAAAAATGAGGACAAAATTAGTAACAAAATATTCTTTTCATTATGAGAAATATAATTCAGAAATGTTCTGATGTTACTGGAGAAATTGTGTAAGACAGGGGACCTTATCTCAATGCTCAGTATGCTTACCTGTTGTACCATTCTATAATTTTTATAATTTTGTATGGCTCTGTATTTTTTCTTCTTAAAAACCATCTCATAAAGCATCAATTGTTTGATTACTAGTAATTCAATCTGTGAAACACAATGACCTATATTTCAGACTGCAGGATTTTTTTCCTTTAAAAATTTATTTTCCAGCTTTATTGAGATATACTTGACATACAACCTTAGGTAAGTTTAAGGTGTGCAATGTGTTGATTTGATACCTTTATATATTGCAAAATGATTACTGCCATCACATTAACTAACACCACCATTCCATCACCTAATTACCATCCATTTTAGGAAGTTATATTTTAAAAACTCAAAACTTCAAAAGGTATTTACTTATGAAAAGACATATAAAAGCCGATATACGGATTATGTAGAAAAATGACTGACTTTCAATGCAGAGACTTCTAGCTGTCCCCTCCCCGTATAGCTCCTCTCCCCTTCTCAGATGCAATCGATTGATTCTTGGCTGCACACGGTGTCCTCTAGCTCAGACTATATTTCTCTGGCTGTCTTACTACAGTGAGGTATGGCCATGTGACTAGCTTTTGGCCAACGAGAGCTAAGTGGAAATGTGGTGGGCAATGTCTAGGAAAGAACATCTAAGTGTTAATCTTCTTTCCTTTCTTGCTGGCTGGAATGTTGGTGAAATGGTTAGAGTCTAAGCAGCCATTTTGGACTAGGAGTACACTAAGATTGGCAAATGCAGCAAAATAGAAGAAATCTGATCCTTGATGACTGTGCAGCTGCTACACTAGCTCTGGACTGTCTGCCTCCACCAGACTTTTTCTTACATGAAAGAGAAATGTTTCTATTTGTTTAATCCACAGTGGCTTTTTTTTTAATATCAAAAAATATAACATAAAATCACTTGCTTTGCACGATACATGCTAGGGATCCTAAGTGATAAGTTGGAACCAAGCAGCTTCTGACCACTCATTGACCATCTCTTTTTATTACCATATCATGGAATGAAAGAATTGTGTCCAGTTATGAGCTTTACTGAGGCAGATGGCACAGTGACATTCACAGTTTCTTCTATCAGCATTTCTGACTGCTCCCTGGTGTGCAACTCAAAAGCAAGCTGTATTGGTCCTTTGAGCTAGAGTGCTGAGCTTGGAGGGGTGATCTGCTTTCTGCCCATCTTGCCAGCTCCAGCTTACAGCACTCCTTCACACTCGCTCTGCTCCAGCTACACGGACTTTGTATTCCCTGAACCCACCAGGCTCACTCCTGCCTCAGTGCTTTGGCATGAGCTGTTCCTTCAGGCTTGAAATGCTCTTCTTCACACGAAGTACATCTGTATCACTTGAGTTTTGGCTTAACTATCCCTTCTTCAACAAGACCTTCCCAGAGCAGCCATTACAGTCCAGTCCCTTATCATATCATCCTATTTTCCTCCTACCACTTTATGAAATTATCTTTAGTGGTTCATCCTTTAGTCATTTGTTAACTGATTTAGTGACTATGCCTCCTTCCCACTTCCTGGTCCCTGAACACTAATGGGGATCTTGCCCAATTAACCCGTTACCTAGACACAGCACCTAGACCGATGAAGCACTGGACACAGGATTATGGAATGAATGGATGTGAGAATGAATGATTCTAGACAACAGCCAAGGCCATACTAGGAGCAGCTGCATTCAGCATCCCATGCCATGCTCACTGCCACAGCACCTGGGGTGCCTCACATCACCCTACACATTTATGACATCAACAGCCCATCATTAAAAACTAGATCTTTGGGGGAGGGTATATATACCTCAGTGGTAGAGCACAGAGCACAGGTTTAGCATGTATCAGGCCCTGGGTTCAACCCCCAGTACCTCCATTAAAAAAAAAAATCTAATTACCCACTCCCCAAAAAGCAATTTATCATTGAAAAAAATAAAGAATGAGATTTTAAAAATTATTTTTTCCAAAAAAGAAAAAAAAGGCGATCCTTAAGGGTAGTGACCAATTCGGTTCACCTCTGTGTCCTCCATAGCCTAACACAGAACCTGTAACGTACATACAATGGACACTCAATACATATTTGCTGTATTGTATGAAAAGGTGCTGTACTCACCAAAAGTAAGGCCAGCTCTCCTAGCGACTCTAAAGAGGCTCCAACTTTAAAGCCTTTAAAAGTGCCAGTGTCCAGATCTGCCATCCCATTTGTCATGCCCATGTCTCTCTTGGCTTCTCAGCATTTCTACAAGGCTTCTCCTTGTAGTGGCTATGCGGCCAGCTTCTTTAAGACCCATGGAGGTCTGTCTGTCTGTCTCATTTACAGTCAGGGGCCCAAGGACTGTGACCAGTGACAGGTTTTACTGGGTAAGATCCCAACCGTCGGCTCACGGAAGAACATCTGACAGCGTTTAGGGCAGCTGTTCCCTCCAGGCTACTTGACTAAACACAGTCAACTTGGATGCAACTCCTTCGTATCATAACACTGCCCCACCCCATCTGCAAGGGCTGGTCTTGCAACCAAAACATATGACACGCTATCCAGGTAATTAAAAGCTGAGAGATGAATAAGGGCTATTTCAGACCCGGAAATTCCTCTTATGTAAAGTGATTCATTATGTTGGTAAAACGGGCAACAGCACAACTTAGGAAAAATCATATCACTAACGTAGTTTATTAATACCTTTCCTTCAGGGGTGACACTAAAGGCCTCAACCAAGATTTTTATTGTTTTTTCAGAGAGACTTTACAAACCTCAATCAAGAGATCTGAAATTCTGTAAAACATATGCTCGTTCCTTAACTTCAATTTCCTTCAGTAGTTTTATAGATCCCTCAGGCCTGCGAGAGCAGAACCAGATGGCGCTTGGAAGGGTTTTACAGTGCGTGTCTGCAAAGCCATGACACGCTGGAAAGTTCTGCCGATCCTAAGCTTCTGGTATTAATCGTGATATGAAATGACCCTTGATGTAGCTTGCTTTATATTTTGTAATCTGGTGTACTAATCACAGTGCCTAAATATTTTCTTCTGGAGACTCAAAAAATACCCCGTAACATCATCTAGCCGAGTCGGAAAAGCAGGCCAGCATATGTTTATATAACATAGCAATTCTCCCCAGGGCCTACCTTGCCCCATAAATTGTTGTACTGGTGTGAAAAAATACAAGTCAGGTCTGAACAACAACAAGAAAAGTCCTCCTCTTAAATCACAACCATATTTGCGAGAGGAGAGGAAGACAGCGACATATTTAAAGTTGCAGCCAAGCTTGTCACACTATTTTCTCTTTATTTTCCTTTCCTAAATAATTTCTTCTTGTTGCATTTTCTACCTTTGGAGAATCCACGCTCCCCCTAACCTGATGTCGTAATTCCTTTTTAGTAGTTAAATATTTCAGTCACTTGTGGTACAGGGACACTTGTTAATCATTATCATTTGAATCATTATTACAGGCAAAGATGCAGAATTATGGTACTGGAAACAGAACTAAAGGAAGGAATGTTTCCCAACGGGAACACCCTGCCCACCAACTGAGAACAGCCCTCTCTGGCTGTGGCTGGAGTAACTGAAGTCTGCACTGAACTTTCAGACATTTGGGACACCGACTTCTGGTGACTTCAGGCATGCAGAATGTACTAAAGGAAGGGGAAAGAAACAGTGTGTCGGTGTGGAAAGAACCCCCGATCAGTGATACAAGCAGCTGAGCAGAGCTGAAGATGGAAACATTATATGCAGATAATGAATGGCTTAGTTTATCAACCAGATGGAAGTAAATACTTTGACTGGGGCACTGACATGAAAAGGAATTGATACTTTTAATGTTAACAAGTCTGGGAGAAAAACGGAGAGGAATGAGAAGGTGAGAGAAGAAATGTAAAATGAACAGAGAACAGTGTGTATGGTAAGGGGATAACTGGCTGGGTTCCAACTGTGGCTCAGATACTTACAAGCTGTGTGACCTTGAGAAAGTGATTTAACCACTCTGTGTCAGTGAAATGTGTAATAGGAACAACCTCACAGTGCTGTATTAAACGCTCACAGTGTTAAGTGAGCGAAGACATGAGAAATGCTTATGCTGGTGATTGGCCCTCAGTAAATGACGCCCTTTACCATCTGAGTGGCAACTGTACATTCTCTGATGACGTGGGACGATTGGGTTTTCACTGGTATATATACACATACATACATATATATATGTATATATATATATATATATTTAATGGGATGGATATTATATATGCTGGTTTTGCCATTAAGAAGACATGAAAGGCTAGAATATAAAGTCAGGTAGAATTTCTATTAACGTGTTGAGGGAGTCTGGTGGGTATTGAGAAGGAAGAATTAAAAACCCAGGCACTTTTAAATAGAGATGCGAATGCTAACTTAGGGAAACTGATCAGGGCCCTGGGCATCCCAGGAAATAGCAGATAAATCAGGAAAATCAATGGAATGCAAGGAAAATGGCTGCAAGGAGAAAAGAAAGAGTTTCCATTTTGGAGTAGGGAACTGGCATGGGCCCTGAAAAGAAGGTGTTCAGGTCCTCAGGATGTGAGAACAAGCCAACAGGACACGAGAAGAAAGCCTGGAATGAATTCTCTGGGTCGTTTGCTATTTCTCTGCTTACCACAAAGGTCCCTGATACGGATTTACACAAAGCAAAGAATGCCTGGGATCAGACAGTGCCTCGAGAACACAGCAGGTGCACAGTAAATGCTGTTTCCCTTCCCCCTCCGTCTTGGTGAGCAAGGGTTTTCTTTCCAACATACTGAGAGAAATGGCTGTCTTCAGACGGGGGCTGCAAAGATGAATCTACAACATAAATTGGAAATGACTATAAAGTCCTGATCTATGTATGGATACGCATCCAAGCTGAATATAGACGCAGGAGACCAGTTCCTGTAAGCTGCCTAATTTGTGTAAAATTTGCACCCTGAGAGCCTGTTAACTGGAGCAGAAGAGTCTGTGCCCTCCAGCCTTGACGATGTTCCTTGGGAGAGAACACCGTGAAGGGAAGCCTGCAGGGAAACTGAATCTTAGGAGTTGGAAGGCAATGTCGCAGGTGTAGCCGAGTGAGGCTCTGCTAAGTACCACTAGTGGCTGATACTGGGGTTGGTTGAGTGAGACCAGCATCCTGCACTGCTGCTGGAAATCATTACTTCGTGGAAATCTCTAGATGTTAGGGAGACGTTCTTATCTGAGCTGAAATCTGCCTCTCTTTTACCTCTGCTCCACTGTTTCTCATTTGTTTGTTCAAAACAAACAAGCAAGGAAAGAAATTTACTTAACGATCATTTATTTGACACTCACTTAGGGGGCACTAGATGCCCGACACCGCTATATCTGAGTGAGTCAGTAAAGAGATGAAGGGCAGGGCACCCCTGAGGAGGAGGGAGTGCAAGCACCTGGCTCGTGGCTCAGGCGCGGAGGATGGACTGAGGAAGGACAAGACCTTGAAATGTCCACAGAGAGAAGAAACGTGGAGGAGGCAGTGCTGTCAGGAAAACAGAGATTCCCTCATCTACACAAATCCCCGAACACCTGCAAGGAGGGTTAGTCCCTTCGGACGTCTAATTTTCAGGTGCCACTTCAGGTTCCTCTGGATAACTATGACCAGAGGAGCAGGTAGGGCAGGGTTTAAGGTAGCTGACCAGACAGCTCAGTCAAATCCTACCTCTGCCACTCAGCATATCAGTGGGGTAACAGATGAGTACTTAATTTCTCTGTGCCTCTGTCCCCTCATCTGTGAAATGGGCACGGTAACAAGTTTGCTGGGGGGGATCCAGTGAGTTGAGGACAAGCATGGCCTGACGACGGTCACGGCCAACACGATGGCGTCCGCCTTGACTGCTTCTCCTCTCACTCCTCGCATCCAGTCTGTCAGCAGATCCTATTGGCTCCACCTTCAAACTGGATTCAGACTCTGACCACTCTCACCACTGCTGCCCTCCTGGCCCAAGTCACCGCCACCTCTGGCCTGGGTTATTGCAATAATCTCCACAGTGGCTCATAACACGGCAGTTAGAATCCTGCTGCGGAAACCTAAGTCAGATCACGACACCTGTCTCTCAAGCCCCTCCAATGCTCTTTGTCTCTCCGTGAGTAAAAGGCACATGGCTCTGTGGGAAACACGGAGGAGATCCTGAGTCTCAGAGATCCTGACTCCCCTGGCCTGCTGTGTCTGTCTCTACAGCACTTACATTCGGCCATATATTTAACCCAATTGTTCTATTTGTCTGTCTCTTCCCAGTAGGAAAGTTGAGAAGGGCATGGGTTTTTGTATATTTTATTTGCAAATGAATCCACAGTGTCTAGAACAGTGTCTGACCCACAGAAGAATCTCAACAGCTGCCGAATCGCCTGGATGAATGCAGAGGAAGCACTTAAAGTGCTTGGTATACCCTAGTGTTTCTGGAGCTGTTCTTCCCAGATCTTGGCTGTCTTTCTGAGGAGCCTCTCTACGGTGTCAACGCCCTTTGAAACCACACAGTACTCCACCCTCCAAACATCACCTGATCCGGGACAGGGCAGGGGGCGTGGAACGGGGCTGCTGTTTCGGGCTGCCCACCCCACCTCTGCTGCTGACGCTGGACTGTCCTGGAGGCACTCACTATGCCTTCAGACAACCCAAACACACATTTAATTATTTAGTTTTGGAAGGAACGTCTGCCGCATCAGTACAGAAAAGAACTGGAGTCTAGTCCTCGGATCGGACACTTATGACCCAGTTGGTGGTGGCGACAGAAGGTTACCTTTGTACCACACCAGGACTCCTCAGGGAGAGCGTTATGTTCTTCGGGTGCCCTGGGCTGTGTTTCATTGTACGGATGACAAAGAACAGGTCAAGTCAGGGAACACTGATATCCGTACTTATCCTGGTGTTACCTACAGCACTGTATTGCTACATGTAGTGTATAGTAATACATATTATAATAGTGTATTGCTATGAAAGTTAACAGATGAACGAGTAAATTATATTCAAGATAGCTGGCCAATTACATCTCTATGTCTGACTTATACAGATGTAACTACTAGCACAGAAATGTGTCTGGCTATATTCTTGATTGAAATATAGAATTTTAAGATTAAAAAATGTAAATATAAGGGTAGTTACTTCTTTCTGAAATTAACTAGACTGTAATAGAGCTAGTGACTACTGAGTACTGCTGCAACATTCTTAGGGACCCACTGCTTAGTGCCCAAGAAACAGTCAGTGTAGACTCTCCCTCCTTGAGAATCTGAGTGGCATTCTTGTTGTCCTTCTGTTTTGGAGCCATCATGAGGCTCAGTTACACACACTTGCACACCAAAGTGCTTTGCAAGCACTAAGTACTACACAAGTTTAAAGTATTATTCTTTTCTTTGAATACATTAAACAGTTTACATTTTGGACAAGCTAGTCGAGCCTACGGCTGCATTAATCCATTCTTCCTATTTTCAGCGAAGCACCAGCTATTTAAACATTACATTCGAAGTATCAGCAGCAATAAAACAACAAGGAAAAGAATCCCTGTTAGCACGTCCCGGTGTACGTGAAGTGAGCAGAGACGTGATGGGGTACTGACATTCATTTCACTTTGAATTAAACACAGCATCACCGCAAATCTCAGGAGATAGATATTATGTTTTGTGTTTGGGTAATACCAGGAATTCTACAGGCAAGGGGAGAATTCTGTTTGGTTGGCTAAAAGCCAGTCAAACTTCACACTTGTCCTAGAAGTAGGTGGTCAAAAACTCTGTTCTTGTCTTCAAAGTGATCGGCTACAGCTGCTTAAACGTTCTCAATTTCAAAACCCTTTGTGTCATTCATTTTGAAGATAAAACATTCATACATGAGATAAATTGAGGTCTAATGAAAAAGATGTTACATTAGAATTGACCTTGGGGAAAAGCACGTCCAATCGGACAGCGCACATCAGATAAAAATGAAGGACAGGACTGGACTTTCCAAGTGGCATCAGCAGACGTATACAGTCTTTGATTTCATTTTATTGGGAAAAAAGGACTCAAACCAAGGGAAGGAGGAGATGGAGTCAGCTTTCTCTCTGTTCTCCTCAAAACACATGCTGTAAATTTTCTCGAGTTCACAGTACATGTTTCAAAAGAAGCCTTCACTTCGGGTGGAAGGAAGTACACACTCCTTGATATGTCTGGTTTTGCTGTAATAGTATATAATGCCTTTCTCTAATAAATTTAACCACAGATTTTTTTTAATGTGTCTGCATTCTGCTAATTTATAAAAAGCAGGATGCTGTCAGATAAAATTTCAGGAAAATGATCTATAAACCAGACTGTCAAAAGTGAAAGGTACTCAGGCAGTAAGTACTTAGGGAAACAAATACATGGAACCCCTGGAAAGGGTTCCTATGACTGCGGGAAAACAACGTTCTGTAACGGGGCTCATGTTACCTTGATTTGCTAGTTACTGTGAGGTCACAGGAAATTCTGAAATGTTTTCCACATTTTCTTTTATACATTTTATGTCAAATTTCCTGCAATTGAAATAAAAAACCCTCCTACTGCCGGAATCTCTTCTGAACGAAAGGAGATCTTGTGACACTCCCCTACGAACACCTAATAACTCAGTTCTTACCAGTGTAACAAGAAACTGAAAGACAGAACTGAAAGTGGACCACGATAGGCTGAAATGTCAGCTGTCCCAACCCTTTCAGAATGAAAACCAAACTGATGTCATGAGGGCAACTCTAAAAGTGCATTTAATCTAGTCACAGTAGCCTTTTCTTTAGAATCAGAGATAAGAGAAGAAATGACAGATGGTTCTGAAGGCATAAGCTCACAGTTTCCCCAAATCTCTTATGCAAAATGCATTTGTGGATTTATGGTCAAATTAAAATGGCATCCTTCAGATGGATATCCCTTTTTTAAAAAAAACTTTTTCCCTTTTTCAGTTTTATTATGTAGAATTATTATAGTTCGACTGCACATACACATTATATTGCATGTACATACATACATACATACAGTATACTGTAATTTTTTTGAGTTTACATATATGCACTATTGCTTCTAAGAACAGATTAGATCTTTAGCTTTTTAAACTTACATAGTTATCAAAGAAATAAAGCCAACTACAAAATAAGATGGCTATTCTTAACATGAGTTAAGCTCCTGACAACCCTGTTTTCTTATCCCAGCTATGCTTATGAAAGGAAAAGTCAGATTTAAGTAAAATGTCCAAATTTAAAATATTCTCTAAACTTTTATCATTCAACTTTGGACTAAAAACAGCTTTCTAAATTGTCAAATACTATTTTACTATAAACCCAGGCTTCAGCCATGAAGGCTCGCTGATGAATACCAGCGTTTCGGGTTGGTTCGATCGTGAGCGATTAGCATACATTACCTCTCCTGACATATCGGGGGCCATCGGAACAGCAGGCCACAGAGATGAGTAGATTCCAAAAAACACCACCCAGAGTGCGATGCTGCCCCAGATCGCGATGTGGCTGAACTGAGAAGCAAGGACATTCGAGTCAAAGGACCTCCAGGTGGACGAAGGACCCCCACGCTGACGGAGCTTCCACACACCCCCTTGCTGATTTTTACCACCTCCATAAAATATTATCCCTGGGGATTTCTAAATAACTGAGTGTGTTTTAACTGGGTCTTTCATTAAATGCTAACGTCTTCCACCGCAGCTATAACGCTTGTGGTGCTGGCATTTAGAACTGCTCCTTCTCTACTTCCTTTGGTGGGTCTCATCTTGTACCTTTTTTATCCCTAACCATCTTTAAGCAGCCTTAATTTTGGCTCTGTATGCTCGCACTGAAAGATGCTAAGACACTCGTGGGACTACTAATCTGCACCAATGACTGTCAAGTCCAAATTTCGTCTGTCGAGTCTCCCTTGAGTATCTGCTTTTTTCTTGTTTCCTGGGTCTCGCTACTTGGATGTGAATATACTGCAGGATGAACGTATCCAGAAAGGAACTTGTTTTATTCAGACTGGATATTTAAAATGTCTGAGGACAAATTTTTTGCTAATATTATTGTTCTTGAAAATTACTTTCCAGTGGGTTTTCTGCTAGTCTTGTCACACATTCTATTAAGAAAAGACTCCTCGTCAGTAAGCTGCAAGCCCCCCCGCCCAGGGGTGTCCACAATGTACAGTAATACATTCAGGGCTCCGGGAAGTCTTGTGGTAAATAAACTTCCTTAAATTGGTTTTACTCAGAGTTTCTAAACTAAAATCCCCAGTTCTCCCTGCTCCATGCCTGACCCCACAATTAACCCCACAATTAACCACAATTCTGACCCATGAAGTTAGGATGAAAAAAAACAACAAAAAGTAAATGTGACATTTCTTGGTTGTGACTAAGGAAATTCTTACCCACGTCCAATACGATGTCTCCAATCCAGCTTTCAAACACACAGTTATCACCACAAACTAAAACAGAAGAGAAATATTATTTTATTTCATAAATACCATAGCTCATCAAATGGGAATGGTAGCTTATTCACAGCTCGACTTGTACACCCAACAAGCAAAGAAACAAGTGTGTTAGCTGCGGGGCTGGACGCTGCGACCACGACCAGCCAGCACCGCCCAGCGGAGGTGCCACCGTCCCGTCTCCCGTCCCTGCCTCCTCCTCACCGTCACTGCCCTGCAGCCCCTCCACGAGACTCCCAAGCGTGGGCCTGCCTACCTCTTGTACAATTCATGAATAGCGACAGAGAATCGTCTGCAGTAACTTGGGTTTTCAGCCTGGCTTTAATTTTATTTTACATCATCTGTAATACTTGGGGCCTCCACTTTCTAAATTTTAGAGATGAGCTGTAAAAGTAATATAACTGGGTGTTTAGAAACCTGAGCACTTACTCTGTAACCTTACTTACTTGAAACCCCGTGGAGTAGAATGTAAGAGCCGGTTACACCTCCCTGATGACACACCCACGGTCACTGGTGCCTGTGCTACTAATTCTAACGGAGGGGACTGGGGTTTAATGAACTGCCCCGTGTTTTCCAGAGGATGGCATGGCGGTTAAGTGGAGTCAGGCTATACGTGCTCAAGACTCCCAACGTCTATCAGCTGTTCTGCTAAGGAACAAGGCGAGTTACCTGGCCTGTCCGTGTCTTAGTCCCCTCATCTGCAAGCTGGGCTGGACAAAGCCTACCTACTTTACAGGGGTGTGAGTATAAAACACCAAGAGCAGTGCTTAGCGCTGTAGAATTACCTGTTATTATCTATTTATCATCAGTAAGGAAACTTTATGTACTGTTAGTCTTCAAAGGAATTCAGGGCACTTTCGGTAGTTTGCTGGGATGGCCGGGCGATGCTCGCCGAGCACTGATGGTCAGTGAGCACTTCAAGTGCGTGGTACTACTTCTGGGCCCTGTAAGGGTGTGTATGTACGTGGTATCCGATGCTTCACAGTGAGGTCACAGGGTCAGGACAAAGAGAAGCACTTGGGCTTCCTCAGCAGGAGAGCTAATAGCAATTTAGGATTAATGTCTGTAGAAATAAAACTCTTACTAAAATTTATGTATTATTTAACTTAAGCTATATAAGAAATTCTAAAATGAGAGAAAATATTATGCAAAATGTAAGAAACACTTCCTCGTAAGACTTGGATACTTGAAAGTGTCCCTCAGAGACATCTATGGCACATACTCTGATTAATTTCTAACCTTACTCCAACTCTCAAGTATTTACTGATTTCTGTTTTGCACTCACATTGTATGAGAATAAATGACTGGCCCCAGATATGTTTTTCCTTTTTTTTTTTTTTTTTACTACTTCAGTGGACTGATGTCAATGGAAAGGAGACCCCAGATTTGCCAGAACTTTAATTCCTCTGCTACTTAATGGTCTAAACTTCCTATCATTCAGTTATTTAAACATCATATTGTAGTTTGATGGCCACCTAGTACTTAGGACAGCACGCTGCCCCACTGAGGGCCAAGAAGGGAGACCAGGAGCAGAGAGGAAAGGTCACTGGCCAGAGAATTCAGAGTTGAAGGTTACAGTTAACTTTCACTGGAGACTGACTGTGCGACCCTGGGCATTAGCATCCAGGTGGTGCTTTTGATGTTTGAGGAAAAATGGTTCTAGAACATTTTTTATTTGCTCTTTAATGGCAGAGATAGGCTCACACTCATCTGCACATCCTCCATAAGCGTTTGACATAGTGACTTAACACACTGGGGGCCATGCCTTGCGCGAGTTAAAGGTCCCCAAAGAGTAGAGGTCTCTGTCCCACTTCCGTGATCATGAGACTCTGGAATAATTCCTGGTTAAACACCCAACTAGCATGGTAATATCTGCCATAAATTCAAGAAAGTAAGACAGTATTAATAAGGGCAGTAAAATAAAACTGAGGAAAAAGGGACAAGAAAGAGAAAAAAGAGAACATGAGGGGACAAGAGTAAAGAAGGAAGACTGAAAATAAGAGCAACCCGAGGCCTATAAAGTCGGTGAGCCTACATGACATTTTTATAACCTAATATGAAATAATCTAACAGTCAAAATATCTCATTTCATTTTTAAAGGGAAGTGTAAACAACCCTTAAATCCAGAGATGCACATATTTAAATGTGAAAATAAAATAAGCACGTATGAACGAATTCGACTTTATACACAAATGAGGCGAACGTCCTGCACTCACAGTGTAAACAAAGTTGCCCAACAGCAGGTAATCGGAGGTTCTCCCGTTCCCGAACACAGTACCTGTGTGAAAAGAAGAGAGGCTCGTTAGAGAAGAAAATAAATGAGGTCCTTTCAGAATCCTTTCAAAGATAAATCCACTGAAAAGTGCTGAACACAGAAGGAGAACAAGAACCTATGGCCACACAGGGAGCCAGAACTGAGGCTACTTTAAACACTGGATGAGGCCTCGTAAAGTTGCCATTAACACGGGTAAAACATCATAACAAATGAAAATCAGATTTCTAGTAGCCAACGTGAAGAAGGAAACTGGACCTGTTAACCAATTCTCAAGGTTCATTAGATTTAAAAAAAAAATCAAATGAATCGTTCCAGTAAAGCTTCATGCTGTGGGCAGTCAGACAGGAGAAGGCATTCTGAACCTTTCTTACTAAAGCACTTGGTTAACAGCATAGACGGGGTTTTAGGGAGCCTTCTTACTGTCTCTCAGTAAAGTCTGTTGGCATTGGCTGAAAGGGATTCCAAAAAGCAACCTACAGAGGGCAGGGGAGCACCAATTTAATCCCAGGCATACGGCGCTTTGAGGATCCGGCTGAATTTAGGGGCTTACCTAAAGGTATTTTGTTATTCCAACAGTGACTAACAAACATGGCTTCAGATGAAGGGAGTGGTACTAACAAACAAAAATCACTATTACTGATTAAAAAAAAAATCAAACAAAAATAAAAATACTAATTTAATCATTGGTACCATTGAAAAATTAAAAACCCATGGTATGTGTCATGCAGGATTTTACTGAGGCACATATTTGACAATATTTATTCAGTCTAATACGTAAGGACCAAGCATGTTAGAGTTGACTATGTGGGGAGGCAGGCAGAGTGGTGCTGGAATGAGGGAGAAAGATGAGTCCGGTGGGCTCTGGAGAGACAGACCAGGCTAGGGTCCATTACAGGCTGCGTCATCTTGGGTTATTTGTCATCAGTCTCCATGGAATTCAGTTCCTTCACTTAAAAGATTGAGTGAAACTATCTACCCTGGAGGGGTTCGGAGGTTAAAGTGAGCTAAATATATAAAGCGCCCAGCCAGGCTCCAGAGTGTGACCCTTCCCTCTCGAAGGCGTTCAGAATAGCCTAGTAGAAACCTAGGGTATTCCATGATGGAAGACATAGTTTCTGATGTGCTAACATGTCCTGTGGGGATGTGGTGGACAAACGCAGATGTCTGCAATTAATCCACAAACTTCCGTAGACCCAAATTAACAAACTCAAATCTACAAAATAACTGAAGGTATCTTGTGATTACTTCTGAACTTCCATGCTTCTGCTATGAGGCACATTGGTTAGGTCCTTTGATCAACATAAGCGAGTTATCCAACATAATCACAGTCCGGTCCAACTAGACCTTCTCGTCACCACTGGGTTGTCACAAGGGAGCTGGAGTATCATTTCAAAATTGAATTGAGGAAAAAAGGTAAAAGCTGTTGTTGAATTTGTCAGGTTTAGCATTTGGATGGTTCAGGTAAATTATTCGTGCTAACACTTTCTGTTCTCCGGACCCCTTAACACTCTTAAAGCTTATTAGGAATCTCCCAGAGCTTTTGTTTATGTGGTTTATAACTATCGATAATTACCAAATTAGAAATTAAGACAGAAATTTAAAAAATATGTATTGATTTATCTAAACATAACAGGAATAATCCCAATATATGTAATATAAACAGATTTTACGAAACAACTATTCTCTCAAACAAAAAAAATTAGTGAGAAAATCAGCACTGTTTTACATTTTTTTTTATCATCTCTTTAATGTCTAGGTTAACAGAGCTGGATTCTCGTATTGTTTTGGTTGACATATACGAGGGAAATCCAACTTCACAGAGAGATGGGAGTTATAAAGGAGAGACGTATTTTGATAACCTTTTCTAATACCCACGGCTACTCTTTGAGACAACATCAAAACTCAACAAGTGGTCTCTTAATGAGGTAGAGACAGTTTCCTAAAGCTTAGTTTCACTGTGGAACCTGAAACTGTTTTGGTGGTGAGCACACTGCTGTGCAGACAGAAGAAGAAACACACTGTTGTACACACAGAACTTACATAATACTATAAACTAATGTTACAATAAAAAAAAAGAAAAAAAATCCATTGGTCCAGTTTGCCCTTTGAATGGATCTTTTCTGGAACCTCACAAAAGCAGCTGGGTCAGCTCACAGCTCACAGCCCACAGCTCACAGCTCACAACAATCCCCAGACACTCCGCCTTGACACAGCGGCTGCGCCGTGGAAGGCAGCCGGAGCGCTCTGTGCATACTTTCCGTTTTGTGACACAGAATATTAATAAACTGTGTATCAAGTTTCAGGATTTAATAACAGTATGAGGTTTACAGCTTCTTCAAGGGCATTCTTAAGTGAAATGGCTTTTCTGGGTTGTTTTTTCCATGTGAGTCCATGGCAGTGAAGACTACAATGACTTCTGGTACAACTACACCACTGTTTGTGTCCAGGTACCAGCAATTTTACCCACTGTTGCTCTTGCAATAGCAGTGAAAAAGGTAAGTAATGTCTTGAAAATACAAAAAATTTGAAACTGAAAATTTGAACTCACTCATGGATCTTCCTTTAGAAGGTTTTGGGTATTTCCCTGGTGTCTACAGACCATACTTTGAGAAAGGCTGAAGCAACTGAATACGTGAATATTTAGCTCTACATTATATAGCTGTTTCTATTTCTTCTGCACCCCATCCTTTCCAAAGCTAGAAAAAACAAACAAAAACAACAAAAACACAAAAAGAAAAAAAAAACAAAACCCCTCCTAATTTAAAAACAAAAACAAGGCAAAAAACATCAGAATGTTGAGATGCAGTTTATGTGCTATGTCATTTATCTCCTAAGATGAGAAAGCATGCATTCTTGGGACTTGGCTAGAAGTGGGTTCCGCAGGCAGAACCCCTCGTGAGCAGCCTCTGCTGAGGCCGATGGCTTTGGCAGCCCCCCAAGACAAATGCAAAGGGAGACCTAGGGTCTGGTCTTAAGGGGCTGGAATTACTTGGGAGTTCCTTTCAAACCCTGTTACTGCTGAAGTGTTTTGATCGGTAGGGCGTTTTAGATGCTGTTCAGTTTGAGCTCCTTTTGACAGTAAGTTCCTTTTTTTTTTCTAATTTATAATACTAGAATAACAGTTTCCTAGATGGCCATGCCTGGTCTTCCATACAAATATACTGATTTTGCGTTAGGAAAATAAACTCCCTGGAGTACTTATCTAATGGGTCCTGTATTGTACCCTGGATTTCAACACCCCATGGCTCCCCAAAGTGGAAGCAATCCAAATGTCCTTCAGTGGATAAAAGGATAAACAAAATATGGTCTATCCATACAATGAAATATTATTCACCTGTAAAAAGGAAGGAAGTACTGATTCATGCTGCAACAGGGATGAACTATGGTCATGTGTCATGATTCCATTTATATGAAATGTCCAGAACAGGCAAACCTGAGACAAAAATCAGTGGCTGCTGGAGACTGGGGGGTGGGGGTGAGGGGAAACGAGGAGGGACTGCTTTAGGGGATGGGGTGATGACAATGTTCTGGCATTAGAGAGTGGGGACATTTGCACAATTCTGTGAATCTACTAGAAACCACTGAATTGTATAATTTAAAAGGGTGAATTTTATGGTATGTAAATTTTATCTAAAAAAAAAAATCCCACTGTGATTCTCCTGGCCTACTGGGTCAATATCTTATATTTAGATTTTCTTACCACATGTATTTCCCTGCTGTAGAAAATGAGAAGCAGTCACTGTTGTACTGGCAGAGCCGTTAATAAAGGAAGGAGAGGAATCCCTGATGAGAACATGAAACTGCTGCCTTCCCTGTAACACTCTCTACCCCCACTCATGCCACCTGCCCTCATTAACTCAGCCACGGTGGCCTGGGCGCCTCCAGGGAGCCAGGCCCTGCTCTAGGCACTGCGAAAACAACAGTGAACTAAATGGACAGTTCCCTGCCCTTCTGGAGCTTTGATTCTAACAGAGGAGAATGACAATAAAAAAAAAATAAGCAAATATGTCACAGCCTGATAGTCATGCACCATGAGTAAGACACAGGAGGACAGGGGGAGAGTGGCAGGAGCAGTGGCGGTGGGGCTGGTGGTTCTTTAGGGTTGAGTGATCTGGGAGGGCCTCTTCCAGCACAGAGCACAGACGCCAGGGCCAGGGCAGAAGGGAGAGAGCCAGCTGGAACAGCAGGTGAAGAGTGAGGAATAGCACAATGCCTGTGGGCTGGAGCTGGGTGTGGGGGAAAGCTCGGAGGGTGACAGTGATGGGGAGGAAGGATTGGTGGGGTTGGCCAAGGCTGGGGCTGTAGATTTCGTTCTAAATGTGATAGAACATTGGGTGCATGTATTTTTTTGAATTAAGGTTCCCTCTGAATATATGCCCAGGAGTGGGATTGCTGGATCATATGGTAAGTTGATTTTTAGTCTTTTGAGGAATCTCCAATGTTCATAGCAGCACTATTTACAATAGCTAAGATATGGAAACAATCTAAATGTCTATTGACAGATGACTGGATAAAGAAGCTGTAGTGCATTTATACAATGGAATACTACTCAGCCATAAAAAAGAATAAAATAATGCCATTTGCAGCAACATGGATGGACCTGGAAATTGTCATACTAAGTGAAGGAAGCCAGAAAGAGAAAGAAAAATACCATATGATATCACTTATATGTGGAATATAAAAAAAAGACGAACTTATTTACAAAACAGAAACAGACTCACAGACATAGAAAACAAACGTATGGTTACCAGTGGGGAAGAAGGTGGGAAGGGATAAATTGGGAATTTTGAAATCTGCAGATACTAACTACTATATATAAAATAGATAAACAATCAGTTTATACTGTATAGCACAGGGAACTATATTCAATACCTTATAGTAACTTATGGTGAAAAAATATGAAAACAAATACTTGTATGTTCATGTATGACTGAAGCACTGTGCTGTACACCAGAAATTGACACCGCACTGTAAACTGACTACACTTCAGTAAAAATATATATATTAAAAAATGGGACAGAGTCTGTGGAGTTTTGAGGAGAGAGGCACTGGGTCTGATTTCTGTTTTCCAGGGATCCCTGTGGCCGCCTGTAGTGAACCGACTATAGGTGGGAGGAAGAGAAGACACTCCACTCCCTCGGCCGGCATTAACTCACAGTCCACAGGGACACTGGCACCGCTAAATGATGCACAGATGCTCGGGAGGAGCACACGTCGTGTGTCAAGTACATAGTCTGGGAGCTGAACGGTCAGCCATCGTCCACGGGATCTCAGGGCAAGGACTGCTCCGGACACGGCAGCACCAGCTTCAGCATCCCAGGGATCTCTTTTCTAACGTGGCTCCTTAACATTTTTATGTGCATAGGAAATTTACCATGATCCTCTCTCTCACAACTAACACAATAACCTCACTGCCTCAGAGCAAGCAGAGAAAAAGATCACCCTTCAAGATGCACATAAAAACATATTAAAAATCTCATTCAAAACACCGGCCCAAGGACGTACACTGGAAAATACTAGCGTGCCTGATTAAGTTCAGTATAACGAGTTGGTACAAGCCTCACAGGGGTAATAAAGAGACTAAATAAAATATTAGCACTATTGTCTTCAGCAGAGGGGAAAAAAGAGCCCTAAAATTAAGCTCTCTGCATATTTGGAAAACATGAGAAGCAGGGAAGAAAGGCTTTGCATATATTAAATCACTATGCTCCCAAAGGAACAGTAAAAATCTGTAAAGTGTGTACAACTTCTAGACGCATGTATTTTAGGTTAAGGAAAATACCATAAAATGAAACATTGCTATCATTTTTAACGCATATTGACAATGTTATTTTTCTAAAAAAGTAAAAAGTCATCTCTTAGCATTCAAATCCTTTCTACTTACCATACTGAAGGGCTTTTAGTGGAAACCAAAACAGAATAACGGAGTGGAAGAGGCCATTTAAACAATGAACCCAGAAAACCTGAGGGAAAACAAAAATCCATGAGAACCATTTGCGATAAACTAGCTCTGTGAACCCTGACCTTTCTTTTTATCTGTGAGCTAGATTCACAAAACGTGTTTCTGTCGGGCCACCACTGTGAATTAAAAGAACTGACAGACACTTTCTGCCTCTTAGACCTTCATGGGTCATTTATTTATTTTTATGTTTCTCAAATGTTTTTTCAGCCTCACTGAAATTTTTCTACTTTTTAAAAACCAAGTATTAAAAGTTTAAATTCCTGCCTGAAAAAGAAAATAAAATTTAAGATAACTGCAGATCCTGAAATTCTTTAAGTGGGACTATCTTCATAATTCCAGAAGAGAACAGAATTTTGAAAAAGACTATGATTTGGTGAAATCCCTATTTTCTCTTTTTCAGGCAAATAAAAGTGTAAACATTTTAATGGTAAGGATATAATGCATTCTCTCTCCATACACACACACACACACACACACACACACACACACACACACACACACACAACCATAAATTACAAGTATAACATTTAAATCGTATTAACTCCTTAAAGCAAAGCATTTTCACTAGGGCCGAAGATATAAGAGACTTTCACAATTTTTAAACACCTGTCAACATCAAACTTCATTCAATTATAACATCATTTAATAGTAATTACTTTCTCTATTGTATTTTAAGAACAAGGAAGCAAGTATCACTGGTCCTTTCTTCGTAACATGGATGTGAAAGATTAAGTTACAGAAAAACCATTAAGAACTCTTAACGACCCTTTGAACGGTTGCAGTTTTGTCATTTAAAAGTGCCTCTTGCAAACAAAACTTATGCTAAATAAAATTGGCATGTATTAATAGTTTTAAGCTGTTCAAACAACAGAAATTAAGTTGCCTGCCTCCCAACATTTTCCACTGTGATCTCAACCTCCTTTGTTAGTTCACCCAGCCACACTGGATTGTATGATCCAATTTACGCTCCAATACATTACACATTTGAACTTGTGTTACTCATTAACCTTTGTCTCTTCTCCTCACTATGTCATTACCGCAAGTTTTTATTTGACAGAAAGCACAGGTGGGTGCAAGAAAAATTAGTTCTACTTTTCCATTTTCCTGACCGATACTTATTGTCACATGCTAATCCTTTAACCCCTGTCACGACCTCAGAACCTCCGACCCTTTTTACCATAACAAACGTAATCATCATCATTCAGGGCAACGATGCTTCCACGCTGGGGACCCACAGCCACTGCTGTGTATACAACTCTGCATTTTGTAACCATTTGTCCCTGAATTTTAAAACGTTTATATGGGACTTATTCAAAGAATTTTTCACTGAAATCATTAGAAAAACCCATAACCCTATAAAAATTGTTGGCATCTTGTGCATCTATAAATACTTAAAATGCATACAGGAGTTATATAATCTATTCGGGTTGATCTGATGACTTCTCGAAATGCATGGGCTTTGCAGACAATGAAACACTTTGTGTACAACAAAAGAACAGCAAAAATGCAAGGGATGATGCTCACACATTAAAACTATACACTACCTGCTGCACCTTTTTCTCTGGCCACAAAACTGTTTCCATGGTGCCATGTGCAAAGGGCATGAAAGGGTTTGACTTCCCAGGAGTGGTTTTGGGTCATCCTGTGAGGATCACTTTATGTTTCTAAGCAAGAGTACCACGGCCAACTTAGGGGCTGGGACATAACTCCTGAGAGAACACTGCGGAGCCGGAGCTGCGGCAGATGGGGAAGGGTGGCGGAGGCTGATGCGAGGGTCTCGGTCGAGGAGGTTTACTGTTAGTGTGCCTGAAACTTTCTTAGTCTCGGATCACATTTTCAAGGAAACAAGAGCTCACGGTCTATTCTATCTGCCCTGATTGTGGCTTTCCACCATGTGAAAATATTCACCACAGGTAATGAAAAACATTACAGCAAGGCAGTGGAGTTTAACACAAACTGGATATCAAAAATAAATTGGATAATGATCAATAATGGAAAGATCTCTTAAGAATATTAGTATGATTTCATAGTAGTTAATGACATAATAAATAATAGACTACAAAACCTATTAACTAAAAAAAAGGCTCAAAATGAATAACTGAACTAAAAGAAGAAAAAATTATAAGACAATAAATTAAAGTGGGAATAAAAGAAAAGAAGACTAAAAAAAAAATTCTGAAAAAAATCCAAAAATAAAACATTTAAAAATAAAAGCAGACACTGCATATTATAAATAGCAAGTTTTAAGGGACCACTAAAAATATCCATTAGAACCAACGATGTAAGTCAAAGAATCTTAGTTTTTTAAAAAAAATTTAACCAAATTCAGTAATTTAAAACCATGCCCTCAAGTTGTATGCATATGCACACCTGGACACATTTGCACAGGACATTCATGAAGACCTAGTCTCAGAAGATGAATAACATCCTGGTGATAAACTTCACACCGTCATTTACTGTGCGAGGGTGGAGGCACTGACACACCTGTTTCACTTTACTCTCTCGGTAGACTGAGAACAAATGTCCATTTGAGAGTTTTATGAATTAATAAATGTTTAAAATATCCTATATTCACTTCCTAAATTCAAAACACTGAAGTTAGGTTAATCTAATTATTAGTAACATGCTAATAAATATGCACTAAATATACAATGGGAAAAAATTCTCTGAAGGCGTATTTGATGCTTTTATGATAGTTTTGAAATGGCATCCACCTTGACTGTTATAAAATTAAAATTTTTTTTTCCCTCACTGACACTGGATAGAAACCTGAATTACTAACAAACACCAGTGGAAAACTAGAATAAATAATTGCAGTAAAATAAACTATACAGGAAATGAGATATTTTTGTCGCTGGGATGAGTACGTACCCTGGATCACAAAGGTGACAGTAGCCCATAGTTTGCTATGAAGGATATAAACCCAGAATATAATTTTGGATAAAATGTTGGCTATTTTATCTTACATTAAATTTTATAGCTTGGAAATACTGAAGTATTAAGGTTAAATGAGTTATCTACCAGAGACTATATTTTTAATGCCCAAAGCAATTTAATATTCGAATGGGGACAAAGTCATTTTACAAAACCAAAAATCAGTAAAGAGTGATATATCATCCTCACTATTTCATACTTGTAAATACAGTCCTTGTCAGTCCTGGATGAGTGAGCACCTTCCTACAACACTGCGAAGACAGAAAGTCAGAGGGCCAAGGGGATACCCCCTCTGCCTGCCAGATCCAGTTTACTGCTGCCTGGCAAACCCCAGTGAACTGTGGTTACATTTTAAATTTACAGCAAAACAAAACACCTCTTCAGTCATATCAGAATCTTAAGCAAATCTGACTTGCCATGGTCGGGACCCTGGAGTTGTTTCCTTGGCTGTGGAAGACCAGGTGGCCCAAACGATCGGAGAAGAAAAGCAAGTCCCACCAGGGCACTGAGTCCTACCTTGGTGTTGAAGTCCAGGGCGTTCTGAGACGTTTTGTATAATTCAGGATATTTCAACATATTCTCTTTTCTGCATGACCTCTCAAATATTCCCAGAGTTAAGGGCGGCATTGCTGTAAACATCTAAAGTGCACAAACTAGTCATTTCACCAGCCAGCCAAACACAGGGTGAACTTTTATCTCAAAGTATTCCAAGGAACAGGAATAATCAGAAGGCCTAAACTTACCACGTTATAAAGACCTATGCACCATCTCTCAAAGAGGATCTGTCCAGAAAAGCCATTAACAAAGGCAAACCAGATCTGGGAAGAAAACAACCCCAAGACCCTCAAATTAGAACACAAAACCATAAACACATTTCTTAGAATCTGCGGTAAACTCAACCACTGCATAACAGCGTCATTAACACAGCAGTTTCATGACTCTCTTGAAAATGGCATTTCTTTGCTTCACTTTTTAATTTGAAGGGATGCTTTCATAAGGTCTTTGCTATTTAAGTCAGAATTGGTTCCACTTGTTGAATCAAAAAAGAACTATATCTATAGGCAATCAGATTTTTAAAAAGTTAGACAAAACTGTGTTTCCTAAAAGGTATTTTAGGGAACGTATTTTATGCCATTAAATTTTTAGAGCTTTAATTCCCTTTTAAAATATCTACCTTCCGATAGATAAAGATTATTGTTATTTTTATTATAATATAAAATATGTCTATTTTTAAAAATTAAATAATTTCCTATAATAGTCCCATCACCATTTGTTTTCTTCCGTGTTGGTTGTATTCATATAGTTCATTTATATATGTTCATAAATCTGTCCTCTGGAAACTAGTATGTAGTGTCATGTTCTGCTCCTCTCCTTCTTAACATTATATAATAGGCATTTTCTTATGTTGTTACATATCCTTTTAAATGATGTTAATGAATGTATATCCCCTACAGTGTGGCTATACCTATTTTTGGATATTTAGCTTGCTTTCAGTTTTTGCTATTATACGTAATTCCGAACTGAATATTCCTGTACAGAAATCCTACATATCTCTATTTCCTTAGGATTAATTCTTTTTTAATAAAAATAGCTTTATTGAGATAAAATTGATATACAAAAAAGACATACATTTACTGTATACATTTTGGTGAGTTTGGACATGTGTGTACATTCATGAAATCGTCACCTAATCAAGGAAACATACATAGCCACCACCTCCAAAAATTTTCTTGTGTCCTTTTTCTTCTTTTAGGCTGAATTCTTAGAAGTAGAATTAATGGGTCAAAGTACATAAGCTTTTAAAAAATAGTTCTTGATAATGATAGCCATCATAATGCAAAATTTGAATTTATATATTAAAAAATAGTTTTGTAACTTAAATTTATGCTTCAATTAAAAACAAATCTTTAATAGAGCATCATGTTCTTATATATTCTGCAGATAGCTTAAAACAGAAAGCTAACTTTTGATAAAAATTAAAGGGCAATATAGAGAACCTTTCTCCAACATGTTTAAGACAAATGGAAAATTAAAGTGAATATTAGTAAATCAATAATCCCTACATTATTATTTGTTTTAAAAATGCAGACCTAAAATGTAATTAAAAATCAAGTTGATCTGGAAGAGTAAAATGTCTGGCCCAACAATGAAATCACATAAACACAAACACAAAACCAAAACATAACAACAGCCACAAAAAAAACCCCTTAGGGGATAGCAGCCTTGAGGAGCCGGTCAAGTGAATTTCTGAATTGGAGTCGCAGGGACTTTGCTACACTTCACGTTTCATTTAACCTCATTATGGAAGCATGAATTGCTACAAATTCACCATTTATCAATATGTACCCAGGCCGGCCTCCCTATGAACAGTTTCTGCACCCACACTGATCTTTTTCCTTTTTATGGTGGAAAGGAATGACTGAGCATAGATAAAAATGAATGTCTGCTTCATGAGATGGAAAAGAAAACAAAGTAGCAATAGCACATGAAAAGTAAGCCCAAATTGTGTTAAGGTTGTAACAGACATTAGCAACAACAAGAACAAAAGCATAAACATGGGAGGCAAATCTGAAATTCTTACTTGCTCTGCTACATATATTTATAGGAATAAAACCTGACCATGTACCCTCAGTTAAGAGCCAGATCGTTCGTTGCTATATGCAAATTTAGCATCTTCATGTGATGTTAAATTTACTCCTTGGGATGGTGCTGCTGACTCAAAACTTCTTTTTTTTCAAAGCGTAAGTAGACACAAATTGACAAGACTGACTTTAATGCTCCCTATTGTGTTTTCACAGTTGGCTTTTCTGAGATGTGGATTATGTAAATACATATTTGTGATCCTCTGGATGATGCCAGTGTTCTCCCTGAAGGCGACTGTGGTCTATTGTAGTATTACACACCAAGAAGCCAGTTCAGATTTCGTAGGGTATGATGGTAATATCTGGAATTTTTAAACATGAACTTTCAATTATGGCTTTAGTAGTCTATGAAGATACATATAATCTTCATTGGTCTGAAGAAAGCTGAAGCTGCTTGCATACCAAATTTGTTTAACAGACATGATTTGGCTTCAAGGTTATAGTTATAAGTGCATTTGCAATCACCAGTACTGGATAATATGAGAAATTCACGTTAATGAATTTCTGTGTGAGTAAACATCTGTAAATGAATGGTCTCCTAGCTTCCCTGTACACAACATTCAGTGCTGGTTAAAATACCAGCTTGAAATTTAGGATCACTCAGATCACTGGATATTTACATAAAGTTTCCAGTTCAAAATAACTTGCAAATAAACCAACATGTTTGCAGTTAAACTTTATTTTAAAATGTACCAGTTAACTGCTTTGGGAGACAAATGCGGAAAATTTTAAGTGGAAAACCATTAACACATTTTTATCTTTTTATTTTTCCTACTGAAACATGTGAACATGTTTTTAGAAGGCCTCTTGCTGTATTTAAAAAAAAACTTAATATTCTAATTTCTTTTATTAAAAAAGGAGAAATAACTAGATAGGAATTGATCCTTGCAAGATAGTATCCTCTATCTTTGTACAAATATTTTGGCATTCAAGTTTACATCATTTAAAGGAAAAAAGTTTTTATGGTGAAGAAGTCTACTAGAAGGCTGATTTCAAGTCAGTCTGAGATTTGTAGTTGAAAGCTGTATTAGAAATGTATTCCATACTAAATAAAATGCCACCTAAATTACTATAAACACATCAAAGTCCCTCCTTTGACTCAATAAAACCAATGACGTGGAAAGAAAACATCAGCCCCTCTGGGAAGTTACCTACATTATTTAAATTCACAGGAAGTCCATATCCCAGCACAATTCTCTGGGAAAGTATCACCTCATTGACTTTAATCAAAGCTTCCGGAAATTAGAAATACTCTGTTGCTTTGGGATCTTCCTGGAAAACCTGGATGCGACTAACTGCTTGAAATAAAAGGTCTTATTTTGCTAGGAAGGAGTCAGATGTTCCAGAGAAATGGGGAAAAAACAAAACGAAACAAAATCCCAAGTCTTTAGAAAATGCCAGTAATTTCAGTGAACACCTAGAGCTGCTGCTGGGCGGCCCCCACAAGTAAGTGCTTTACCCTGCCACCTGCCAAATCTGTATTTATTTGTTTGGCTGTAATTTACGGCAATGCAGTAGCTAGCTCGTGATATCCCTGGCAGGACAGCAATGGGAAAAGCAGTTTTTGCAGATAACCTATAAAACCATTAGTGTCCCATGCTATTCCTTTATTAGCAAAGAAACTTTGGACCTGCTTCTCCTGGTTTTATTTTCTAGCTTCCATGCCCCAGCAGCGGCGTGGCAGTTAAAGCTTCACAGACATTTCCCTGATGGAGCATTTCTGCATATTAAACAGCAGCTTACAAACAGTCAGTGAGTCCTCTGCTCCCACGCCTGATCAGCACAAAAAACTGAAAGGAGAGGTTCGAGACTGGCAGTTGTCCTCACTAGAGACATTCAATGATGTGTTTTCTGTCTATTCATCCACAGTATTGACATGAGCCATTAACATCTGCAGAACTTGTTTTAGCTGGCAAAAGTTGGGTATCTGGGAATTGATTTAAAAGGTCAATTCGTTTCCAAGATAGTTGAATTATATTCAAAATACATTAACATAAACTGCTAAAAGAAAAATAACTTAAGAATGAGATTTCCAGTAAAGTTTAGGACGTACTTCCTTTTCAACATGTAAAGAATTTGATCAGTGTTAAATATCTCTCAAAGAGGCTTTAAATTCAAAGCCAAGTGAAATTCAGGGCTAATCAACCACAAATCGCATAACTCTGGGTTTGAAACAGAGCGTACAGATTTCGTTTTTCATTTGAGTTTAATATATTTTATTTCTCCCATTAGTGCGTAATTTTGACCACTTCGTCGTTGGTTGTCAAATAATATAGATTTAAAAAGTGGCAAGTTGAGTACTCTTATTTCATTCTGAACAATTAAATTTTTGTAAGCAGATTTATTACTGCCAGTGGCTTTAAACTCCTGCTACTTTCAAAAGTGTATGTAAAAAAACTGTATAAATTGATATTCTTTTGAATGTCAATGTTTTGGGATGAGAAGAAAATGCAACTACAAAAGTTAGAACTATAGAGAGGATTGGGTATCAAAAATAATTATTTTAGAAAAGAATCACAAATTTGTATAAAAGAGTTCTTTTTTTAATCTTATAAGCTTTTCTGGAAGTGCATTTTGCTTCAAAACACAGACTATTCCAGACCAAACTTAGTAATGAACAATAAGTAAATTCATAGATTATCCTGTTTATGTTCCAAGTTCTTGATTATTTTACCTAATGGGTTGCAATCTAATGACAGCTTTTTAGTGACTGATAAATAACCTGCCTGCATGCTTCAAACCTAAGTTTTCCCTTTACTAGTCTGATGCATAAAAAGAACTACGCCAAGTCAACATTTTGATAAGGAGATAAACATTCTGACAGGCATAAAGACCAGCTGAAGCAAACATACAGCAGCTACAACTAATTCATCAACAGGGGTAAGGGGGAATCTACTGAGTTTTTTGGTTTAAAGTGTTACTTCTGTGGTGTAAAATATGGGGTATTATTTCCACCTGGCAAATGGTTAGGTTCTGTCTTTCCTGATCGATGGGCAGAAACAGTGAACAGAGTCGAGGGCAAGGTGGCATAAGCAAACATCTGTAAGGGAGCCTGGAGCAGATTTACGAGGGCATAGGCAGCTCCTCTGACAGGAGTGGAAGATAGAGGGATTTCTTAAGAAGCTATGGAGGGGGCAGGGTATAGCTCAAGTGGCAGAGCGCATGCCTAGCATGCAACAAGGTCCTGGGTTCAAACCCCGGTCCCTCCTCTAAACAAATAAGTAAACCTAGTTACCTATAACCTCCCTGACCCCCACCACCACACACACAAAAAGAAAAAAATGCTTTGTGAAGCCTCAAGAGGAGCAAGGAATAAGCATTACAAATATTGTTTCTGATGATAAAATGGTAAAAAAAAAAAAAAGTAACTTGCGTACCACACCCTGAATCTGCTTATTCATCTATTAGTGTCGTGCTATCCACGGTGGTAGCCACTGGCTAGGCGGCTCCCTGAACACTTGAAATGTGATTAGTCCAAACTGAGATATACTCTAAGTGTAAAATACACACCAGATTTTGAACATTTAGTGTGAAGGAAAAAAGTGAGATACTGTATTAATAATATATGCTGAAATGATAATATTGAATATATCCAGTTAATTGAAAGATAATTAAAACATTTATTTAGGCTTTAATTTTTTTTACTTGTTCACGTGGCTCCTAGAAAATGTGCATTCACACATGCAGCTTGTTTTATGTTTCTGTTGGCAAGCTCCAACAGAACCTTGCTTGATTTACTTTGTAGCTGCTGAACTAAGCCTGGGGCCTGGCATCCAGCAGGTACTGTAAAAATGTTCGCAGAACAAAATGCATCCTCTTAGAAGCGATATTCCTGACCCAGGTTATGTTTTCATGTTAAAAATGATGTCATATTTGCTACATGAAAAGGAATATAGAAATTTCTTGTTATCCAGACACAGGAAGTGAGTCTTCTAATTTTTAGACAAATTCCTCATTGTCTGGACTCAACTTACCAAACTCAGAAACCAAAACAAGGGATCCTTGTATATAATTATCTAAGTTTGAACTACGAGAAGGCTAAGAACTGCAAGGTGGCCAATACCAGCAAAGCCACCCGTGCCTCCTACCAGATTAGATCCCCTGGTAGAGCTGACATCCCCAGTTTTCTGTCCACTGTCCCTTCCTTTTCTTTTTAAACACCGTCTTCCTTGTTTGCATCCCGAAACAGCGTATCGTTTTCTCTCATGTTTTTGAGCTTTATAAAAAAATGCTATAGAGTTTGCAGTCTTTTAAAACCTGAACACATTAGTTTATGACCAATTGTAATTCAACATTTCTAACCAAAGCTGTAGCATGTTTTTAGTCAGAATTTAAACCTTGTTCTCCATGGCTGACAAACGTGTTGTTTTAACAGATTAAGAAGTTAGAAAAAGTGGGCAAATGAAGGATTAATTACAATGATGAGAAAATGTCCTCACCAAGAGAATTCTCACGTACATGCGCAGATGACAAGGATTTTAAACGGAACGTGTTACCTCGATGATGTAGAGGACAATGTTCTTGTAGAAGCAGTACAAAATGCACTTGGAGACTCTGTTATAGTTCCAGGCACCATGAACCATCAATAAATTCTTCAAATACTTGAACTAAAATGAGAGTGGGAAAAAATTAGTATTTTCCTCTTCAGAGGGCAGCTGCGCGGGACGAACGGTGTGTCCCGCGGGGCGACGCTGTACCTGCGCTATGGAGTAATCGGAGGAATTAGCCGCCTGAAGGCCTTCGTTGCCGCTGATCCCAACCCCCACGTGTGCCGTCTGGATCATGCTGACGTCATTTGCTCCATCCCCGATGGCAAGGGTTATGACTTTAACTTGTTTTTTAACCATCTCAACGACTTCAGATTTTTGAAGTGGAGAAACCCTTTAGATTAAAAAAAAAAAAAAATTAATTAACTTCGTTTTCTGAAAAAGAATTTTGAGATGTTATAGTCCTGAAGGATAAAAGCCGCAGAAGAGGCAAATGACTAGGTCTCTGAAGAATCATCATGGAAAAGCCCTAGGTTTACAAATGTTTAGCTCTCTGTGAGCCTGGCTGGCCACTTTTAGGGAAAAAATAAGGCCCTGGGAGCAAACCTCTAGGTGAGAGAAACTACAATGCCTTGCTAAGCATCAGTGTACCAGAATGCTTGCAGACATTTGTTAAAAAATGACATCTGAGTTCAGAAATTCCATTACTTCCTAACAAATAACATCAGAATGTCTAATTCCTCATTTTTGACTGAAAAAGAAAGCCAGAAAGGCTGTTGAGTGGTGTCCAAATACCAACTAAACCCTACACTATACGTGGAAAATAAAAGTTTCGAGCCTCTGCAAGCTGACCTTAGACGATGGACTATACATTTAGAACGACTTAAACCTTTACTTGAATTAACAGTAGGGAACTGGCTAACTTCTCAACCTGTCCTCAGGCACCCTGGTGAATCAACCAGAGTCAATACCAAGCACTTGATTGCAAAGCTCATGTGCCTCAGTCTTCTTCCAAAGCTACTGACAATGGCCAAGTAGAATCAAGCAACCTTTAACAGAAAGGCAGGTCAGGAACAGGGAACACGAGCATTCACACTAAAATCGTATTTGGTGTTACCTTTGGAGCAACTTATCACAGACTTTTAAAAGCCGTTTAAGAAATAAACCCCATGACAATCACAGAAGAGCTCCATGACAGAAAACATCAGTGTGATTGACTTATACTGTCCACATGGTCTTGGTGATTGAAGAGAAAGAAAGGAAAACTGAACAGTGAACTGGCTCAGTAAACTATTAAGTAAACTGAGAAACACGTAATATATACAGTGTTAGTGGACAATAGAAACAACTCAGAGCTAAACTCTTTATCAAGGTTAAGTGCAGTACATACCTGCAGGAACATGATTAATTATTTATTATTTGGGGTGGGAGTGGGTATAGCTCAGTGGTAGAGTGCATGCCCAGCATGCATGTGGTCCTGGGTTCAAGCCCCAGTACCTCCATTAAAAAGAAATAAATTAACATAATCACCTACCCCTCTCCCTGCAAAAAAGCAGTATCTCTAGCAAACTCCAAAAACTTATTTGGAGGGGGGATAGCTCAGTGGTAGAGCATGTACTTGGCATGCACGAGATTCTGCATTCAATCCCCAGGACCTCCATTTAAAAAATAAATAAATAAACCTAACCCCCCACAAGTAATCCCCTCCCCCCAAAAAAACAACAAATAACAAATATCATTTGTTATTCTACTTAGAAATGGAGATCATGACTCTGCAAGACTCAATACATCTTTGCATGTTTCCCTGATTATTCCCTTAGGAAAAATTCCTCGCAGTTGATATTGTGCATAAACATGTGCTTTCAGGAGGTCCAGCTGCCCTTCTCAAAGGCTTTAGCCAAGAACAGATCCGGTCTTTATTTCAAGTTTGAGATTCACTGCGTTAGGCTCTGAGTTGATGCAGAGTGAACCAGTCTCCTCATCTTCGTATTCCTAGTGCTGATCCAGAATAGGTACTCAATAAACGGCTGCTGCATGAAAGAATTATTTTTAATTCTTTCTTTGGATTTCCTTTCGGAGTCTGGTGATAGCACCAAGTGACAACTGTGACACAGGAAGGGAATGGATAAATGTCAGGCCATGAATGGGCTTTTCCACTGTGAGCCCTCATTTTTCTTCAAAGCAATTTTCAATTCATTTTCACATTTTATTTAATTTTTTTTAACAGGCTAATATAAATTGGTAAGCCCACTGGCTCTAGGCCAATGTTTTCAACATGGACTACGGCTGACATTTAGTAAATGTCAAAAAAGAATGCTCACCTAGAAATGATCTAAAAAGAAAATGGGAAATGGGCATGAAAAGAGAAAAGCATTTGAAAACATTGATCAAATTCCCTTTACAATTTAACAGGCTCACGACGTACATCCATTGTGAAGTCACACCATGGAATCAATGGAGCCTTGAAACACTGGTATTGTTCTTTATTTTTTTTTCTCCCCATATGCTGAATGTGTAATAAAGAAGAAATCTCTGCACAGGGAGCTAATATTAGTAATTTAAAGGAGCATCAGAGAAGAGCTGGATTCAAAAATCTTATGGTAGCTCACAGAGAAAAAAAATGTGACAATGAGTGTGTATATGTCCATGTATGACTGAAAAATTGTGCTGAACACTGGAATTTGACACAACATTGTAAAATGATTATAAATCAATTAAAAAAAAAAAGAAAAGAGCTGGATTAAACTTCATTATCTTTTTTCATGGCTATTACAACCAACCAGTGCTTTCTCTGCTTGACACTGCAATTTTCAATACCCCCAAATTAAAATCAGCTGAAGATTTTATACCAACTCTGTGGGTGTGGCTAACTCAGGTATTAAAAACAGAGTATGAGCTCCCTTGGCAAGAACAATGCTTTTTTTTTTTTTTTTAAATATGATGATGTAGTGAGAGACATCCCCCAAATTACACTGCAGCTGCTACGAGCAAGGGTATCTGCTTCCATTATCAAGATAAAAGTAGACAACTGGCTTGGAAGAAGACTCAAGAAACAGAGGAAGCCCTGGTATCTGACGGGTTTGAAATAGCGGTGGGTTGCTAAACAAAGATGTTAGATTTAAGTGGGGACTCATAAAATAAAATGTATCCACTTAAAACATTTAACTCAAGATATAAATGTACCAGCTTGTGATGTAGGGCAAAGAACCTTACTCTGCAAAGGAGTTTGTTTTTACAATTCTGCCTATTTTTCTTGCAGAAATCTCACTGATGAGGCACAATCCATGGTTTGTTTCATTAAGTGAGGACTAGAATGTAATGATGCCCCCCCCAGTTTATTATGATCTTACCCCAAGTTCAACAGCATATTTTTTAAAGTTTTTCTAGAACATGATACTTGGTTTTCCTAGCAACAATTCTGACTAGATTACTTTTTGACGACTTGCATCTAATTAAATGATGATTACTTTAAGGAGTACAACAGGAATACACAGATTAAGGAACAAGCACCCACAGAGTCCCAGTAAGCACCAAGTGGACTCATGCAAGCAGAAGTGCAGGCAGGCACTAAAGACTGTCCTTCCAGGTCTGGGCATGATGGGCGGTGGGCAACCACCAGCATGTCTTAGGGAGGGAATGTGGTTTAATGGGACTCAGCTCAGTCAAGCTGAACTCAGTTCAACAGATCTTCTATTTCTTTTATAGCATCCATTTGAAAAAATTGTTCCTTGCTACAAGGGGGCTCTACAAGATAGCAATACCAAATTATAAGACATTAAAAATGAGTGCTGCATAAGGCTGTTTCATCTACTTGCCAGTTCTTAACAATTTCAGAGGATGTCGAAATTAGCATGGGCTGCAAAAGCCTTCTTTGATGAGTTAGAATTTGACGTGGCCTTGACCAGGAGAGGAGTGCTCACATCACAGAAATAGCACATATTAAATTTCTTTAACCTCATGTTAGAAATTCTCCAGAATATATTCCTTTCTACCGTTGTGTTTCCACCTTATAAAAGATCACCTCCTTCACTCATTAGAGTTTACTTTAACTTTTGTACACTTGCTTCTGTATTGGTACAATTTCCAGAATAGTCTAGGACAATCTTACCACACAAGTTAACTCTTCCAAATGTCTATCAAGAACCACAAATCCATGATTGAAATGATCTCAAACCTAAATTTTACAAATACCAATAGTGATCCAATGCACAGCTCAGAAATATCACAGAAGCACTCTGTTTTCTACTCTAGTTTTATAAAAAAATTTTTTATAATCACCAGTGGGTCTGCATCAGGACATAAATTATTCACGGTTTTCTTCTCTTCCACTGTCACTCTTTCTTCTTTGTAAGAAGGCAGAGACTCTGTGGAAAAGGACTACACATTCAGCATAGGCTGTCAAGTCCAGCTTTCTTCCTCGTGACTCCACAAACAGAGGGTGGTCCTTTGCGACACAACCTAGCAGTGCACTGAGTGCAACATGCTCTTCAGATATGATTTTGGCTGCAGTTTCCGCACGTGTTATTCATTATTTTTCTTATTTGCTATGTAGTAACTCTCTGCCCTGTGAACATTAGGTCGGAGCACTGGAAATTTTTACCATTTAAGCTGGAAAGCATATGGGGAAGCCCATATCATACGAGCTGCATTTGGCACCCTTTTAATGGGATTAGCTAAATGAATCACCTTTTTGAATGGAATAAGGATTATATGAGCATGTATATACACAGTCACATAATAAAGAATATCTGAAGGGAATTTTTATAGGTAGCTAACAGGAGTACAATAATTTATCTTACTGTGTTGTGTTTTTAGGTTAATAACCTAGAAAAATCTCACATGTACACTAGAAGTTATGCTGATAATACATTCACTTAAAAATTTATATTGTAAACTTACAAGTTACTATAAAGTTGCTTTTGGGAAGTAAATCTAGAAAAAAATTAAGAACATGGAGTAACATCATCTTTCTTTATTATCCTGAAGTGCTTTGCATAATGACCCCATATGGATAGAGCCCCTGTATTTACTAAGCCTGAGGGCTGCTCCTGATGGCTATCAAGATGTCAGGGTCATTGGTGGGGGATCTGCTGTACTTTGCTTTGCAACAAACTTCCTAAGTTTTCTCTTTGTGAATATCAGTCTATTCCCCATTGAGTCATATTATGATGACTAATAAAGAAATTACACAAGGGGAGAAAAACCTAAGAGAAAAATTTATGAGATCTTACTTAACTCTTTGTTGAACTAAAATTTGCTAGGCTCATTTATAAAGTTTTGAACCGAGGAGGAGTTAAAATAGGGCAAAAAAAAAAAAAAATCTGTGTTACATGTACCCAAATTACATAAATATTATAAACACTTCTAGAAACTCACCATCAATTTATTACTGGAATGAAAACAGCTGCTTAAAAAGCAAATCCTAAAAATGATTCTTAGCACAGGGCACACAATGAAACATTCACCCACTTCTAGGTGAGAGACTTGTGATGTTCAAGTGACTGATGAGTGGGTGCTCCCCCAGCCTCCAAATGATGAGTGAGTGCTCGCTCCCCTAGCCTCCAAAAGCAACATCTGTGGATGCCCTCTGAAGGCAGAGGCATCAAGGGGAACTTACAACGTGGGGAATCTACAGAAATAAAATGCAGATAGCCTTGCCATAGGACAAAAAAGGAAAGTAACTTTAAAAAAGATTTCTTTTTGCAATGCATCTTAGATGCAAAACTTCTCTTTTGCGGAATTTATGTTGTTATAGGTAAACTTTGGTTTCAATGGTTCAGAAAATATTTTAAATAACGACTGACCATATGGATAGTGTATGTTTGAATATGCATGTATGTGTGTGTGTGTAGGCACCCCAAACTACTAACTGGCAAAGATACCTTATAAAAGGCACTAAAAACAAAGCTCCTTCTAGTAGAAATCTTTATCACTGTAGTCACACCACAGAAAAGTTTGTCCACAGTGGTACCATTCATTAAAAAAAAGGTTGGTCTGTCTGTCTGTCTGTCTGTCTGTCTGTCTGTCTATCTATCTATCTATCTATCTATCTATCTATCTATCTATCTATCTATCTAGGACCTAGTACTCTGCTTAGCACTCAGCGGATGTAAACATGGTAGTAGAACTGAATAAATGGAAATTTTGCAAGAAAGAAAAATTAACCTCACTATCCATGAAGCTAAGATCACAACTCTTGTTCATTTTAGATGGCTCACTGTTAGGAGGCAGTCTGTTTAACCCGCCATGTATCTGGAGTAGAGAGGAACTAAGTACAGGATACTGGATTCTTCAGGGTGGGAAAGACAGGTGAAAAACCATTAAGTGGAGAAGGAAACTTACCACTTCTTTAGTGGAAAGTGGGCATATTCAGAGTAGATTAGAACCAGATGACAGGGGCCTCTGCATGCACGGTAAGAAAGTCCGAATGTCACAGCTGGCTCTAAGCAGTAAGTTAAAAGTTTTTGAGCCAAAAGTGAATATAATAGAAGCAGTGACTTAAAAATATTAATTTGGGTTGCTCAGAACATATATACATACAGACAGACATACACATACCTTAATTAAAAATATTTCATTGCTAAAAAAATGCTATCATCTGACAACATCTGTGAAGTACAATACAATTAGGTATGTCTGTATATAAAATAGATGGAGATATCTGTGGATGTATCTGGACTTTACCTAGGATGAGGACAATGAAAATGAAAAGAAGGGACATTTAGTTGGTGGGGGTTTTCAAATCAAAGTGGAATCAGAGATGATCCCTAGGGTTTCAAAGTTGGGTTATTAGGAAAATGAGGGATTAAACATAAATAGAAAAGGCAGGAAGATATATAGAAGAAAAATATCAGGGATGTTCTAAATACTCAGAAGGTCAGATATCACTGAGATATTCTAGTGGAATCACTAAGCAAGCTGATGGAAAAGTCAGAACTGAGCTTGGAAAAGGATGCAGAGCCGGGGTTGTACATTCAGATGTCATCCACTCACCAAGTATTTAGTGACCTTTTACTATGTGACAGAATTTCTATGGAAGAATATAAGGAGAAGAAAGGAAATGAAATAGAAGACCTCAGAATCCTCCTTCTGCCCCTAGGAGTTACTAGCTTAAGGACTTTTATTGAGCCACTGTCTCAGGCGTCAGATGTTAAAAGCCTACATGACAATGGTTTCTCTATGGACTCTTGCTTTAAAGAGATAGAAGTAGTGGAGAGAGAGAGATGGTAATTTCTTCAACATGGGGCAAGGCCCAGCCACCACTTTCTGTCTAGGGAGCCTTGCCTGATAGGACTGGTGGGCTTCCAACCGTGAAGCACGTCTACTCGAGAAGGCGGACTGCTTTCCCCTTCTAGCTCTGCCTTATAGTGACCTTGCTCTCAGAGGGAAGACCTACGGCCTCCATCTCCCCCCATACACCATGTCTGCTCGTAGCCCATGGGGCACTGATTCTCTTCCCTTTTCCCGTGACTCTGGTTAGGTAAGGAAAGGCTGGAGCTTCTCTAGGCTTAAAGAAAATCAGTCTGCCCTTCTTTCCTTCCTTCCTCTGCCCTCCACTCCTTTTGAATTCTCTTCTGTGTGGATGGTTTCTCCAAGGAGTCTTCTCTCAGAAATACCTAGTGGTGGATGGAAGAAGTGGGAGCACAGGCTATCGACAGAAATTGGAATAAAACCCAGAGGATGCCATGAATTAGAAAAGGAGTTCACTAGACTTCGGGGTCACCATTATCAGTTAACACAAAATCTGTGAGAAACCTTTGGGTAAACAGGAAATGGGTAAGAGTGGTGTACCAGAGGCTGTAGGGGAACAGCCAGGTGGGGAAAGCTTTCCCACTTCTCCGTGGTGCCCTGTGCAAGCCCAGGCTGACCAGTGTGGGGGGCTGAGGCTGGGCTGGATTGAGCTAAGGGGCTCCTCTCCCAACAAAACTGTGAACTTTGGTTTAGGCTTGGAGTCTGTGGAAACTCGAAGTCTACAAAGTAATATGTTTGAAAAACAAAACATACCAAATCCAGGAGTATCCCCAGTGTTCTAAAGGTAAAACCTCAGGAAATTTCTCCCCTCATGCCTCAGAGAGGAAAGTCAAGCTTTCTGGTCAACCTCAGGGCATGAAGCCAGGCAGAGACAGGTGCCAATGGTATGGGTGTGCTGAGAACCCTTGAACGTTACCTCGCTCAGGCAATTTCATCAGAATGTGGCTGCCTTTAACAAGAGTGGTGTTTGGATAAAGGAACTAGGGGAAAACAGGGATTCACTGAGCCCTGTCTCCAAATTTGCCTCATGTTAGGACCTAGCTTTCACTTTTGCCTCAGAGGGAACATTACTGCTCACTAGGGAAAATGGGGAAAAATGGTTTCAAAGGGAATACTTATAAGATAGGAGAAGATTATGAGCACAAAAGAAATATAATAACTTATAAAAAAGTAGAACTTGTAAAAGCAGAGATAACAAGAATTTTTAAAAAGTTTAATGAAAAATAAACCTTGGAAAAATAAGGTGAGATCCTGGAAACATCTAACGGGAACAAGGAGTTACAGTGAAGAATCAATTGAGAATAAGTTATATAAAACTATAACTGCTAAAATAAAGAAGCCAATAGTAAACTGAGTAGTCAATATGATAGAACCTGAAAGTGAAAACAAAAAATTTTCCCAAAAGATAAGAGGAAATTAAAGATTGTGAAAAAAATGAAAAGAATGGAGGAAAAGAGGTGACTACATATATGTAATGGGAGTCCAAGAAGAGAATAAAAAAGGATAAAATTAAAAAGAATGATTAATAATTTTCCAGAATTAAAGAAAGATATCTATCCTTAGATTGAAAGGGCTTATATAGCACCAAAAAGAAATGCAAGAAAAACGTACCTACTGCAGACACATTATGGTTAAACTACGATTAAGAAAACATTCTAGGGGGTAGGGGGTGGGAAGGGACAGACTGGGATTTCAAAATGTAGAATAGATAAATAAGATTATACTGTATAGCACAGGGAAATATACACAAGATCTTATGGTAGCTCACAGTGGAAAAAAATGTGACGATGAATGTATGTATGTTCACGTATAATTGAAAAATTGTGCTCTACACTGGAATTTGACACAATATTGTAAAATGACTATAACGCAATAAAAAAAAGTTAAAAAAAGAAAAAATTCTAAAGATTCTAAAGCTTCTAAAAGCTTCTAATATAAAAGTAGATTAATTACAAAGAAAGCAATCTGACTGCTCCTGGATGCATGCACAAAATTACTTTAATATCTTCAGTTCTTGTCTCTTTATGGGGGGGGGGAGGGAAGGAAAGACATACTAATACATACAGACAATAAGTACAAATATGGTCATCAAAACATTAGAAATAATCAGACATAGCATAAATATAGATTGTAAAAGTCTCAAACCAGCTGAAGAAAATCTGATTTAGAGAGTGAGGCCTAATATGGCAATAATTATAATAAATATAAATGGGTTAAATTCATCAATTAGAAGGTGAATTCTCACATTAGATTAAAACAAAAATATCTAGCAATATGGCATCTAAGAGACACACTTCACAATAACAGCTAATATAACACTTACTTGTTCTATGTTCTGAGCTCTTATTTTAATTCATTCAATTCTCTGAATCCTGTATGAGACAGGTTACTATTATTTCCATTTTACAAATGAGGACCCTGAGGCACAAAAGGATTACATAACTTAAGGCAAAATAGTAAGAAAGACAGAGGTGAAGCCAGAATTCAACACTAAGCAGTGTGGATTTAGAGAGAGGACAGCATTTTTAGCTACTATATTATACAGAAGGATCGAACACAAAGGTTTAGAGGTTGGAAAAAAAAAAAAGATAAGGCCCATATGAAACAAAAGAAAGCCACGTTAGCAATTTTAATGCCAGATAAACAGAATTTAGGACACAGAAAAGGCCATAATGGTCAGAGAGAAATATTAATAATGTATGATAGCATTCTTCTCATGAGAAATGTTCGATTAGGCTATACAAAATAAAATTTGATAGCATTTCAAAGAGGAATATAATTTTTAATAATAGCTACCAATGCATTGAGTACATATCTTAGGCCATTTATTCCTCACAACTCTATGAACAATTATTTTTATCTCTATTTCAAAGATGAAGAAAACTGAAGCTGGAGAAGTTAACATATTATTTAGCTACTCAGAGGTGGAGTCTGGACTTAGATTCTGGAAAGTCTGGCCTCAGAGCTTAAGCTCTGGATCATATAGCATTATAAACAGAAGGAAAAGGGTGGATTGTTTAATAAGTGGTATTGGGAGAATTTGCTTACTGTGTAGAAATGAATAATGCTGGACCCCTTCTCCTTCATATCCATACAAAAAACATAAAGCTATAAAGTTAACAGAAAAAAACGTAGGAGAATATCTTCGTGGGTGGGAAGTTTTTACTATCCCAAAAGCACAAACCTTAAAGGGAAAAATTAATGGAATTTGACTGTCTCAAGGTCAATGATTTTTGTTCCAGGAAGAATACCACAGGCAGAACTGAGAAGGGAGCTGGATTAGAAGATATTCGCCATGTCTATACCCAGCAAAGAATCAATATGCAGAACATACAAAGAATTCTTGTACATATGCAGGAAAAATATACAGGAAACCCAATGGAAAGCTCTGTATCCGGAGCCTTCTTCAGTGTGCTACTTTTTCTCATAACAAGTGTTACCATTGACTTTATGTCTATCTGATATGTAATAAATCAATTATAATCACTCATACACACAGCATTTACTGCCTTTTGTATGCATCTGTGTATTTATTTTACTGAATAACAGCTACAATGTGAAGGCATGGATTATTTTTTCTTGTTGTTCATTGTTCTATTTATGGCACATAATAGGTGCTTGAAAAACACTTTGAATGAATGAATGAAAGAAAAAAAAGAAAGAATGAGTGAATGTACTTCAAAAGCAGAAATCCAGAGGGTTAAACATTTAAATAAAGAGCTATTCAATCTCCCTAGTATTCACAGAAACGAAAATCAAAACAAGGTGCCACTTGTTAAACATCAAATTGGCAAAGTTGTAAAAGGAAGAATGTTAAGTGTCGATATGAAGGTAGGGAGACAGCAACCTTCCTACATGGATCTGGGAGTACATACTAGCGCAGCTGTTTTAGAGCAATGAGATAGTTCTGATAATTCGGATTGAACTGAAATATATATCCCACAGCCAGGCATTCCCATTCCTAAGTATATATCCTAGAAAAACACTTGCATGGGTACACAGGATATTCATTTCGGCACTTTCCATGGTAGCAAAGATTGAGGGGCAATTTATGTGTCTATCACTACAAGAACAGATGAATAAAGTGGTGTATATGTGAAGACGTAAACTTGTTCTATACATGGTAACATGGAGAGATCTCAAAAACATGTAGAAAGATTAAAAAAAGGCAAAAAATTATGCTGATATATTATTATAAATAGGCATCTATCCCCCAATTCAAATCACATTTAACAATATTATGCATTTTTCATAGCTACACAGCTATACACATAAAGTATGGCAGATGGACGGGAACCTATTAAATACCTAAGAATGTCTGCCTAAAGAGGAGTGAAAAGAAAGTGACTGGGGATAAAGGGCAAACACTAAAACAATGCCTAAAAATCCAAGAACTTCATTTAGTTCGAGATTCTGTGGTGCTTCCAGCTTAGGGAGAAGGCTAGCTTGCACATCTTCCAGCCTGATTCCTTTGCCTCCCTGGTCCTCTAGCACCTTGGAGGTACTTCCCCCTAGAACAGAGGGAAGGCACAGAGGTGACAGAGCAGGATGCATGTATATGGTCCTGGGTTTATAATATATCTGTTGCTATTTTTTTAATTCTTTTTTAAAAAACTGAAGTGTAATTGATTTACACTGTTGTGTTAGTTTCTGGTGTACAGCACAGTGATTCAGTTTATATATATATATATAATAGGTTATTACAGTATACTGAATATAATTCCCTGTGCTATACAGTAGGACCTTGGTGTTTATCTATTTAATATATCTTAGTGTGTATCTGCTAAATTCAAACTCCTAATTTATCCTTCCCCCCAACCCTTTCCCCTTTGGTAACCATAAGTTTGTTTTCTATGTCTGTGAGTCTTCTTCATATTTTGCAAATAAGTTCCTTTGTGTCATCTTTTTAGATTCCACATATAAGTGATATCATATGACATTTGTCTTTCTCTGACGGACTTCACTTACGATGGTAACTTTCAGGTCCACCCATGTTGCTGCAAGTGGTATTATTTCATTCTTTTTTTATGGTTGTATCCCTTGCTATTGACACCTCAGTTTAAACCAACTGATTTCAGGAAACAGACACATTTATGGATTTGTTTTGAATCCAAGGGCACAGAAAAATTTAACGGGGATGCCAGACTGTGCAGCTGTCCCAACAGAAAGAATGTCAGTCATTTTTGAGGAATCATGAAGGAAGGGAAACATGCCAGGTGAGGAGAGATGGTCACGTGTCTCAGTTCTCAAGAAAAAAGAATGCATCTGTAAGTAACAGACTAGAAGTCCGGGGTGAACTCCATCAATATTCTGGGAAAAGTTTTGTCAGAACTGACTCCCTCTACTGTTCGTTCATGAGCCACAGAGTCCATTACAGGGGATGGCTGACTACGGCCTCCGGGGCAAATCTGGGCAGCATCCTACTTTTACATAAAGACTTACAGGGTCACAGCCACACCCATTCATCTGTGTAGTGCCTGTTGCTGCTTCCAAGCTGCAACATCAGAGTTAAGTAGCTGTGACAGAGACTGGCCCATAAGCCTAAAATATTTACTCTCTGATTTCTTTGCAGAAAAAGTTTGCCACTTGCTCTATAAAATACTCCCTCTTGGAAATGCCATCTGGCACCATCGCTTCTTTCATGTCTCAATATAAAGCCTGTCGTTTTATGGCTGTTTCTGTTTTCTTTATACTGCCCTCTTGGCAATATACCTTTTGTTTTCCAAGACCATCTTCCCCTAGGATGCTGTCTCTCCTTTCTCTTCGCTCTGTGCCCTGCAGCGTCCAGGCAGCCATGACCTGCTGTTCTGCCTGATCTCGACTCCTGGAACTCTAGCCTGGCTCAAGATGCCAAACCTTTAATTTGCCCTAAGCAGCGATGGCTCAGATAGGCTTATTAACAAGTGGGTCATCACTAGAAACCATCCAGGGTTCAAGGGAACCAGTTATACCAAACTAACTCTGCTTCCGTTTCCCGGACAAGCTGATCCCCAGTCTGGCAGATCAGAGAACTACTGTAGGTTCCACATCCCATGTCCTTCGCAAACCAGAAAATGAAGTCCTCTCACTCCATCACTGGAGAAATGAAGGAGAATGGGAAGCCTCAGGTGGCTGTGCACGTGACCGAGGAACATATTAGAGTGATTTACTGATTTATGTAAAGTTTTAGGGAGGCCTTTAGTGGAAGGCTGCAGAGCTCTGTACTTCTGACTGCTGAACAGAAAAGAATCCTAAAGAATTTGAATGTAGTTATGGAAGAGGTATTTACTTATTCCAAGTGAGCAAGATACAAAACAGAAAGAAACTTTAATAACTAAGACAGAACTTAAGAGGGATGGTGATGGAAATCAAGACAGCAGTTATCCTTGTGGGGATAATAAAATAAAGGGGGCATGAGGGGGCTTCTGGGGTGCTGGTCATGTTTGTGTGTTTGATAAGGCAGTATGCTCACTTTGTGAAAATTCACTGAGATTTACACTCATGTTTGATCAGAATTATATAACCTGAAGTTCTAATTCGTGTATGTGTGTGTGTGTGTGTGTGTGTGTGTAGGTGATGGAGGTTTATGTAAACTGAGTCACCTGTGAAACTGTATAATGTTGAATTAAAGTGAGACTCTATAGCATTTAGATTCCTCATAAATTTTTAGATACTTTACTGCCCAATAAGGACTTCCCTGATCGTGTACATCATAACTGGCTACCAGGCTGTCATGTGGCCATGCGGCTCCTTTAACATTACTCAGTACAGGCAGAACCACAAATGAGATGGACAGGGCTGAGCAACTTATTATTATATTAAAGCAAAAATGGGTATTTTATGAAGTTATAAAATTTCTTCAGTGTGTCCTCTTTTAGCCATATATTTATGAAATAAATCTTCTCTCAACATTTCCAACATTTATTCATATTTTCTTGGAAGCAAATATAAGGTTGACATTCATTAAGAGTTTGTAAATTTTCTCAAAGCCAAACATCTGCTTGGCATCCAGTGGTGTTCATAAACTTTCTTCTTTAAAGGAATGTCTGTTGAGCATTTATTAGCTTCATTTGTGCTTTATGACTACCCTTTAAGTAGAACATTTATTTAGAGAAATCCCTTATTTAAGACAGTCCCAAAAGATTCAAGAAGTAGACCTGACTTGACCCTTTACTTAACATACTCACGCTATGACAAAAAGTATTCAAGGTGTCCCCTTAGACCTCTTCTTGGAGGGCCCCTCGATTGAACTAAGGTGAAAGGTTTTGCCTGGAATGTCACTCCCGAGTGACGACACTCATCGGAGTCAAGTGTTTTTTTACGCACGATGGGGAAAATGGCCCAGAAGGGGCTTACACTTTGATTAGAGATGTTGCAAGTAGGGAAAAATGCTGACTTCAATTTAACTTCTGCTTTTCAGAAGACATGAGTACATAAATTATGTAGAAGAACGGTGATTACCAGACAGTCTAAAAGCTTGGAGGCTCTAGGCCAATTTTCAACCAACTGTCACAGAATGTAAGTTTCAAAATATGTTTAAACTACACTGACAACTACAGAAAAAAATGTAAAATTCTTTGAAAGGCTGGAGTATGTGAACTGACGAGGATCTCAGAAACCACATGCTACTTAACACGCAGCTAGTCCACTGCAGTGTCCCCACTCTCTTCTGGAGGGAATATTAAAAGAGGCAGGACAGATGCTTCCCTGAATTAAGCTGATCCAAGCAGTAGATGACTCCTCCCAGCACAGAGCAGCCAACAGAAGTAGGGTTCACCTCAAAACTGAAAGGGCTGGGAGAGGGCCCCTGGCCCAGTGGCTTTCAAGCTGGAAGGAGCTAACCCAGGAAGGGTGCGTGCATGGGTTTCCCACCTCTCTATGCCAGAGAAGCTCCAGTCTTAACTGCTGAGGACATCCAGCCTTCCTGGAGGATTTGAATCACTGCTATATGCCAAGCTCTTCATCGTATAGGTCACAAAACCAAGGCCAGAGAGATTCCATTCGTTATCCAAAGTGCAAGAGAGGTAAAGTGAGAAGAGGAATTCCATGAATCCCCAGCTAAAGCACCACTGTACCAATCACACAAGCTGTAAGACCTTAGGGCATAAATACGGGCAGCTGAGACGAGAAATTATTTCTCTGGTCCAGTTAATTTGCAGAATAGCTCTTGTTTTAGCCGTGTACACAAATCATCAGTCTTGCGAGGTTCCCCACCTCTATCTGTCCAAGGAGTTTCAGGGAGTCTGTGAGGTCCTTAAAGGGGTGCATTCAATTTTCCATGTTTGTGTAAAATTGGTCCATAGCTTTCATTTGTTCATCAAAAGTATCTGTGATCACACCAAACGGTAAGAATCAGTGTACTTGAAGAAGGGAACAAAAGAGAAGGACCACAAAAGGAGTGGTTCAATGTTTATAACTTGAACTTACCCAAAACTCCCTTAACAAAAGATGCACGCTTCCTATTAAACCACTCAGGTTACACAGGTAAATTCGCACAGAGGTAAAAACAAAACCTGTGTGGTATATATGAAAATATGGTGCTTGGTAGACTGATAAAAACAGATTTTATTTTACTTCTTGGGTTTTACATACTTGGAAGAATTATTTGAGGTATAACACGCAAACTTCACTTTGTAAACCAAAACCAGGACTCCAAAGCCCTGAATAATTTTGGGGTGAGGGGATTATTCCTGTCTCTGAGTATTCCCTTTGGAAAATGAGGGTGAGTAAGAGATGTAATGACAACTGATGGAGAACAACTGTGTCTTTCAATTCAACTGCAGACTCTTCAGGGAAAACGCTCATCTTTATAACTGTGTCAATTAGGCAAACACTGAAAACCGCCTCCTGCCCTCCACGCTGATAATGTCAGGGAAGAAAGTGGCTGATGTAATCCTGAGGATGGAACTAATATCCAGAGCCCCATTACCCATTAAGGGGAGGCTTTCCCCGAATTCCACTCTGGCTACAGCAGAGAAGATGGCACAGAAGAACAGATTCTGAATTCTGAATTATCTTCATGGGGGGACTGATGAGAAATAAATTGTAAAGTGGTTTGTGGGGAAAACCCATAAAGCCAGAATGAACAGAAACGAATTGGGAAAACAGTGCCGTACTGTATTTTGAGATAATATTCAATGTTTATCTGGAGCACTTATTATAATGGAGTAAAATAGAGAATTTCCTGAGACTGGGAGATTGCAATCATCTGAGACACCAGGAGTGATGCCTGAATTTAACTGTAAGGAATGATATGCAGAATTGCCCACCTATTCCTCACTAGTGACAGAAGCGTTATTGTGGAAATGATGCTTCGAGGTCAGGAAAGGAGATGACAAGAAGACGGTCTGTGCCAATAGTTTAAATGCCAAGAGGCACCAGGCCAAGAAGGTGCACAGGCATAAACTGGGCAGTGGCACTGATATAATTATGGGATTAGACGAATTCTCAAAGCCAGACCGGAAGTTGAACCACAGTCCTTATGGGAAAAGACAGAATATGAAGGTAATTAGAAGAAAAAAGTAGAGGAAAGCTATTTTACTTTAAAAAAAAAAAACAAACCCTTAAAACTCTAAATAAAACTCAGTGTCTGCATAGGGACCTTCACGGTCCTCAAACATGCATAAAACAGGACGGAGGGAGGAAGGGGCCACACACATCTTTCTAAGCTCAGTGTCAGAGCTGGGCCGCACGTGCAGCACGTGATTCCCACCCAGGGGCCTGGGACCTGGAGGAGCCCCGAGGTCCTGGGACTTGTGAGCATCCAGAACAAGGATCTCACGAGGGAATTTCACAAGCGCAGAACACATTTTTTCTCCCTTGACTCTGCTTTCTAGTTTCTCTCTCCCTCTGCTATTGTTTAATTTTGTGGTTCAACTTTTTGAAGAATGGTGGGAGGGACTGTGTTAAGCAATGCTCTAAGAATGAGGCTCGGCTGCGGTGACAATCGGCCTCCCACATCTTTCAAACCAATTGTGATTCTGCTTAAAACAAAAGGCAGACAGAAACATGAAGCGGCGCAGGCAGACAGTCTTATTCACCCTCGTCTGTGCAGCATTTACACTCAGCACACAGTAGGCACAGAGCAGACGCTGGCTCCACGGAGCTGGTCATTTTATCTAAACAGCTCTGTGTTCTGTTCTGTTTCCAAATCAGAGCCAACAGTCATATCACCTAATGTGCTTTCGGGCAATCTTTCCTTGATCCTTGTGATCCCATTAACGAAAGTGATTAAACAACTAAGTCTGGCACAAAATTGTCCTGATGGAGGAGTATCAGAGCTGAACAAGACTAAGACTTGGTTGAGAGATTAGCAAGGAACCAAGAAAAGCCACTGGGAAAGTAGATTTTAAAAATCATCAGTATCCTCTTTTTAAACGAGACAGTTAAGATACATAATTTCCCATTTTTTCCTCACGGTTAAGCAGAGTCTGATTCTTACTAATATTAAGTATCCATATGACATATTGCCTAAAAGCTTTATAGTAACAGTATTTATCAATACATGTCACAGAGAAGAAAAATTAAATGACTGACTGAAATAATTAGATTACTAGGAGTAATAAGCAACTCTTACTGCTCTGAATATAATACAAGTTTATAGGCTGAAATGATACTTACCAAGGATACTTCTTAAGTATGGTTTAAACAATATTTCACAAAGTATTATTTCAACTAAAATTCAGGAAATAGCTATAAGGCATGACTTATAAATTTGGAGACAACGTCATATACAGGATATTTAAGTAAATCAAGCCCAGACCCAAAAAAGGTTTTAAAAAGTGTAAGACTCTTTTATTAATAAATATTTTAAAAGAAAAAAAAAATAAAAGCAACAGTACAGTTTTAAGGATAATGTTAAAAGCACAGATTCTGAGAAAGTCTTCAGAAGCCCTGCTAACACGTCATCTCCCATGCAGAGAAAGCGATTTGAGAAACTGCTTACACCTTACACCTGGTCTGGCCAGCTGGTAAGGTTCAGTAAGTGGGTGGCAAAGAGGAAGAGCCTTGCGTTTCATGGTGAGCAGAAGGGAAGAGACTGGGCGTAGTCATGAATATACTTTAAATTTTAGGAAGACATAGGGAAGATTCTTTGGCGAGAAATTCAGGAAGGACTGGAGGTAAATGATTCACAAAAATATAATTCAGTGGAGTAGGCCTTGATAACTCAATTTAGGATACAGGCACTATTACAGATTAGAGGGCAGAAAACTGTAAGGTCAATAAACAGCCTTCAGAAAAATGCTCAGCTACTTGGAAGATGACTTAGTTGGTGCCTCCCATCATACATTCTCCTAAAATAAGACTAAGTAACAGAATCAAAGATTTAAGTGTAGAAGACAGAACCTTTACAGAAGTAACCCTGGATTTGCAGATACAGAAATGCAGGTAAATGATCAATCTGAGACACAGAAAATGGCGAGCCACCTGCCTACTCAAATTATGAACAATAACTATTAATGATTGCTAGGGCTCACCTTCAAAATGCGGCTAATAAATTCTAACCCAGTTTGTCAGCCCTGAGTATTGAGTGAATGAATTCATAAACAGCTGACATTTACAAGTTCTGGGGAGAACAACCTCCAGGAACTTTAGACACCAAGAACTTAGGATCAAGTTGCTCTTACTGAAATCTGACGACATGACTGGGAACCTACCTGCAGCAAATCACAGCTTTGCACGACAAAGCCAAATCCAGGAAATACTGGCGCACTCCAAAGGTTAAGGCGTACTTGAGGGTCTTCCCATCGATGATGAGAGCAAAGTCATTCTCCTTCAGAAGGGCGTCACCTAGTGTAGTGCAGTGACGGCTGAGAGTTTCCCTCGTTGCCTGTAAAATTAAACAAAAAACACCCTCAACATCTACTCCCATTTGTTCTGCAAAGATGCCTTCAGGATGTTCGGCAACTATGTTGAGTTATTTTTAGTGCCTTTTATGTTTCAAACTGCTTTCACAAACCTCCACTTATTTGATTCTCACAAAAGCCCCTCAAAGGAGATTGGACAAACATTATCAGAAAAAAAAAAAAAGTAAATTACTCCCTTTAAAGTCACACCTCTGTTCCGAGCAGGGTAGGGACTAGATTATACGTCACCCGTGGCCCTGCCATCTTTGCTCACTATTTCAACCGCACAATCACAATCTTGCAAAAACATATTCAGTAAAGTATCTTGTTAATGCACCACAACACTGAACTAGTCAAAACTGCTTAGCTATGAACCAAGGGGAAACGTCAGGGAATATAATTTAAATAATTTATGGGTATTCTTTCAGAAATACTCAATGCGATGGAAACTTTAATTCCTAGTAACCGAGAGGAGGAAATGCAGTATCTGTAATCTCTTGCCACTTCATGGATTGGCATCTATAACTTTAATCATGATTTCACGAGGTGCTGTGTTTCAGTTGGGGCTGGTGACATGTGGCCTAGTAATCTCGACGGATTGGATAAAAGAACCTCCTCCATCAATGAAGAGTTCACCTTCAGGCACAATAAAAACCTTCACCGTCAAGGAACGCTTTGTTCACCTCCAGGCTGCAGAAGGGCTGTATCTGTCTCCCTCTGTGAAGAACCACTGCTTTCCCAGCTCTTCAAAGTTTCAGGATACTTAGTTTTCTCCCCAAATCCTGTAGACTTTTCCTATAACCTAATACAGTCAGCTTCTTATTTCAACAGAGCCCCAACATTGCCAAGAAACACAACATGAGCTTTGCACAAGGAAATATAAGAAACAACTATTGGAAGCTTTGTTCTGAATGCTAGAATCTGAGCTGGTAGCTATTTATATAATAAACACAAATCTATATTTATATAATAAAAGATACCTATAATAAAGTAATACTTACATACTAATTATTGTTATAGTCAAGGGAGATACAATTATTGTTCCAATTTAAGACTGTGGTACACTTTATGTGAGTTATCCTCACAAACAGGGATGCAAAGGCAGAGGTGATTAAAATTTTATATTGGGGATTTTTGAAGGTGTTTCTGCATTTGTATTTCAAATGTGGTTCACACTATGGTCTGGAATTTCAGAACCTGTTTATCAGAATAATAGAACCGTGTTGTACTGTAAAGTAAGACTGCCCAAACTTCCCAACACTGGAAATTCATTTAACACTTCCCCTGTTCCTCGTTACAGTGACACGGAGGACCACCACATAGCAGCATTCTTTGCAAAATTTTCTGTTCACACTTTACATCAGTGGGGAAAAAAGCTGTTTTAATTTACAGGCCTCCCCCTCCCATTTCTGGTTGGAAATTTTTGGTCCAAGAGGACTTTAAGAAAAAGAGGTGAAAAATGTCAGTAAAATTCTGTAAGCAAAACTGATCAATAACTACCCATCGTAGATTACCCTGGATTGTCTTAAAAGCAAATTCCCATGGGTGAAATGAATGAACAAGCAAATTAATGAACTGATGAAAAATAAAAATAAAACAATATTTAGCACATACCACGCACCAGTCATGGTTCTGAGGGCTGCACACACAGATACAACACTTGTGACAACCCTGTGCAGGAGGCATGACCCTTGTCCCCCTTCTGCAGATGACAAGAGTGAGACTTAGAGTGGAACTTCCTGGGCCACAAATACATGGTTTCTAATTCCAAACTCAGAATTAAATTTCTGTGCTAGCTTGTCTTTCTCTACATAATCCAGCAAAAACAAACCAACAGTACCAGGCACAGCAAATTATAAGATGGAATCCCCACACCCACTCCCTCCGTAGTCTCCCCAGAGCCCTCATCATCTGTCTCTCATCTCGTCTTGACCGCCAACGGAGACTTCTCTCTACAAAACAAATTTGAAACACAAATCATGTCTCCTCTTGCTCCAGATTTTTTCAATGGCTTCCTACTGCTTACCTGATAAAGCCCAAAATTTAAGCCTTACTAACTTTTGTTCACATTTCCCTTCGAAATCTTGACTCCTTCAATTCCCCCTCTCTGGACCCCCCTTTCCTCCTGAAGAGATTCCACTCTCTTTTAAATCAAGTTCATCCTCCCAAGCCCTCCCAGACTCACTCCACGCTACCAAGTCTAATTCACTCTATGCGAGCAAGGCCCTCAGTTCCTTGAGGGGAGGGACAATGTTTAATCTGGTTCCCAGCCACAAGCACAGAGCCTGCAATTACAGATGCTCGGGAAATACATATTTATGGAATGAGAGCACTGATACACTCGGATTTCACCCCACTGGAAGCACTCCATTTCCCCTCTATTATCACTTCTGATTCCAGAGAGACAGAGAGAGGGTTTGGTCTTCTGTTTTATGCTCTTTAATTTTCCAGAGAACAAATAATTCCTATTACTTCAACAGTCTTTCAGACCAAGGCCCTGCCCCCTAAAATGCATGCGTGTGGACCTGCGTATCTATTTCCTGCCTGCCTGCCTATCTCCCTATCTAACATTCTACCTATGCACCTATCTTCCTATTCATCCATCCATCCAACCATCCGCCACTCTGTTTTTTAAGCTTTTGCCCAAGTCACTTCTGATCTGAAAACCCAAATGAAACCTGAGATGCACTGCAGGAGGACTTCAAACTTCTTTGCTGCAAAGCAAGACTGAAAGTCAAGTAAAGCCCTGAGTTGTGCAAGCTCCCTCATTAACCAGCCTGTGGGACCCACTCTAACTCCTTCCACTGGTGCCCTCTAACACCTCAAAATGTGCTGAGAACTTATTCGCGGTGTCAGCACCCCTGGGTTCCCTGGGTGATTATCACAGATCCTCAGCAAATCAAAAGGTGCCAGGATATGTCACAGAGATAACATTTCAGATGGTGAGTCAAGCTCTTTGCACAGTGAATTCTCCCATCAGCCCACCTGGGGTGCAAGGTAATAACAACAGAAAAGTTTCAAACATTTTCTTATTTTAGTTTATAGTTTTCTTTTGTAAGCAGCTCTGTTGTTGGTGTGCGCTGCCAGTTACATGTTATATTTTACCCTTATTTATACTGCCAGGAGTATTAAAAATTTTTTTTTTCCTTATGGAAGCTTATTGCTTCTCCCCTAAGCCTGGGAGCCATACTTTATGGCCATATTGCATTGAAGCTTATCTCCTGTAGCTAGAAATAAATTTATTACTACATTAGCTGTTGCTTTGTTTTCTTTTTGGCTACTGAATGGGGAAATGTTTCAACATTGAAACTTAGTGACATGTGAAAGTGAAAATACATAAATAAGAAGCTAATTCTGAAAAAGGATACAAGACCACATAGTACAACAAAATAAAGCTCTGTATCTCCTTGTGCTACAAAGTCCGATTTGTGGGCTAAGAGAAAAGGAGTATCTGTTGCCATCATCAGGGACAGTCAGAAGTAAAGGCAGTTTGGGGAGACAGAGGCATGGGGAAAGGCGGGGCTCAGGCACCTGGCCAGGCGGGGATCCAGGGAAGGGAGGGAGCTGCAGGGAAAGTGGGATTTGCTGGCACCTCCAGCAGCCTGCATCCCACATGGGCGCTGGAGTCCAGCTCTCCTCTCCCTCCCCACCACCCGCACGCGCTCATCAGGAGCCCCTCTGCTCTCCCACCACGCTTGCCTGCTGTGCCAGGTCACAGTTCAGTCCACAACCAGCAGTCCTCCTGCGCTCTTAGTCCTGACACTACAGGAGGGAATAAAATCATCTCCCCCTGGGGACAGGCTCTACTCCAGCTCTTCTCTTATCCACAGGTGCCCAGTATGCTGGTCTAGGCTTGTACCCACGCTGAGCCGATTCCACTGCTCTCGGAGGCTACTCAGACCCTCTCTTTTCTGCTCGAGACTCCAGCTTTGGCCCCTGTCACTGCAACAAACATCTACCTATTTACTGAGAACATTCATACCGACTTTCCTCTCTCAAAACTTCCCTTTACCTAATCCTCCCTAATCTTAAACCAGAAGGAAGACCTGGCTTCTTTTCTCACTTCTGTCCCTCCCACTTCTCCCTGGCATCTTTAGTATCCCCCATTATCACTATTTTTTCCTTTAAGACTACATACTAAAAGCAATGAACAAATAAACTGAGAAATGTCCCCTTGACTCTACTGTTCCCCAGTCCTCCAGATGACGCAAATACCCCCATCTTATAGATTCTCCAAATACTTGTTTATACTCACACAGTGTACCATGATGAATAATTGCTTATCTGTTTATATCTCTACTTCCCTTTGGGACTGAGGCCCTTGATAAAGAGATGAAAATCAAATCAGCACAAGCTTAGTAATGAAAGAATAACCAAATCATTAGTGATCGGAGAATACCTTGTGAGAAGTTACAGTGGTTTTCTTGTGGGACCATTTTGAGGATTGTTTTTTGCTGCCTGTAAAACTTCTGTGTCATCTTGGATACTCTTAATTAGAGCAATAAATACAATGTTATTTATTGGGCTTATTTTATTATAGAGGAAATGGAGAACAAAGTGGTGGTTATGATCTAACACTTCCTTCTATCTCGTAGAACATAAATTGCCTGATGAATATAACATAATCAACGCCTAGACAAGCTACTTACTGCTCAAGCCAGGTTATGTAACTGTGGACCGAGGAGAAGAAACAATAGGCATTTGGTTTATAAGAAACACGCTTGGAAAAGAAAAATAAAAGGAAAGAACGATGCTTGGCAGATAATTAGGTCAAGTAGAATTCCTCACAAAGATGACTCTGACTGGAATAAAGTCAGAGTCATAAAGTTCTAGTTGAACCTTTGGGGTTCAACTAGAACCCCAAATAAAGTTCTAGTTGAACCTTTGGGGTTCTGCCTGGCAAAACAGATAACATGTCCATAGAATACCTGTTGGGGAGGGGGAAACGTCCCACCCTTCCCTTCCGGAATTCTTTTGACTGGTCTAATAATTAAATTGGCACAAGACAGTTTAACAGGAGGAAGAAAACAAACCAACATACTTACTTCCTGTGTATGGAGGTCTCATAGAAATGGGACCTAAGAAGTGGCCAACGCAGGCAGCTCTTATACTTTTTAGATAAAGAAACAATCAATTTGTGACGAATTGACAAGACAAAGAAGTTTAAGCTTGGAGTAGTAAATTAGTGAGGAAGTAACAAGGTTTGTTTAAACAGCCCTTGTGGCCCTGAATTCCCTATCTCTGATGATAAGGATGGATGTCTCTCTACCTCCTGATGCAAGGAGGGTAGCTTTCAAATGGGAGATTTATTTCTTGTTTTCTAGGGACAAAGAAGGGTAAGAATGTTCCTCTTGTACTGGCTGCTTGTTAAGTAACTTCAATTCACAATATTCGATATGCCACTCTGGCACATTTTCGGGTGGGTGTCCTGAGCCCCAATATACCCTCCAAAATAATAAAATAAGATAAAATAACAATGATTTTTAAGACATTAGAGACTGGCAGCTTTATGATGATCTTTTTCATTACTTTTACATGACCTTTGCCAAGGAAATCCTTGATAAAAATCATATAGGGCACCCTAGACAATGAAATCTGATACAGTTTTATAGTGAAATAAGTGGAAAGCCCTGACTTGTTTGGAAAGTATCATAGCATGCAACTTGTCGTTTTCATTTTGGCAAAAAACTTTGCTTGGAACAGTCTAAAGAACCAGAGGCCAGATGTGCAAAGAACATGTTAGGCCACCTAAGAACTATGTTTTTGATGGCCCCACACGCAATGCTGCGGAAAGCACCTGCATATAAACGGTCCCTTTCGGCTTCTGGATTTTGGTTTTTCTTCCTGATTCCTTTTATGGGTTTACAGGACAGATATTCTTACTTAGGAACATATCCCGGGAACACCCTAGTAGAGAATGTGGAAATATCCCTAAGGAAAGGAAAATTAGAGCCTCTAGCCTTTGACTAGAAAACTAGTCTAGTCCGGCATAACCAGCAGAGATGAGGAGATGAAGTGAAGATCACAGAGAGTCTAAGATGTAACACCTGAATGCTGTGGCTTCCACACCCTGCTTCAGGGCCGCGGATACTTACAGCAACAGAAGAAAATGTGCGATCACTCTCTATATCCCAGAGGGTGTCATCAGCAAGGCGAAGCCAAACAGCACAAGTTAAAGGAAAAAAGTATACAGATACATACTGATTTAGTTCCCACTATATGCTGGTGCTTGGGTCTGAACACAGATAAACACTCAGCACTTGTATTTACTCCTGGGAATCTGTTAAAGGTGTGCAGGTCTAGTGATAAACTTATAAGGAGGATTCTATTCCCAGAAAGGGAAAAAAAAAAAGATACCAAAGTTCTGAATTACACTTTGACTTTTGGACACACTATTCAACAATGCACTGCATTGTTCTTGGATTTGCTCTTTTCCTTCACGAGTTCACCACCACTGAAGTAAAATAAGCATACAACTTGGGTTAATGATGAGTCACTTTTGGAAGACACAACTTTCACCCTTCTCAGAATGGACTTAAGCTTATGAAGCCTGTACTTCTTACTTTAGCATGAGCACCACGGGTTTGTTTTCACTTACTTTCCACAAAAAGGGCAAAATGCAACATTATATTATAGGCAAACATCTGTAGGAAACTTGTTGAACAAAGATGGGGACTCCTATGAAATAAGACAACTTGTTGGAGGTTGAGTCCCTGTAAAATAATTTTAAAACTCATCAGCTGACGTGCACAAGTCACCCATCAGTGGCGAGGAGGCAGCCAGCATCGTATAACAAATGTATGACAGTGAAAAAGTGGTGCTTTTGTCGTTAGGAAGTCAAAGCTGGCCATGAGGGCTCACATGATGCTTCTGGGCACTGTTAGATTTGAAGCTAAATGGCGGAGCCAAATGATGAAGCCACACTGTAAAGAACTTAAGTTCCAGAAACTGAAACATAGCCCATGGCTCAAAACTCAGGGTTTTCCCCAGTTTCAGGGGGTTGTAGAAAACAAGCTCATCAAACAGTTATACTTTCCCTGGAAAGGAAACAGTAAGTGTTTGATTCTGAAAAAAAATTCCTTAGTGATGTGACAGGAAAAAACTAAATGAGAAGTAAGGAGTAGGTAGGGTTCACTACCAACAAAAATTCCAAAACATACTTTTGGATCAGATGTTCTAGAAAGGCTCAGTGTTCTAGAAAGGGCTATAAGCCATGTTACATGAAAAGGCGTCACAGGTAAGTTCATTTCATGGTCTACTGAGAAACTTTTTCACCAGGAGTATATAAATATATTCTAATTTACCTCCTCATTTATTTTTTCATTTGATGTGCTCTAGAAGGCGGTAACGCGGCATCAGAATGGCTTGGGATGAATCACCGCTTTCCCACTTGTGGCCGTTTGCCTCCAGGCAGGTTACTTCACTTCTCTGGCTCAAATTCTTCTCATTCATTATATTGGGTTAATATCTCTTTTGTAGGGCTATTGTGGTGACAAGATGTGCTAACTCAAGTGTCCTGTCTGGTGCATGGCTCAGAGGTGACATCCAAGAAAACTAGTTCGTTTCCTTCCTCTAACATTGGATCTCATAGAGGTGTCAACACATGAAGAAGAATGGTCTGCAACCTGCCAATCACCGCACAGCAACGGTGCAATCCAAGTGGGATATTACTGAGATGACTTCCAGCTTCCTTTTGAAATCTTCCTATGGCAAATTTATTTCAGTCTACCCTTTGACTGCTCACACTCAACTCTCCTAGCTGCTACTTCTTCTACATAAAAGTATCTGGAAACCTGCCTTCCCCCAATTACAGAGAAGATGGCATTATCTCCTCTCCTATGAGCTATTTGGTAGATGGTAGGAGGACAAATATTTATATAATTCACCTGGACTGTTTTCCTTTATCTCTTAATTTCCATCTCCATCCTGATACAACTCTTGAGCAGAAAATAACCCGAAAGTTACAAACTGATTTCGCATTTCTCTTTTAGTATCTATGTTTTTTGCACAGATGACCACATCAATATCTGTTAGACTTTAAGCTCCCATAAAGAATATAAAATTATATATATATAAATGCAGAGTTACATAAAATAGCATTATATGCAAATGAGCAATTCATAAATACTAGGTTGAAAATATGATAAAGAAAACTTAACACTATCAACGTAACTTCTTAGGTATTATTATTAAAAGCAGATAAATAAACTATGGGGTGAAAAAACCTTAGTTTGCCTATTTAGTTTTAATATCTACTATCAGTTAACTTAAAATGTCAAATAACAGGATATATGTAAGAATCTTACACTTTTTTTTTTTTAGCCGTTTTGGTGGTTTGTGGCCCCACCTCATCATCATTTAAAACATGAAATATTTACAAATTTATGGCCAAATGTTTCATTCTTTCTCTATTTTTACACCCTCCAAGTGTTCACACCCTAAAATTACAAGTTAACAGAGCATTCCAAGGACACTGTTAGTAACACATTATGACCATATCAAATATGAACAGTGTTAGCACGTTCTTAAAGAGTGAGTTATGACGCCCATAAAAGCCGTGCAGATAAGCCATTGGGTATTATTTTTTGACAATGTGTTACTGATTCAGTGGAACACTGGACATTCCACATGCCCCTGTGCAACACATGTATCAACCACTCCTGTAGCTACTGCAGGCGATAGTAAGTTGTAAAGCACGTATGCCTGAGAGTAAAGAGAAACTATATTTACATACAGTTGGTCCACTTAGTATTCATTCGCGTCAGGATCACTGGCTCTCTTGGACAGTTTTTGACCAAAAAAGTTTGGTGTTTCTAAACTCCCAGGCTCTATTAGAATATAACATTTAAAAACAAATTCACGTAGATCCAAACCAACATAAAGTAATTTTTTCCAAAATGGGTAAAGGCAGACAGAAGGTGAACTCATTAAAACCATATGGTCAAAGAGGTCTTCTAAAACTGCTTCGTGGAAGGCAGCCAAGCGAATGCATTTAATCAATACATATTGCTAAATATAACGGAGAGGGAAATTGACAAAAAATGTTCATGCCTGGCTGCTATACAGACATGGGCTTTCTAGGGCTGGAGTAGATATAAAACACTGTAATTGAGGAAATGGTCCAATCTCCCAGTAGGGTCATGCCATCTGAAAAAGGTCAAAGGTTACAAAATGGAAGACGGTCGGAAGAGGAAGTTGCAGCGCTGGGTAAATTGCTCTTGGTCCTGGGATAGAGGTTTGAGATTTGGGATTATGATAGGTTCCATCAGGCAAATTACTCCTTGTGAGGCATCTAGTCTCATTTTGCGTTCCCTAGAGAGAAGGCAGAGAAGTGTCCAATCTGGGTCCACATCTATCTTTCGTGTTGGGATTGGGGGCGCGGAGCAAAGAGAAACAAACCCCAGGAAAGGAAGGAAGAGTGAGGTAGGGGATATAATTATATAATTTAAATAGTTTTGTGGATAAAGGCTTTTACCAAAGCCCTCATAGTAATTATTTGAAACCACCACTGAAAGCCTCCTGAACACTTACTTTGAGCCTGGTAGTAAATATTCTCCAGTGGCGGCAGTGACTCACACGCAGAAGGAAGCATTCTGGAGGGGCTGGGTGGGCAGACATTCAGTCTATTGCCTTCAATTCAGCCAGGAAGAGGCTGCTCAGAATATACAACTGGGTTTTTGAAAGTAAGCAAATTACCAAATCAACGGTTTGGAGAAAGTCACATCTGGGGCCTGAGAGAAATTCCTACCCAGAACCACAAAGAAAGCTAATGTTGGGCCCATTTCCCCAATGACTTGAATTAATTAATTAAGGCAGGAATAGAGAGGAATCATTATCTGTTGTGTTTTCTCACTGCAAAACCCAAATGCACACAATTTCCATTATTTCCTACATCTATTCAAATAAATCTATGTACTATTGTTGCTGTAAAATGAAATCTAGGGTCTTCCGTGAATTTCATAAATACAAGATGCCCAAACACCTTCATTTGCTAGAAGAGCATTCCTCTTTCCGCTGCTCTGTGTCCTGGTGGTGAGTGGGAAAGGAGGTAGGGACAAGTTGGAAGATGTGGGGGATGCCTCCTAGAGTGCTTTTTTTCTGTGATCGAGTCCCCATCACCCCTGGAGAAGAAAGGGTTATTTAAAAACAAAAAGGAAAACAGTTTTGGACGTAGAGTGACCTAGGCCAAAATTCAGCACCCCACATGCTCTGTGAACTCAGAGTCTCCATCTGTAACTGAGATAAATACCATGTCCATGGAGGAGCAGGGGTGAAGGCATGCAGACACATCGGGGACACAGGTTTCCTAGAAACTGTCAGTTTTATGGTCCTGCCGACTCATCAGAGGCACAAAGAAGTCCCCAGGCATGGCCTACTCCCCTCAGAAATGCCAACAAGCTGGGGGGAGATGGCAGCAGGGCAGGCTGGTTAGAAAGCCTTTATCTGTAATTCTAGGTCTCACAGGGGTTCTTAGGAAAGTTCAGATGTTCAGCCAAAAACAGAGATACAGAATATTCAGGCTTCCAGGGAGGAAGAATTTCTCAAAATAAACACTATGAATTTGTGAACAACTTCACTTTCTGCACAAAAGCCAAGATTACTGAATTTTGTTTAAGAAAAGGGGACACATTCAGTTTTTATGAGACCAAACGAAAGGTTTGATGGAACTTTTTCAACCACATACTTTGGCTTGTGGCAGACACCATCTTAAATCAGAGGAAAAGAGAACAGATTATTTGTTTATATGTTATTTTCATTTTTTGGTAATGTTTGCATTTTTTTATAAACCCATTTCTCTCAAATGTAACAAAATTGGCTTCCTTCACTGAGAGCTACTTGGAGCAAGCCATGCGCCAAACAGTATCTGAACAGTCATCTTGAAACGGGACGTTATAACAACACAGCTTTGCTTTTGATAGGGACACATTAACACCTTTAAAGTTAAACTAAGATCTTAAACATTTTCAGGCCAAAAACACTGAAGGAGCTTTGCTAATGGTAAAAGAGAATTCACAATACTGAAGTTCCAAAGCTGGCAGTGGAGGAAAACTCGGTGCGGTTTAAAATCTGCCTGACTTATTTTTCAAAGCAATACACAATGCATTGTATTAGACTCACGGGACATATCAAGACAAAGTAGCCTCAATTCTTTATTCCCCCCTCCTTTTCTGGAGTCAAGTCAACAACTTGCTTATTCTGGATTTCTTTCAGGGGCCATTCAACAGTGGCTGGATCCCCAAACAGTGAGGTTTGTCTGCAGAATACATATAAGTCGAGCTAAAAAGGGTACAGATGACAACTTCACCATTTATGTCATGAATGCCTGGAAGTTAGATCTGAAGCTTCCATGGTGTTAGAAAACCAAATTTAGCTAGAAAAAAAAAAAAGAGGAATCCCATAAAGAGGTTTCTTTTACCATGGTGTTGAAAAATGTATATTCATATGCTTATTAATATCAAATGTGGTTAACAATTCATTTTCTGTAAAATATATGAGCGAGGGAAAAACACTGGTATCCATGATCAGACCTGGCTGGCTCAGGTTCATATTCTCAATTAAGCAGAGAAATTTAAGTAGTGAGAAGGGCGGCTGTTTAAAAAATCACCTCTTACAGCAGCTGGCAATGAGGAACTCCCCTACCACCAGGAATTATAACGATAAAAGAAATAATAATGACGACCACGATAATGGTCCATATATCTTAAGTGCTTACATGCCAGACATTGTACTTAAAAGGTATTGTTTTGCTTAATCCTCACAGCAGCATCCTAGAGACGGGTATTATTATTACTCCTGCTTTATAAGAGATTTATAAGAGTCGCTGGCAATGGAGGCCCAGAAAAATCTCATTGCTTAGACTCTGGAATCCGATGACTTGGGTCCATCTTCCAGGGCCACTTAGCGCTCAAGCTGAAGTTACCTTTCAAGACTGGGCATGATAGTACCTGCCTACTAATGTTTTTCGGTGAAAATGGGATTATTCCTGTAAAATCCTTGGTCCAGTACTGAGCACAAAAAATAAGCACGTCAGAAACCCAAGCTAGTGTTTTCCTCATGACTACAACAGCAACGCACAGAACCCTGCGGGGGCAGCAGGGTTCCCCTCCCACAGACAGTCAGAAAGCCGCATTCTCCTGTGGGATCCCTCCTCTGCTTCCCATACGTCAGAGGCTGACTCCTAACCAGGCTAAAGTGGAATCTTTACAGAAACAGAAACTGAAAAACCTGTGCCCAGATGATCAGAGGGAGAGGTGGGCATGGCTTCTCAGGAGTTAAACTTGGGAACACTGGAAGCCTTTTGACATTGAGTGGAGGAAAATTTATTTCTCTAAGTTCCTCACATACATATTCAACCATCATTCCTGCTGATTCAATAAATAAATAAAATAGTCAATGGTTTTCCTCTCTGCACTCTTTTGTTTCCTAGGGAAGCCAGAGAGTAGAAAAGAGGAGAGAAAAACAAGAAGAACAAAGCATAGATCCAGCCGTACCTCCTAGGACAGACCCCATAACTCTCCACAGAAAAGCAACACGAGGAGAGACCAAGGTGAAGAGTGTATCATGTGAGACTAGAGAAAGATCATTCTGGCACCTACAGAGTTAACAGCATAAGAAATTATGGTTCCTCCCTCCCACCCTAGACTTGACAGATGAGGGTGGTAAAATCCTAAGCTACCTCAATGAAACATGCCTTCAATTTTATTCTTCCTTTTTAGAATAAAGGTAGACCATATCTATTAAAAAAAAATAATCTGGGTCACCTGAAAGTATTTCCAGAGATTCTCAGAGTTGGTACACTATGGAGGATTTAATAATAGAACCATCACACTCCTTCGTATAACGTAAACCCAATCCTTCCAGAATTGTTTTACTGCATTGTGAAAGACGTGAATTAGACACTGGGAGCTAAAGATAGGCCACGCAAGAGGTTCCCTAGTTCTTAGCCCACAGGTTTAGATGTTTGCAGTTTAACAGACATATTTTGAACAAATAATTGCATGGCCAACTGAAGATATAAAAGAGATGCTGGAAGAATCTGGATCTAGGTTATTCAGTGGAAGGGGTTTCTGAGGTATTTCCTGGGCACTGCTGTAGCATTAGGGAAGAAGTACAAACTATTCTTCAGTCTCCAGGAATCTGAAATCCCAGCCTTTGCAGACCCTTAAGGAAATGTCTCATATCAAGAACATAATTAGGACCCCTATTAAAGAGGTTCAAAGTAGCACGATAAAAAATTATACAAGTTACCTAAATTATCTACTTATTACAAATACCTAATAGATTTTGATCAGGTCTAGATGACTCTTAAAGATGCTTATCCAAGAAAGTCTTACTTTCTAAATGAAAAAAAATATGATCAAGCTTTTTAAGAAACTCCTTTGTGGACACTGTCCACACCTGGCAATGGCTGGGCAGGTAACTGGGTGAGGACACCCTGCATTGCTCTCAGGCATCAGTGGGCAGGGGAGGCTGCTCGCGCTATGAAAGAAGTTGGGAACAGCCGGAGGCAGAAAGGCCCGTCGGATTTCTGAATTACAATTGCAGAGTGAAACCTCTACATAGACCATTTTCCTACAAAATCACGCAACATCTCCATTTTATACGTGCCATGCCCTGGCTAACCATACCAATGTCAAGAGGGAACATTAGCCTCACTTTACAGGCAGCAAACGTGGCTCAGAGAAGTCTTCTCATTTCAGTTTGCTCATCCAGGTAGAGCCGAACTGTGCCCTTAACCACTATGCTATCACACAAGTAATCTGAGTACACATTCATTAAAATTGTCACTTGACAATAATTTACACACCCACAATTTATTTCCTATTATATTACTCCCTAAGACATTATGTACCTAAGTTTATTACCTAAATGTTAATGACTCTCTGTGCTGATGGAAGGGTAATCCCATTTTTAATTATTATCAGTACAATGTAAACACATAGGATGCTCCTCTTTTCCATGGCAATGAAAAAAAAAAAGATTTACCCACAGTCATTCTAATGATTTGCCTGAAATCTCAGGCTTGGGTTGCAGGACACAAGATCTGAAGGAACTATGATGCAACGTGATGTTTCCTTCCCTGGGGGGCAGCAAATGAGTTCCCCACAGCAGGTCCGACCCCAGGTGGCCAGAGCTGTAAAGTCACCACTTAACTCCCTGGGAGAAAACCTTCTGCAGACAGCGAGACAACCTGTGGCAGTCCGGAGCTGGATGAATCAGTGTTAATGCATTCAGCCCCAGGCGCTGCCTGTGACCTTCCACACCCAACCGGCGACTGAATTGCTAAGGACATGTCTAATCACTTTGCTTTTCATCAGATGTGATTGACTACTGCCAAATTTAAACCTACATACAACTTTTTTTTTTAAAAGGAAACTCTTAATTAAAAATTATTCAGTGCCTCACTCCTCAAGCATTTACGGAGTACTACCTATGTGGGAGTGAGAGAGAATGGCAAATCACAACAGTCAGACGGGGTCCCTGCGTGCACTGAAACTATTCCCTTGAGACTCTGTGTTTGCTCCTGTAGAAACAGGTAATAGAGCAAGTATCCTTGAGGTGTTTATTGCTTCTGAGTTACCATCTTGGAAACTTCAAAATGAACATAAATGCTGCTGTCTTAACAACACATGATTCACTACATAGAACATCCCCAGCATTTCGGTTTTCTCTTTTTACTTGATACATTACTATTTACATCACTTGATACTTGAAACACTTCAAGAAATGTGTTTATCCAAGAGTGGGAGAGAAACGATGAAACAGATGAAAACAAAAGAAGCGATGCCAGCACAGCCTACACGAGGTGGAAGCCTGGATCCCGATGGAAGGATACCACGTCAAATCACGCGCGACTTGCCGTGCTTGTGCCTCAGCGTCACTGGCCCCACTTCTGATTTCCCTCGAGTGTCAGGCACCCGTGCACCACCTGTACCCAGGACGCTGACAAGGGCCTAATGGGCTGCAGAGGTTATGCAGATGCTCACAACGCTAAGGTTTCTGCAACATGGTGAGCAACTGGAACCCAGCTCTGGAACCCCCTCTGATGGCTCCTTCTCCAGGGACCCCTGGGATCGGTCTCCCTGAATGTCACACCACATCGCTGGCACTGGTGCCCCCATTTCCTCCATCCTAACTCTTATCCTTGTCTCGTGCCTGCACCCCATGCCTCCCCACCCCTCCAACTTGCCTATGGACAACGGCTTCTATGCTTCACATCTCTTGCTCCCCTGGCCTATGGAGGCAAATTCTTAAACCTGACCCAGCTTTCTCCACAGTTGACCTGAGTCACCTTTCCAGTGTTAACCCCCTCTGTCATTTCTTTACTGGTGCCTTATAAATACTGTGCCACCATTAAAATGAATTATGTAGCTTCATATATACCATTACAAAACAATGGCTAAGATATAGTAAGTCAGAAAAGCACAGTACAGTATAAAGCAGTGTGGACAGCATGCTGTAATTTCTGTTTAACAACAAAGAACGTGTCCACAGACATGCACACGTACCCCTCAGATATGGCAGAATATCTATGGATGCACACACAAGACTGGAACCAGTGGCTGTCCCTAGAGAGGGAAACTGGTAGCTTGGGTATACAGGAGGCGGGAGAGTCACTTTTTACCACCTATGCGTTCCCTTTTTGTGACTTTAAAATTTTACATTCTGTGCCTATATGCATCCAAACAAAACACACTTAAAAATTATAACCTTGTGTTTAGTTTTAATGTTCCTCTTTCATGCCCCCAATATGCCTTGCACTTACTTGCAGTAACTTTCTGCCTGTTTCCCTTACTCACCTCTATGTAACTAAATGCCACTTACTTTGTGCATAGTTCCTTAACTTTAGGATATTTTCACAGTTGCATATAGTTCCTTAAACGTCACGATACGTTCATAGCATGCTACCTACCTTATTTACATAGCTATTTTGTACTGATACTTGAATACATTTTACTTCCCTTATTATTTTTAAGCATTTGGAAGGCTGGCTTTTTTGTTTGTTTGTTTTTGTTTTTAGGATTAAAGCTTGGTTCACAAAAAGCACTTCTCCAATAATGAAAGATATAAACAACCCTCATGATTGCAAAAGCATACATGACTCTTCAGACTACAAGGTGCTCAAAGATGTCACAAGAAAGGGAAGAATATCACATGGATTGCTTTAAGGACAAATAGTGAAGAAATCATCATTCCAATTTGAAAATCAGAAGCCAAATACTTCTCACACTTAATTCCCATCTTATATCCAACTTCTGAACACTGGCCTCTGCATCACGCCTTCCACAGAGCTGGCCTCTCGGCTTCTCCAACATCTCTAATTATCAGGTTTTCTCTGGGCTGCTCTTTGCGTCACAATGACTATTTCAAGCAGCTGTATCATCACCTCTCCGGTTCTGTCTTCCACCTTAAATTACACATAGTCACCCTTCCTTTAGAATATTTGCAGGTCATTTGATCTACATTTTTTTGGTTAACTCCTAACAAATCTTTCCCCCTTTCCCAGATATAGTATCATGTGATCACAGTCATGAAAAAAAGACATCCTAGGAATTTATATTTCAGCCCAAAAGTTAGGACATTAAAACAACAACAACAACAACAACAACAACAACAACAACAACAACAACTCTACTATTGGTTACATGGTGTCACTCAATAGTTTAAACATTTTTTTTTAAAGAAGCAAAATATTAACACTGAAAGCTAATGCAGTTATTAAATGCTTATTATACAAAATGCTCAGGTAGATACAAATAAGTTGCAGTCACTCAGTAACCTCCTGACATAATGCTTTTGTAAAGCAGCTTTTCTGTTTCACAACATTAAGCAAATCATGTAGCAATTTCTTTGAGCTGTCACAGATACAAAGCTAAAATCTATTTACATTAAGGGTTCAAAATAGTACAGATTATGTTCCAGCAGAACAATAGTAATAAGATATTTTTAACTTCAGGAAAAAAAAATACTCCACGGCTATCTGAATATAAAATAAAATACTATAAGATAATTAAGTTATCAAAGATCTTAAATTTTTTTAGTAAAAGACCATCTTACTTACATCAAGAGAGCCTTCATTTATAACAATCATTCCCATGTTCTTCCTCAAAAGTTTGCAGGAATGTCCTATGTCCAAACAGAGTAAATTGACATAATTAATTTCTCTAGAGAGAAGAGGTGAAAAGGTTAAAGTGATATTACTAAAAAGTCTAAATTTTATTTAATTTTACCCATTTTATTTGATAAAATTAAAATTTTATTTTATTTATTTTTTTTTTAAGGAGTGATGGCAGTCAGCTGTTTTCCTGGTTTGCAGGAAGTTTAGAAAAGAAATGCTCTTGCTGGTTGTAAGAGGGATAAGATACAAGGACCTCACCTGCCTTTCTAAGACTGTCTTGATAAACCAGTATGGAAAGAGATGGGTAATGATTCTCAATGTCCTGAAAACTGATAAATGCGGATGGAATATCCCTCCTGATGACCAACATGAAGAGCAGAAGACGGGCCAGTGGTGGTTTTGGGAGAAGGGGGCAGGGCGGTTGTCTGGTCATCTCTTGGACCACCGATCCCACCCCTATCTCCCTGCCCTTGGACTTTTATGACAACCTCTTCTCTCCTGCCCTCTCCTGCTTTGCTGCACTTGCTGAAGAGCAAAACCACTTGCTGATTAAACCAACTCTGCCTACTCTGCACCTGTCCACCTAGAGCTGAACGTGGCTGTAGAAAACCAGGCAACCCCGCTGGCCCATCTCACATTTAAAACAATACCATCTACACTCACTCCCTTTGTGATCTCATTCCTTCCCATGCTTTTAAATACCATCGAAATGCTGACCGTTCTAGTACTCATCTCTCCTATTCAGACCTCCTTCCTCAACTCTAGACTCACATGCCAGCATCCACTTAACAACAGACACTCAGGTATAAAATAGGCATCTCAGACGTAACACATCTGAAACCAGGCTCCTGCCCTCCCCCTAGAAACCCCGCTCCTCCTCTAGTCTTCCTCATTTTGGTTAATGGCAACTCCATCCTTCAGTGGCTGAGGCTAAAAGACTTTGAAGCTGCCCTTGATTCCTTTCTGTCTCTCATACCCAACATTTAGTCTATCAATCAATCAATCCTGTTGGCTCTATCCTCAAAATACATGCAGAACCCAACCAATTCTTACTTCTACTGTTAACACCAGGTCCAAGCCACCACCACATCTCACCTGGATTCACAGAATAGCCTCTGGCCTTCCTGCTTCAACACTTGCTTCCCTTTGAGTCCACTCTCAGTCTAGCAGCCAGATTCATACAGTTTTTTTGCTTTTTTTTTTTTTAAACAGGAAAGTCAGATCAAGTTTTTCTTCTGCTTAGTTCAATACCATCCAGTGGTTTCCCACCTCACTTAGAGTAAACACCGAGTCTGCACAGGTCTGGGAGGCCCCATCCAACCTGGGCTCTGTTACGCAGCTGATCTCTCCTCCCACCCTCGCCCTGTGCATTTCTGCTTTTTTCTCTAGGACAGAAGACAGCTTTCCCTAATCATCTGATGGACAAGGCCCCCTCCCCTCTCAGGTGGTTCTTCCTGACCTCCCGCTGTAGAACTGAACCCCTCTGTGCCACGCCCTATTTCCCCTTGCCTGCTTTCTTTTTCTTTAGAGCTGTTATTGCCATCGAAGATACTCTGTGTTTTTCTCATTCACTTTTACCGTCCGTTTCCCTGACTAGGATCTTAGCTCCACGAGGGCAGAGACTCCAATATGTTTTGTTCCTTGTTTTTAACTGACACCTGGCACCATACACACCATCAGTTTGCTGAATGAATGAATGAATTCACCTTCCCTCCTCTAGGAACAATTATGGCCCAAGAATCTAAAAGTTGCATATTGCCAGAAACCACCACCATCCTGTCCTTTTCATGGGAACTTTCATCATGGCTACAAGTCTGGACCTACCTGGAGGGTGGTTTACTTTCCCACATACCTTCTCCCTCCACCTGCAGTCATGCTGCTGGGTCATATCTGTGTCCCCAGGTCTCCTGTATCTAAACAATTCTTCATCCTGTACATCTTCCTTCCATGTTGCCTCTAACACCAGTGATGATTTTTATAATCCAAATTAACAACTTGTGTGGCCTGTAGACTTAAACTTCTACTACTTAGCTTTCTTTTAAAAATCAATTTTCCTCAATTTACTATCAATTTAGAGTATTTTACTATTTAATACAAATACTGTATTTATAAATACAGTATTTACCACAGAATACTGTGATTACTTACATTCCTAAAAGGAATATTAGTTTAATGTGTTTTAGATAAATGACACTTAATGACCTTCTAAAAATGTGGTTTATGTTGTGAATACCCCTGAAATGGTTTCTTCCATTTGGGGAGAGTTTTGTATGTAATTCATATCATCAGTATTATCCATTATCCTCTGGATAATGGATTCATGGTGCTCAGGCAACATATTATTACTGAACTTGGAGGGGGAAAAAAGGTGGTATTTTTCCAGCATATTATTGGTACTTCAGGCCTCCAACAGCAAATATTAACTTTCTCGTCGGGTATAGACCGAACTGTGTCCCTATTTCCTCATTCATGTGTTGAAGCCCCGCCCCCAACATGAAGGGATTTAGAGACAAGGCCTTTAAGGAGTTCACCAAAGTTAAAGGCGGTCCCAAGGGTGGCCCTGATACAGCAGGACTAGTGTCCTTCTAAGAAGAGGAAGAGACACTGGATGCTCTGAGAGTATTCACAGAGGAAAGGCCAGGCGAGGACACAGGCGGCCACCTGCAAGCTTGGAAGAGTGGCCTCAGGAGAAACCAATCTGCTGACATCTTGATTTGAACTTCCAGCCTCCAGGACTGTGAGAAAATTACTTGCTGTCATGTAAGCCGTCTAATCTGTGGTGCTCTGTTACGGCAGCCCACGTTGACTCATACCACCTCTTTCTGCAAAACTGGAATTAACTGTAGGATGGATGAAAACTGGCAAAAATCTTACTTCCTATCTCAGAAATAACCTTTCACATAAACAAATGTCAGTGTACAAGCCTGCCATAACCCCGGTCTCCAGACTTTCCCAGACAACTGCAGAAAGGTTATCTGCCTGTGACAATCACGGATGGAAGGCGGGAGCAGGCAGACACACAAAGGTGAGGGAGGGCATTATGGGCTGCAAGAGCTGAAGTCTGGCTGCAAATACAGTCGCTGCAACTTTAAAGGGCCATCGGGGCCACAAGTAGACAGAGAAGCCCAATGACACCACAAATACGGAGATCTCAGAGTAACACATCTTTCAAATCTTGAAATATTTCAAATCTATCTTCTAAAATATATCAACAGGTTAGAAAGCACCATTTAAAGTGTAAGTTGGATGAGTTACCAATGTTAATGGCCGTTTCCTGCTTGTCTCCCGTAAGGATCCAGATTTTGATGTCGGCTTTCATTAGAGTTTCTATGGTTTCAGGCACTTGATCTTGTAATTTATCCTCAATGGCTGTAGCTCCAAGTAGCTGAAGATTCTGGAGAAAAAGAGTGAAAAATTTTGAGAAGAAAAAATAAAAACAGTTTAGATTCTTTCAGAACAAAAAATTGAAGCGTGTACATGTTTTAAAATCTGAGACTAAGTGATAATTCATGGATTTAGTGTAAATTCCATCTCTCCCATTGAGTTGTCTCTCTAAAGGACCCTTGACTTTCATGCAGTACTTTCGGCAGGAGACTGAGGCTCCCTGAATTACCTGTCTTGCCTTACTCCTCTCCCCGAGGTAAGGAACTGATTCTAAACACAAACACTCACACACACACACACACACACACACACAGAAGGGGGAAATCAAAAGCAGTTAAAAAGAAGTAGGCAGAGGCTAAGAACAAAGAAAAACAAAAACTATGGAAGATCACCGCAGTGAAGAAGCAATCTAGTTGCCCTGCTCAAAAAAGAGTAAGGTTATATGCTGACACTATTAACTTGTAATCCGATGCCACAGCAGGAAATGTAGACACAATATACAATCAGAAAGAATGAGGACAGGAGCAATAAAAGCATTAGTCGCTGTAAGAAAGAACAGGCTGTGTTTTTCACATGGTTCCATGTTAGTTAGTAGGAGGTCAGAGTCTATTAAAGACCTCTTGCTCATTAGACGGTATTTTTCATACAAGACCAAACACAACCAAAACATTCTGTGGAAAGCTGTTCTAATCTCTCACAAAGAAGAATGGCTTCTTGCTCTCATCTTCCTAAACGAAGGTAAATAAAGAGAACAATCTCTTGGCTGTTAGGGAAACCTGGTTTGCCAAATGGAAACAGGTAACGGTGTTTTTGGTCTTAAATACAGAAGAATGTGCAACGAAGGACCAGTGATGGATTGAAATCTTTCTTTCCAGCCTGTTACCAGGCATTATCACTCGCTGGGTACCCTTCCCGACCGTGTTCTGCAAGCCACAACCAACTGATTCTCAGTCTTAGCCTGTTTCCCCATAACTTAACCTCCAGTGTGTTCTACTTCCGGTGTTATTCTTCTCAACCATTTTCTCCTTTCTCAACTTCATTTTTGTTTAAAATATCAGACAAGGACAGAATAGATAAAAGGGAAATAAATGCTGTGATTAGTGTTTGGCTTTGTAATAACAAAGAAAGCAACAAAGAAATCATTCCACTTTCTATTTGTTCTCTAATATTAAGTCTTATTTACTTTTCACCAAAATGCAAGTCTAAAAACAGTCCCAAGTCTTGGTGGGCATGGAAGATAAAGTTAAATATATACACAAACGTGTAAGAGTGAGTGTGAATAGTTAATGTGTATTACTTAGGAATGTTTTTGGCTATAAATAGTAGAAAAATCAGACTAAAGCTGCCTTAAATAAATTATTTAAAGAATATTTATTAATTAAATAAATTCCATATTTTGTATATAATTAGTACTGAAGTGGGTAGTTGTGGGTATAAGATTGTTGGCTTGACCATATTTCAACTCATTCTCCAGACCTCTCTCAATGTCTCAAGGTGGCTGTTGCAGCAATAATGATAACAGCCACACTTAAGAGAATAAGGGGGTAAAACCAACTGTATCCATCTCTTACTTGAAAAGCAAAAGGGTTTCCAAAAGCATATTTCCAAACACTGCAACTGGCCAGATGGTGTTACACGGCCATCCATCCCTAACTATCGGTGTTTATCTTGTCCAGCCTCCCTCGTGGAGGTGGCAAGTTGGGACGGGGATGGGAATAGGTATTAACTGGCCAGCCCACAGCCTCTGGCACAAGGCTCACATAGAGGCGGGCATGCGTGTGCATCAGTGCTTGCGCGTACCTGCAGCAAGTGTTTTACATGTGCAGGTGCCTGCACAGAGACACATACGCAGCCCCCCTATTGCCCTGAATGGAAAGCCTGGCTCGTCCTGTATGTCCAAACTCAAAAGCTACCACTTCTTTGAAGTTTTCCCCTCTGCTGTGTTCTGACAGAACTTTGCTCATCTTTACACATCTTAATTTATCATATTAAGATTGGATGTTTAAATGTATGACTCTGGTAGCTTTTGTCCCAAAGTAGGGACCATATCTCCAGGCTCCTTGTTTCACAAACGAGGAGACAGAAGCCCAGAAAGGAGCAATGATTTGTCACAGTGACATAACTTGGTAGATCATGGAAGGGCAGGGCTTGGGCCAGGATCCTCTGTACTGCCCGTGCCGTGTGTCCCTCTCTGTCCCTGATGGTGCCCAGTACCGTGCTCAACTCCCAGTCTCTGTTGGCTGAAGTAAATTCAGTTGGCAACAGTGTATCAAGGGCTAGTGCTGACTTCTCTATGTAAGTACCTCTCTACTTAAGTAATGAGTAGGAGGACGAAGGAACAAATGCAGCTCCTGTTCTGGATGTAGACTTATGTCCCTATTTGGCCTGGGGGGCGGTGAAGGGCCCCAGACTGGAGCATAGTTCTTGTAAGAATGCTGGCCTTGGCACTAAGTGCTGATGCAAGGAAGGCCCTGTGAGACGAGATGCACCACATCAGATTCTGGGGTGAGGCTAAGTTAGGGCTCTGAGAAGTCTCTGGTCTCTGACCACCTATAAATACAGTGCAATTTTAAGTTGGGAAAAAAATAAAGTTGGGACCATATCTTGTTCACCTTTATATTGTGTCTCCAGAATACTGACAGTCAGCGTTGGGTATATTTGCTGAGTGGGTGAATGACCAAAAAAAAAAAAAAAAGAAAAAAAATCCAAATGCTATAAAGTATTCTAGACCACTTTCTCTTCAGTATATTCAAATAACTTCTATAGCTATTAGATACGCTTGGTGCATGACTTCTTAGTATATAAGACAGGAGGGCAAATTTCCTTCTTTAAAAAGATGGCGTTATTTTATTCTCTTTAATGGGAAGCAGATTTGAAATCTATCAAAACCCGATGAATGATCATCATCAAGAAGCTCAAGAATGAGAAGGAAGAGCAGCTCAGCATCAGCGGTGCCAGCATCACAACTGCTGCGTCTCAGGCTGAGGCCACGCTGCTGCTACCAGTCCTTCCAGCTCCTCTCAGGACATCAGCAGCTAAATCACTCTGCCCGACGTCCCGGGGAAGGTCAGGATATAGCTGTGTTCAACTGTTAGCTACTCTACAGAAGGCACAATAAGATTTTAAATGACCATGAGGGTAGTTCAGTCATCCAAGCTCTCAAAGTTTTTAAACCAAAAAGTTATTTTTTTGTAATTACGTTTCACAAAACCCTAGGGTAACCAGATAATATGAGAGCCAAGTTATGAATACATTAATTAAAAACGGATAAACAAATATATTGGTATATGTTCTAGTTCCACTCTTTGGGGATGAATGTGCTGGGGAAGCATGCGGGTATACACTACCCTGCAGAAATCTAATAAAAATAAAATGACTGCACTGGGGAGATCACACTGAAAGCATATTTGAAAGAAGGGAAGCACCTGGTTTTGCACAGGTAAAAAGGAAACGTTTTCTAAACTGGGCATAAACAATATAAAATACCAACGAGGCAGGGCCAGCAATGTGTAGGCTGAGAAAAGTTACAAGGAGGTTAACTTGGAGTGTGTTGGTGACTAGGATAACAGGAATTTCTAAAAACGGTAGTGAAATGTTTCCGAATATTTGGCAAAATTGCAGTGGGTCTGCTTTGATGTCTACGAAAGAAAAAGGTGTGTTTGCAAGCCTGTTAATTTCCCCTTTATCCCAGGAGCTCCTCCAGCACAGCACTTACTAATTTTAGTGCAAGGCTCCCCAGCCTCCTTTCCTCTGGCCCTGGTGTCATTTATTGTGAGATTAGATCTTGAGTGATAGGCTGTTCTGCCTCTGGAAATTAATATCTTTAGCTACATAATGGTCGTTAGGAAAAAAGATTTGAACTTTGCGTGCTTTTCCTGATCATAACACGAGAGTGTTCAGGCTGTAATCAATTTCATCCCAAACATGTATTACCTTACACAGATGGCCACTAATGGCCACTGTGGGAATTACATAGTCAGCAAGTGTTGAAACGGGATAAAATTCCCATGGCATTTATGGAATTAAAAGAAAAAAAAAAAAAACTTCCAACACTAATTTTACTTTCAAAATGTCACTGTGCCAAAAGTTATAAAGGTTTCAGCTGATGGCTCTTTGACATAATATAGATTTAGTTATCACTGAAAAATCATGGAATAATATTTACCTACTAAAGCCCTCAATAATCTTTTTTTCTCTTTTAGATATTCATAATGTATGTAGAGCTTTTAAAAAAGGGATATATATAAAATTTCTACCCTAGTGAAGATAAAAAGCTTCCTGTAGAGTATTCAAAACCTGCATGGTAAAATGAATTGTGACAGATTTAGAAATTGTTTTTTCTCAATACATGTACATGCTAAATAACAGAACCTCAAAATAACATATCTGTGTATTAGCAAATATTTTGTCTGGACTCAGATTATTTCGTATTTTTAAAAAGTTTGTGATGTATTCCTAAATGAGAAAAAGCATAATAATCAAAGTCATGCCAACTGGGCTCCAGATTACAACATGGACTATTTGGCAGAAGTTTCTTTAAAGACAAATGAAAGAAATAATGCTGGTAAATAAAGTTTTGTCACTGGAGTGAATATGGATAAATACTAGTAACATTTGGTAACCTTTATTTCAACATGAAATAAGATTGTGACTAGGAAGATGAAGAAGTATTTCCTTAGCTGAGAAATACCAGATACTGCTAAGGGCTTCACATCGATTCGTTCAGTTCATAGCTTCGGGGAGGCTGAGTAAATTATGTAAGGTCAAATCGGGGTACAGCTGAGCTAGGATGGTAAGAACAGAACACCAAGAATCAATACACACCCCAAGGCAGTGAGTGGGAAGTGAAACCGAGATTCAAAGAAAGCATTTTATGCAAATCATCAGGTTTTGAAACATTTGTCTCTGTTTTCAGGAATATTCTGTTTCTATGACTGGGTCTCAGCCTCAGTCCTGAGGCACTCCTGCCAGGTGGACCTGCTTCCTGTTTCCACCTGTGAGCCCCAGACTCACACCTGGGACTGGCCCCTTTCCAAGAGCACATGTGAGCTTGTCTCCATTCACTCACAAATGTACACGGATCAAGTAGTTCTGGGAAAGATGGAGGGTTGCAGCCATGAGTCTCTTCCTTCCTGGCATTTGCATTTTAGAATCCATCCTTTGGATTCCTCCCTGCCTTGTTTTCCGCCTGTACTCCCTTGCCTTTTGTTGGTATCTGTTTCTCCTGGACCCTGGCAGCCTGGCTGTCATCAAGCCCCAAGTAATTAGCCACAGGGCCAAGAGTGGAGAGCGGTGGTCTTCATGTTTACCTGAAGGGCTTGTCACACACAGATCGGTGGGCCCTATACCCAGCATTTCTCTCTGAGTAGGTCTGAGGGGAAGCCTGGAAATGTGCACTGGTGACTCCTGGTTTGAGGACCTAACTGCTTGACTTGAGTAAGGATGACAAACCTTTCCTGTAAAGGGACAGGTGGTAAATATTTCAGGGTTTGAGGGTGGTACACTCTCTGCTGCAATTACTCAGGTCTGTTGTTGCAGCATGCAAATAGCCAAAGACAATCTGTAAACAAATGGACGGAGCTGTGTTCCAATAAAACTTCATTTACAAAAGTAGGTGGTGGGTGACTGCGGTTCTTGTGCTGGTGTCTGCAGACACCTGAGGCAGAATACTTCTGAGCAGCCTGTCCCTGCACCGGGCTCCATCCTGACTGATTACCCTTGGTATTTCCTTGGTCAACTCCTGCCCTTCTTTCTTAGCCTGGCCTTTGGTCCTCTGGTCCCAGTTCTCTCTCCCATCCCAAATTACAGACAAAGCCTCTTAATTGTAATACAGGACTACCCCCCAGAGAGAAACACTGGCCTCCCCAAATAATCACATTACTGTATGCTATATCCTATCTTAAAAGTAAGCACAAAATTTTCTGTGAGTACAAAAGATAAACACAGGAAGTAAGTATTTTCTTAGTCTGGGTGGCTCAAAAAAAACCCCATCCAACATGAGTTAACATTTGACCTTAAATCCTAAATGAAGAATTAAGAGTTAGCGAAGCACTCGGGAGAGGTGGGGAGGGATGGGGGAAGAAATTCCAAACAGAGGAAATCACATGTGCAAAGACAGAGGTATGTGAAAGCATATTGTGTTTGAGAAGTTGCCATTTAGTCAATATGGAACCAATAAAATGAAGCGCGGTGTGCGGTGATTTAAACACTACTAATTTAATAGGGTTGTTCTGAGGATGAAATTGGATCAGTCATCCCAAACTTTGAGTAGTAAGCTGGGAAACTGATGAGCCCGGAGAAGCCAGCAGGGAATGGAAATTGAAAGGACTGTTTCACGTTGAGTATTCCAAAGGCAAAGGGCATCTGGGGAAGAATCTTAGAAGGGGAGCGACAGGATCAGATATACGTTGCAGAAAGTTGACTGGTGGCTGACTGGGGGTGGACTGGAAGGAATGGAGGGTGCAAGAGCAGCCAAGAGGCTGCGGCAGCCATCACCCTCTTTAGCTTTAGAATATGCTGGCCCTGGTGGCCCCGGGATTCTCAGGGTCATTCCACAGCGCTGGCTGTCATAGGCTGCCGGACTCCCCTCTGTTCCGCCTTCCACTGGCATCTTCACTCTTGTGCTTCTCAGCATCTGTTTGTCCACAACCCGGGGGTTTGATTTAGAAGGAGAGAATCTCGTACCTCTTCCTGTTCAGTTTAAGCCAGGTTAGAGCACACTAAGATCAGAGCACCAAATCTGGAATGGCTCACTGGCCTGCTTCTGGAGAAACCACGCAACCCGTTAATTTTCCCAAGGCCAAGAAATATGCTTTAACTTGGTTAGTTTTCGAACCACAGAAATCACATTTGAACTCTCACACAGCCAAAGGCTTGCCAGATAAGGTCAGAATTCATACACCCAGCTGAAAAGAATCAGGATTCGAGAGGCAGTTGGGTGTAGCCTGCAAAAACAACACATCCATCTTATCTGAGTCAGAAGACAGCAATACCCAGGGTGGGAGTCTACGGCAAAGCATTTGTAATAAGGGATCTATCCGCCAGGAAGGAGAAGCATGTGATCAGAGATCCAAGGGCACATTAAGCACTTTCAACAAGACCCAAAAGGGTGCACCAAGGCTGCCTCGTTCCCTAAGCAGACAGGTCCTGCACATGCGATGCCGCCCAACCCCAAGTGCAGATCTCATGATTACTCAACTACACACGCAGTTACATTTTATTTCTCAAGTCGCCAACATTTTGCATACATTCCTGCTTTCTTCTAAACCATGCTGGCAGAATAACATATGGATTATTAACTCGGGATTTGGAATTAAGACAGAACTGGGATTTGAATCCCTGCTGCGCCAATGACTGAATCTGATCCTTCAGCAAAAAACTTAACTTACCTAAGAATTTCTACATCAGCAAGATAAGGCTATTAATCTGGATGTAGTAAGGTAGGAAAAAAACGTTGAGTACCTACCCAAGACATAGGTACTGTCCAGATTTTTTTGTATGACACATTTGCTTTGCAAGTATTAATAAATTATATACATTGAAAAATGCAAAAACAAATTGTAAAAAGGGTGAGATAAAACAGAGGTAGAAACTGAAGTTATATCATTTTCTTGCTCACTCCAGCAGTTCATTTTGTGTACCTCACTTTTGAGGCCCTTGAACTAAACTATCACTAACTGCTCAGGGTAGGGAGCAGAGGACTTGGAGCTTAGTAAAAATGCTCAAAAAGTGGCAGGTCTTCTCAGTAGAGAAGCTGACAGACTGCAAATGTTCTTAAAGCAAACAGTAAAACAGGAAACTACTGGAATTTGAAACCACGAAATCACCAGTACATCATGTAAATTTTCATCTAGTACATTTCAGTTTTTAGTACAAATGAAAAGTGATATTGGCAGCTACTAAGAATAGAAATGGGTAGTTTTATCTGAAAAAGCGTTCAGTTCTAATACAGAAGTGACTGTGCATTTGGCAGTCATAAATGTTCAAGAAAGTCCTGTTTTTCATTAAGTTTTATATTTCTCTAGGAATTCTCTAGACCGCTCGCTGCCACATGTTGTGAAGGGTGCTGGACTGCTGTTAGTCACACCGAGCATGATGGTTGATCTATATTATGCCACATCCAGGAAGTCTTTAAAAAATCCCGGAAATGAAGGAATCAGAAATAAGGTTAAAAAATAAAGATCACTACCTCACTGTCCTATCTCAGTGCCTGTCACAGGCCCAGGGCACTAGGCCATGTCGGGAATGGCATTTTCCCAGGTACCAGTTCACTGCCTTACCTCCCAGCACTGAAGCGAAGATGGGTTTTCCCAGCCTCCTCCCCTGCTGCATCCCCAGAGCCCACTGCAGAGCCTGACAGGTGCTCAGGCCAACGCTGTTGAATCTTTCCAGCCCAGTGCTTCTCACAGTCAAATGTTAAATCATGTGCAAGAAAGGGTTTTAAAATGACTGAGTCTAAATTTCTGACGAATGCCTTTTTAAAAATCATTAGCTATTTTTTGTAACACATCCTTAAAGTAATCCTCAGTGACACGTAACTGAAATCGATGTCCACAAGGTACAGAGAGCATGACTCATATGGGTGACAGCAGGCAGGCTTCGTTAAGCCAGCGCTGCACAAATTCAGCCTCTGAATAAATCATCTGATTGATTGATTCATTTATTCATTGAATATGTTTTCAGCGATTAACACAGGCCACGCGGGCAGGCCTTGGAGACTTAGAAGAGCGTATGATGAAAACGGTCCCTGCTCTCAGGAAGCTTCAGTCCAGCGGAGGGTATATGTTAGCTGTGAATTACAAAATGTGTATACATGAAACATAACAAAAGGGATATAAAGGGGAGCCAGATGCTGCCAAAATTACAGCTTTCTGATTATTCTTAAGCTCAAATGTGATCCTCTCTGACCTGTAATTTATTAAAAAAATTTTTTTAATAGATAAAAGTATTGAGTAAGTTTTCATTTTTTAAAAAGCATATTTTGCAATCTATGCCTCATAATAAGAAGAGAAGAACAATTTTATCACCAGGGAAATACTGCTTTGATCACTGCCCAATCTAGACAGGTACCATATCTCTCTATATTCTGTAATGCTCAAGATAATTTGCTTTTATTAACATCAGAAGTGATTAAAAGGTAATTTATGCAATGCTAAAGACATAATTGTGTTTTCCTATTGAGGCAAATAAATATAAAAATTTTTCAAAAGCTCTATTTACCAGGAAGGCATACCTTTATATTTCACACCATGGTTTAATTATAAAATCTTCCCTGATAAGTAAGATCAGAGCCCTCTGCACCACTAATTTACAAAGGAACCCAGCGGCAAAAAAATTTGTGTCTTAAAAATAAATAGAAAGTGGCAGATCAAAGAAGGTGAGAAATTTCAGAGAAACTACTGCTAATGAAGGATAAAGCTTCATACTTATTCTGTTACTTATTTGCAGCTTTTTCCTGCTCAAATACAAATCAATAAATTCTTAATTTAAAAAATAAACCTCATATTTAAAAAACATAGATCAACAGTGAAAGCGGTTTCCTTGTCTAAAATTGCAGGTCCAAACACACTGTCTTTCAAAAGAACGAGGTTACAGGTAAGACAGGGCAAGTGTCTTGTCTGTATGGATGAGACAACTGTAACTTCTCTCAAGTGGTGACAAAGAGAGACGAGGAGGTGTCACTGTCCACACAGCCCAAGAGAGGCTACAATTCTCCGTCTCAAAACAGGTCAAGACACCTCAAGTACCTAATGTGATTCTTATTTTAACTTCTGCATTTTAACTACGTGAGCCTTCTCATTCCTGAATGACTTGGGCTTTCTGGTAATAAATGTCACCTTGACCTTTATTTACTAACAGAAAAAAGATGTTTCAGGAACATCCTGACACAACTCATAGCATTAAAATTAATTTTTTTTAAATCTTTAAAGGTTTATTTACCATCTGAATGCAAGTGTTTGGAGCCCACACTGTACCTCCTTGTAGCGGAGATGTTGAAGGTATTTTACAGATGGATGTAAAAGTCCTACCTCCTCTCATTTGACTGTCCCTAGGGATAACCCTATCCGGAGCACTTTTTTCAAACCTTCCGCGTCCTCTCTCCTTCAGTGTGCCCTGGAGGTGAAGGGAGGGCATTCTAGTCTCAGACGTGCTGGGTCAAGCAGCAAAGCACTACACCAAGGGACAGATGTCATTATCTTCTTGGATGTTCTTGGCCTATTTGGGTATTTTTTTCAGCTTAGGCTAGGAGTTACAGCCCCCAGAGGAACAGGGCTTTACCTAAATTTCCAAAACTGAATGACTTGTTTGAACAAACACTGGAGGGATAAGACAGAGAGTAGGGTTTAAAAGTACAGCCTTAATCGTATTATAAAATGTTCACTTATTTTATAACATATTAAGAATATATTATTTTCAGAAAAAGCTCTACAAATCTTTCACATCTTGAATGTCTCTAATGTAGTGCTACTGTTAACATGTCAATGGCACTTTGCATCATTAATTCAAATATGTGTCCAGAAATACCTTGTATGTGACCACAAGGATGTTCGGAACTTTCGTTGAAAGGGGAGGGAAGATATCTAATTTTGAGAAGCATGTTTTCCAAAAATTTCACACACAGGTGGAATATTGTCTAGTTTTTCAAATTGCTCCGTGGAGCCCCAGGGTCCTCAGAGGTTCCTCATGGACCATGAGAGGGCAAGGCAGGGTTGGAGGGGAGAGTCCAGTAGGGGCTTCTCCCTACCCTTCCACTGTTAACCAGAGCAGCTCTGCTTTTTTATATTTTCTATATATATATATATAGAAAAAATATTTAGGCAATATTAAGTTTGGAAAATGGGTTTTACTCTGAAAACCTCTCTCACAGTCTGAGTCACTATCTTACACGGTTAAGACCAACAGCTATATAAAAATAGATCCCAATCACATAAGAAACAGATTATGTAATAAACAACGCTCACTTAGCGTGGTCAAGAAAGAAGGCAAAATGGATAAGCCCAGGACTATGACAGCAGAATTTAAAGCCAGGGTGACACACCCGCAGAATCTGCGCTCTGACACGTTGACACCTGCCTCACTAGGATGTGTGAGAACCGTCAGCCCCAACTCCTCCTGCACACTAACCCCAGCTGATCTCAACAAAGAGTGGAAGCTCAGACCAAGGGGGAAGAGATCTCACACTGGCTCCAGACATATTAAAACCCTACAGTCCTTAAATGATCAGGGTTGGGAAGATCTTTTTCAGAAAAGCAGCTTTTAGTTGCGGAGACCCCCTCCTTGTCACTGTGCCTTATTCTTTTTCTTTAAAGAGGTCCCTTCTCTCTAACTGGTAAAATGGTATTTTGAGGCTCCTTTCAAAAGCTACCACCTCTCCAAAGCTTCCTTCGGACCAAGTTTGCGGGTCACTCCTCCGGGTTTCCTGCAGGAGCTGGTTCAGACCACGAGACTCAGAGGGCCACGGCCAAGTGTTCCTTACTAGGTTGTGCATCGCTGATATCTCGCATCTATTAACCACCTAGTGAAAGCTAATTAAGTTAATAACTGGAAGAAGCTATAGTTTCAGAAGTAGGGATGGACACAGAAAAACCAGACGTTATTTGGAACAAGCTGGCTGAACAGGGGAACCAATCTCTTCACTTTCCTGATTTTTCAATAAAAGAGAGCATGGCTTATCACAAAGTGCAGAGGAATTAGCTACAAATTCTGTTTTCCATTTATTTTAGGTAAAGAGGCAGTTGTAAGGGAGGCTTCTGTATCTGTAAACTAAAAATATACATATACATGTAATGGATTTCCCCAGGCAATTTAAATTTCAGTGCGACTCACGATCGCCATCTGCTGATGAAAGGATGAACATCTGTTTTAGTTAAGAGACAGACGTCAAAATTAGTTACAGGTATCACACGCACGTACACACACCAACTGCTAAACTTATAAAATCGAACCTATAAACTCTAGGATAGTCAGTAAAAATGTTTGGTACGTTAAACATTCAACTCTGGGAGCTGCTATAGTGCGCTTCAAGTAGAAACAAAATTTAATGGTTAGAATCCATTTTAAAATATTTTTATTGTCAGCTATTATACATTAATTCTATCATTGCCACAGGGTAAATGCTAGAATTAATATTCTATTATTATTATATTCAGGCTGTGTATGAAAGGAGACAGGAGAAAAAGAGTCATTCTCTAACAGGGAAATTTTTGTTTTAGACTTCTCAAAAATGTAGGAAAAGCCAAAGATTAAAAATCAGTACCATCGGAGCTTCAGAACAACATGTAACTTTGGTTGGAGATTCTGAGAGAGATTATGATCATGGCCTCATAAATAAAATGTCATTTTATTTTACCACACAGTACCCCCAAGGCATAATCATATATACGTTATGTTAGAAAAGAGAGAAATTCAGTGAGCTGACTGTGCACATTTCAAATTGCTGGTGGCGGGGGCGGGGGCGGGGTGGTTATCAAGCTGGAAGGTTCCACCCACGCTATGCCAAGCCTTCTGAGCAATCAGCAGGATGCAAAAATAAGTTCACATGTAAGGGAGGGATGAGAAACACACCAGCCTCTAAAGTGATCTCAGTCTACTGAGGAGACAGGAGCACAGGGTCTATGGTCACATGTGGCAACTGCACTGCAGAGAAAAGCCCCTACAGCCGGAGGAGGTACCACATGGTGGGGAGGCATGTGGGGAGAGGACAGAGGACAAAGCCCAGGGGGGCAGCAGTGGTGCGGCTAGCACTCACAACAGGAAGCACCCAGAAGGACACCGAGAGAGAGAGGAAGAAGGGAAAACACAGCAGCCTTTACTCCCTGAAGGCAAGATCAAGTACGCTGCAGCTCACAGGCAAGCCTGATTCTCTGTCTTAAAGGCACGAGGAGAGTTGAAGGAATTATATAACTAGGAAGTCATTTAATGGAAAATTAAAGGTTAGAATAAACACACCTGAGTGGCTAACAGCGTGAACTCTGGAGCCAGAGGGAGAACTTTGGCTCACCCTCTTATGAGCTGAGCCATCTCAGCCAAATTACTCAACCTCTCTGGTGCCTTGGTTTCTTCATCTGTACGGTTGGGATGATTAACAGTACTTACCTCAAAAGGATGCTGTGAAGATTAAATAGGTTAATAGACTCAAAGGCTGCAAACAGCATCTGGCACACGGTAAGTACAATGTAAAAATGTTTGCTCCTCTTGATTCAGGAAGCAAGATTTCTCGCTGCTTGTGCAGCATCAGTCATAGGGTATCCACCACTTTTTGGCGGAAGAGCCTTGGTTTCTTTATCAGTAAAATGAGGATATTTATATTTGTGGCAGAAATAATGTATCTAAGTGAACAATGACTGGCCAGGTATAAGCCCTGGATTGTCCACTTATATATTCTTTATTATGGGCTACAGAGTAACACAAGCTGTGTACCTCTCATATTGTTTTGTATGACATATTATACACCTTTATTGCTATAAGTACGCATGCATGCTTGTGTGTGGGGACGGGGCATGCCTATCCTCAACGATGCAGAGGCAGTGGAAGACGCTGACAAGGACACTGCTAGACTAGCCCAACTTTGATCTGTTACTGCAATGAGACTGAAGACCTATACGGAGTAATTCCAGAGACTTTCCAGCAAAAATTTTAACCAGTATTAAGATTTTTCAATGCTTAGATTGGAGGAGATTCAACAGTTTGTAGCGTGTCAAGATATTTTGATTTTTATTTTACTGGCTTGTGAGTTCAGAATGAAGTTCTCTGGGAACCAACTTTCTGTAGGGGCCAGTCTTCCACGTACCTTTTCGATTAACTCGTAGCTCTCTTCCAGTTTCAGCAGCCTGTTCTGCACAGATGTGGACGCGCGCTGGTAGACTGCTCGCCACTCCTGAAAGTCGCTCTCTGAAATCTCAGCCACGGCGAAACACAGAGTTCTCAACCCTGGAAAAAGGGGGCACACGTGCCCCCCACAACATTAAGTTCAGGCTTTATTCAGAAGTCTGACACTTCTATTTTCATTTAACAAAGTCTCATTTTGAAAACGCTAATTCAATTTAAGCCTAGAGAAACTTTTCTCAAATCCTGTCTTATCAGGTTACTCCTTTGCTTGAAATCTTTCAACCGTTCCCCAGGATGAAATCCAAACCCCAAAGTCTGGCTCAATCACCACACAGCAACTGCTTTCAACCTCATCCTCTGCCATTCACTTCTCACAGAAGGGTCTTTGCACAAACTGGTCACCTTTTCTCCATTCCACCCTCTCCTGCTCCCCCTCTGCTGGCTGCCTCGCATCTACTTTAAGACTCAGTTCTTCAGATCATCTGTTTGAAGCATCCTCTTCTCACCCAGACCCTACAGGCGAAGTCCTCAACACTGCCAAGGTGGGAATGACCATGTTTCATATTGTTTTTTCCTGTGATCTCTCATATTAGCTTGAAGATCCTGGAGGGCAGGGTCCCTGAGTTCTTCATACCTGTAACTCCAGTACTGAGCACAGTGACTGGCTCGTAATAGTGGCTTCACAGACGCTTGTGAAGGAAGAGAGGAAGTCCAGTGGGGTCTACCGGGAGAGCCACCTTCCTCTTACTGGGATATGTGGTTGCATTTATTACTGCACTTTTACTACTGTGAATTTATGGTAAAAAGAGTCTAAAGAATTGAGGGATAGTAACAAAAAAAGACATCCATGAGAAACACCCTGGGAAAACCATCCAAACTGATGTTAGAAGTGACCTGCTTCCAGGGCTCAGTGCCTGTCGGTTTTATAACTCACTTGTAGGCTGCCCTCTGCCAGACAAAAGTTGATGGGCTGGAAACAAGGGTGAGGCAAGAGCGCTGGCCAGCCATGATAAACACAGTTAACTAAGTTTCCAAGAGGACGATGTCCTCGCTCAAGGTCCCACAGCCCTCAGGATAACTGGCTGCTAGTGACCTGGGACCAGGTCAGAAAAGGGGGCGAAGAACACAGGACATAAAGGGCCAGAGAACTCCACCTTCCAGGAAAGGAGTAGGGTTGTCTCCTGCCAGATCACTGCGAGTAGAGCTTAAATCTCTGGGGCCTTATCAGGACATGTTTTCCTCTTCTGGAAACTTGGCTGGAGACTCGCTCTGGAGTAGACATGGAGTACACGTGCCGATCCACCTCAGGCCAGAGAGAACGGGGTGGAGGCGGAGGCCCAGCCCAGTGGGATCTGTCTGGGAACTGAAGCATCTTTATCATCACAACCAGAGAGGAGGACTGGGCTCCCCTCATTCTCCTCTGCCTCAAAAAAAGGAACCTGTGCTGTTTGCTGGGGAGGCAGCGGTACCTGCCAAGTCCAGGCGGAGTCACGCCTCACCGCGTCTGAATTCTGTAAACACGGGGTCTCCGTGCTCTTTCATTTTGGGAGGAGAAATGGAAGAAGGCTCTTCATGTCCCCGCTTTTCAAAGCCTAGTGCTTTTAAAAAAACATTCCTATCTTTTTGCAGCTTGGATTAAGAGGGAAAGGATTTGATCAGAGGTCAGGTGCGGTGCCTCCGGCAACCGTTCCGGCAGAAGCAGAAAGAGTGAAAACTTAGGTGGGAGGTTCCGATACAGCACTGGCCACTTTTGTTCAGTTTGGAGACAAGGCTGTAAATTCCTGTAGTAACTACCCTAACGTGTAACAACCCTCACTTCCTTTCATCCCATCCAGATCAACTCCCTAGACTGTATTTCAGTGGGACGGAGACCACGCGTGTTTACCATGGGTTCTCAGGCCTCACACAGAACCTGGCATGTGGTAGGGGCTTAACAAAAAATCTTGAGCTGAAACTAAGTCGAATAATGATCTTAACAGTTATAGAGGTTTATTTATTTCTTCTCCTCTTACTCAGATTAGAATATCCAGTTATTTGACTCATGTTTCTTTCTTTCTACATTGCTTGAGATATTAAATATTTAAATAGTATCCATTCTAAAAAGCAAATCTATGGGCTCTACACCCCCAAAACGTGGGGACCATGTGTCTCAAGATTTTAATACAGGGAAACAAAATAAAAACAATGGGTGGGAACAGCATGTAACAGGATCTAAATTATCAACATTTATTGTTAAATCTTACTTTAGGGAACTCTAAGTAAAATAATAATGATCCTGTAAGATATTAGTAGCATATGATTTCTTTTTATTCTAATCATGCTTTAATGCCACATTAAACTCACCTTCTGTAGCAAACTGCTCTAAATGTTTTAGGGTAATTTCTTTGTATTTTGAAGTCTCTGCCAGTCGGTCATAAATCACAGTGTCCTGGAAAACAAACAGAAGGTATAATACACTTAAACGAAGTATTCTGAGTCTAATAAAATTGATGTTGGCAACATTATTAGCAGCAAATGAGTATTTAAAAAAAAATCACTTTTAGCATTAGTGTGAAAGCACAAAATATTTTTCCCTAATAACAGTTTCCCTTACGACACTAAGCAATAAGGTTCTAGTCTTATATTTTCATCTTTCTCCTTTCAGAATAAATTTGAAGTTACTCCACTAATACTCTGTCAATACCTCACTTAGCTCTGATGTGCTGTAAGATTACTCCTGACCCCCGAAGATTCTGCAGGACCCTGCAGTGTTCAGAGGTGTCACGAGGAGACACGGTGCAGCACTCAAACCGTATGGGAAATGCTGGGCTGAACAAAGTTAAAGAGCTCGCCTTGCTGCAATACTTCTCAGAGCCTTCAAAATGCTCACGTGCACGGAGGCTCTGAGGGACAGCGTGCTATGTGCCCCACACTCACTCACTACTGGAGCTTTCAGGGGTTGGGGCAGCTTGGCGGGACTGATGCTAACAAAATAACAAGCTCTGAGCAAACACAGCTCCAAATCCACAGAGTGGCCTGGTGGGCAGAGCGGAGAGCATCTTGCACCAAGCACAGCCTTACAGTTGAATATTTCTGACTGTGTCATTTTAGCTTCAAGACTCAATTTACTTAGTCTGTAAAATTAAATGACTGGATTATCTTTCAAGTCCCTTTCAGCTTTAACTTTACGCATCACGGTGCTTCTCTAGTTGCTGCCCCTTTATAAACTGCCTGTTGTTCCTTTGGCTGTTCTGTGGCTCCAGTTTAATGTTTTAAGAATTTTAGCATTTGGCCTTCATGGTTTTATTAGAGCAGGAAAAAATAAATCATTTACCTGCAATTACTTCCTCAGTGGTATTACCCATTTTGGGGTCCCCAGTCTGGGCTGAGATTTGGAAGCAGACAAATGGAGTATGATTTAGAACCCTTGAGAGAAAAAGAACTTTGTGACCTCAGAACAGATGGAATATTCCAGGCCCCAATTATGAATTTCTTTTCATTTTTCAGTGGTGGAATGGGAAGGGGGGGCAAAGCAAAAGGAAATGATAATTTCCCCTCATGGTTCCTTTCTGAGAATGAAAGGTGTAACTTACAAACTATTTTTTTCCGGAGGCTAATGAAATTTTCAATGAAGTTAAAACAGGCCCTTTTAAAACTAACAAAATCTTAAAAAAAAAATTAAAGTCACAAAAACAAAAGTGGTAAGTAATAAGGCTAGGGAGATTAAATTCTGCAGTTTGGTTAAGCATTCTAGTGGAAGAAGTCTGATGCTCAGACTAGAGGAATTCTCAACCTCTGTAGTATTGCCAAAAGCAGGGGACAGAAAACGCCTCCTGCCTGAATTGTATAGTATGTTTTCAAAATGACAAGCACAACTGGCCATGCTCACGTGTGAAAAATACATGCATATAGATACCTTCCCACTCGAAGTAACTTTCATTTATTCAGAGGACTACATCAAGTATTTGGTACATTGTTAGAAACCAAAAAAGCTTTCTTCATAGGAACTAAAGCATACGTAACCCCTAGGATGAGGCCCAGAACCTACTGAGTCTTCCTTTATGGAAAATCCTAAGCGTGTTTACTGATGCAGTGTCTCAGCCCTCAGCAAGATAAAAGTGGAAAATCTTGGTTGGGTGATGCTGCTGGAGGGGCATGGCACAGTCAGATCACAGCCACCTACGTGAAGAGCCTAGAGCTTCATGATCAAGATTTGTATTCAGTAAGTTTTCATTCAAAACTTTTGTTTCCCTGCTCATCCTTCAGTCAGAAGTCCCAGTGCTGCTCTGTCTCACCTACAGTGCCTTGCTCATGGCAGGTGTTCAAAAATACGTGTTAAATGAATAAAACACTTGATGTCGCTCTCAGTCACCCCCAAATTTCACTTGTATGGAACACCACATTATACAACACAGCCAAATAGAAAAGAACTATACGATGAAAAGCAAGGTCATAATGATAAGGGGGCAAGGAGGAAAAAAAACGTCTTACATAGTTACTGATTTAAGCACTGCCATTGATACTGACATTATGTAGATAATCTTGCTATAAATTAGCCAGTTAACCATCAAGGAATCTGACCTTATCAGGTTAAACATCAAGTTGAGACTGACCTGCCCATGAAGCTGGGGACTCTGCGAACTGGAATGCTTGCTAAAGACATTAAACACAACTATGTTTAAATATAGACAAACATTTCCTGTGTTTCTGTGTGCCATTCAGAATTATCTGTACTTTTGTCTCTGATACGGTGGGGAACCGCTAGAAATAACTAATTACAGATGTGGTCTTTTTTGCATATGGCACAGAATTTTATTTAGGAAGCACTTAATTTGAAATTTTCAGTCACTCTAACGTCCCTGAAGCATTAAGTATATTAGTCAAGTTTCTAATTTCTCCTCTGGAATATAAATAGCAGAGTAGGATTATTTTCTTGAATACATTAAATTTTTACTTGTGTAAATGTAACTTTTCCTAAATTGGCTATTATGGCAGACATAAGTTGTGTATTGTGTACTTTTTTTTTCCCATATAAAAATTGACAAAGCAAGACAACCCCATTGCTGAAAATCTGGAAAAAAGCTAGAAAAATAAGTCTTCTATAAACATATACAAACACACACACAGCCACCAGCTCTGTGTATGGACTTTCTAGACGAACTCTTCAGTACCTTCTTCCAATCCACCAACTCCACCCCAAGCCATTCAACTCCATCTAGAGCTTATTTCATTTGCTGATTTTTTTCTCCTTAAATTTATTATGATTCCTAATTTATCTTATGTGTACCCCATTCCCACCTCCCCTCAATTTCTGTTTGATTAAACACAAATGTAGTTTCTTTATCTCGAGCTCTGATTGTCCTCTGTCAGAACAGTCTACACAGATGACCTCATCCGGGGCGAGTCCACGCTCCAGTTGTTTGTGGGCTGCTTGCTTCCCTCTTTGGCATGAGATGTCCTCATGTGTCTGCAAGTTTTAAGCCTGCCCTCTCCTCTCTGCATGCATTCCAGATCAATCTAGTGGTTTTATGTACCCACCCCTGCCCCCCCCCAGCACCACTCGGCAGGGGCTAGCGTGAGTTTTCTCAGCTCTTGCCTGGACAAGGAAGCTCACTACTGTCTGAGATTTTAAAGATGGGAGGCTGGCTCCCATCTGCATTTTACAGAAAGCACTATTTGTGCCCACTGTCCCACAGCAACCAAACTGCAGACATTGCTCCCCGGTTCCAAACCCAGGGCCTGGGACACCTACCAGTCTCAGATCAAGACTTCAGTTCAGTGTACCCCTTTGACTTGCTACTTTATACTGCCTGTTTTATCTTTATACTGCATCCATTGCTACCAGGATTTCGGAATAGAGGAGATACATTAAAGTATGAACACATCATGCTACCTTAACTGGAAAGTATTCTTGACAACTTCTTAGCTGACTTTCATCACTAAGGTATTCTGTTACACTTGTCACTGCTGATTATTTACTCTGCCAAGGAATCAACAGACTCCTCAGACACTCCTCTAAATCTCAGTTCCCTTCCTGGATCCCCTACTTTTCACATGTAGCCCTCCTCTCTTTTCATGCAATAGTTTCTTAGTATGAGAGCTCATCAATCCCTTGCTTTTACTTTCCAGCTATACTTTTAACTCCTAAATCTGTATCATCCTCCCATATTTCTTCCCCTGTGAAATTCAGGCATCTCTGCCTTATGGCCCAGATGCAGCTCCCAATCCTTTGTCTTAGTAAGTGGTATCAATTAGTCTATTCGGTTACCAAAAAGAAATCTGATAATAATCCTAGATCATCTTTTCTCTCATCACCCACATGTAATCCATTACAAAGTCCTAAATCTCTGTCCTCTTGATCCTCTCTGCAATTGTCTTTGTTGATAAGATTTCGATCCTTATCAATTTTTGTCTGGACTGTAGTCAACAGCTTCAACTGGTAACTCTCTGTGTCTCTCTTCTACTGTAAATCATCTCCTAAATGGCATGAGAATGATCCACAAAGAAAGTACAAGTTCTTGAGCACGAAGAGCTCATGACTTAACTCACACCCATCTTTCCAATCTCACATTTTGTTATTTCCTGCCAAACAACATGTAGTTCTCAAATGTATCTTGCTGATTTATATGTTTATGCCTTTTTAGTGTTCAATCACATATCACTGCTAATTTGGGAGTGGAGGGAAACAATGCAATAAGTAAGTTAATGTACACAAACCATCTCTGTGATTATTCAAAAAGGAAGCTCAACGTTTTTATTTTTTATTCAATGCTTTAACTCTTCAAAGTGTCTAGCCAGATTACTCAAAACTAAGAAAAGAGGATGTGAATTGGGTGTAGTAAACTGGAAACAAATCAACCATTTAAAGTGGAAGGTCTAAAGGCTCTCTTTAACCCGTTATTGCTGGATGTTATCACTGGGATGGGAAAGATCTTCCAATATACCTTAATATTATATCCTAATCTTCTCTTTATAAATATTTCCTTGACTAGTCCTAAGCTCCTGACAGGTCTTCGTGTTCTTCCTAACCCCAAAATTCAGTTCAAAGTCTGGTAGATAAAATGCACACAACAAATGTTAGGTGTTTGAATCAACAAGGGAAGGAATTCTAAAACTAAAGTCATGAGATATCATGAAATAATTCTACCCAAATGCTTTAAAATCAAGGCATTCAAAAATTGCATTTCAATGCTTTAAAACCAAGGCACTGAAAAACATTCTCAACAGGAGTTTAACTAATAAGCTTGGGTTTCTTAATAAGTTTTGTTTTCAGGTTCCATGTAATAAAGCAAGGTTGCTGGTTCTATTTAAAATTGGAACGTTCCAAGTTGGTAAGTTACCTGACTAGTCTAAACAGACCAAGTACATGGAGAGTATAGTTCAGAAGGAAAATTCTAATTTCAAAAACAAAAAAAGGTCCTGGTCAGTAGATTTTTTAATTTTTTAATTTTTCCATGAATGTAAACATATTTTAACTAGAAAAATTTAGTTAGAATGACAAATTACTATTTGTATCAATATAACAAGCCAATACCCCCAAGCCAACCAAAGTTAGAAATTGTTACAATTAAAACAAGGCAAGACAAATAGTAATCACCACATGAAGACACTGCAGCAATTGTGATCCAATTTTCTTTCCATTTCTATGGTGTTTAAAAAATCAGATTCAAACTGATAGAGATTGCTACATTTCTAATATAATTTAAAAACCACTTTTTGTATTTACTTGTCTTCTAATGTATTTATAAAATATAAACCTCAAATATTATGTATCAGAAATTGAATTATATAAGTAACCTCGGCCAAACTTTTTCAAAGCACCAAATTTGCCCAGAAGGAATTCCGCATTTCACCAGAAGAGGCTGCACATTATACTATAAAACACCACCGAAAGTGGATGTCAGCAACTTCAGGCTTAACATCTGTGTTGCATTTCCACAGCAGAACACTTCACATATACATTATAAACCACCATAAATCAAAACTGTAAAAGACAAAAATAACAACTTACGGCTCCCTTGCAGTAAAGTCGTAACTTCCCGGATGGAGTGCGAACAATCACTGACATTCTTTTTCTAGCACTGAAAGAAAGAGGGTTTCCAGGATGTGTCATCGCACTGAGAACATGCATCTGTGTGTTTGTCATGCCTCACATACTTTCATACTCACAGTGAAAAAATAAATTTGGCCAAATTATGAGGTTGATCCTTCCATATACATCTAACCATCCCTTGGGTGTACCGCTGGGTACCCTGAAAGTTACGTTATGCTTTTTAAGGCACGAGGGTACCACTGGCTGCCCTAGAGGAATAATTTACAAAATAGCTCCCTAGAAACCTGCAAGAGTTAATACCCACCAGGGTAGAGGACAGTTCCGGTTCAATGTTTTCAGATTTAAAAAATATTTAAGCCAGTATCTGTTACAATGAATTGCATGTTACAGCTTTTATTAAAAACAGAAATGATAACCCATTTTTTAAAAAGTACACACCCAATCACACACAATGGCAAACACTAGCATTTTAAAAACCCACATAAGCCTTCACAACTATCATTTTTCAATGATTACTAGTAAACCAGTGGCATCATGTAAAAAAACCTGATTTATATTATAAAACTAAGTTAATGAGCACAAACGTTTTAACATTGTGTTGGCAACACGGACAGATAAAAATCATTAGTCAACGGTACAACATTTCCAGTGCGTTAGCAAAGAGACAGAACAAACTGGTTCGGCACTGCACAGGACAGAATACGGCTCACTTGGGACAAAGTGTGTATACACATTCTCACCAAAAATGAGGGGTACAAAGGACTTCTCAAGTGTCTGTGTCTACCTATGTTACCCTGTAATGTTCTGTTGCTAAAACCCCGAGATGAGTCCAGCACAGCACTTAGACGTGTTGTCCTCGCGTACAGTGAGGAGTTCCCTCCAGAGGTACCCAGGAATATTCTGTCCTCTCTTTCTCCATCTGTAATCCCCATTGCATTAGTACCTGTGATCTCCATCCCTGTGCTTTAGGACTACGTTTAATAGGGACCCCTTTGTGGGGACATCTGTGTTTTCTATCTCAGCTCTTCTTGACTCGTGTCTCTCTGCATCCAGCTTTGATGACATGGTCCCAAACTCATCCACTTCCTTGCTCTTTTCTTCTCCTGGCAAAACTCCTAAATCTTGGGTGAACAGGAGTCCTTTCTGTGGTGTACCAGAGTAAGTGGACACTACTAAAGTCACCCAGCCAGAGATTAGTAAATACATGGTCCCAATGTCTCTGGGCGCTCCATTCTGCCTCGTCACCTACATTTCTCTAACTGTCCCACTGTCCCTCTTCCCTGCAAGTCACTCTAGACTCTTCGAATTTTCGCAATTCACCTTAATGAAAGGAAGCTTTCAACAAGAAATCCCCATTCTTTCTGCCCTTAAAACCTGCACATTTACCCACTGTGCACCATCCCCGCTGTCTCTTTTTGGACACCATGGAGGAAATACCCCTTTTCCTAATAGAGACCTTCCTTTCACACGTGCTGTGAACCTTCTCTCACCCTGCTTTCCCAGCCACCCATAAAGGTATGCTGCTCTCCCTGAAGGTGCATCTTCTCCTCCTAGAGTGGACTCTTAGCCGTATTAAAGGACGTTCTCGTCTCTCCCCTAAGAAACTCAGCCTCCGCCACCGAGCACACACATCCCTTTTCAATGCTCTCCTCTCCTTCCAGCTCCGCCTCCCAGAACAATCACCATACACACTGTCTCCACTCACCGCCCCCTCTCCCCCCGGCTCCTCTGTCATCCCCACCTTGCTGCTCTCCTCACCGGGCCACTGACTTTCTACATCCAGCAAATTCCTTCGGCCTCCGTCTTACCTAACCGTGCAGCGGTCTCTGACATGGATGACCACTCTCTCCTGGAAATCATCCTCATCCTTGGCTTTGTGCTCTTGTCCTTTCTTCATCCTGTTTCTCTAGCCACAGAGCACTCTCTTTTGCAAATTCCTCCTTTTCTAATCAACCTCTAGAAGTCAGAGTTACTTGTAGCTCAGTCTTCAGCCCTTCTTGTTCCCGTTACTCTCTATTTTATATCCAGGAACTCCAACCCACTTTCACGGCACTGACTACCATTTGCAGGCCAGCGACGACTGAACTGTTATTTTCAGCCAGAGGCTTCTCTTTCATGTGTCAGGTCCCATGATCCCGCTGCCTACCTGACCCCTCCACTGTGTATTTCACAGTATCCGAAACTCACCGATGCGAACATCTCATCCTCAGCCTCTATCCTGTCTCCACCATTTGTGTAAACTGTGCCTCCATCCACCTAGTCACTCATGCCAGAAGCCCTGACCCTTTTCTCCTGCCACATCCAATCCTTCCCAGGGTCTCCCTGACATCCTTCTGAAGGGTATCTGGATTCTGTCAACTTCACTTTGTTTTCACCACCGTCACCCTAGTCTACACCACTAACGTCTTCCACAGAGACTATTTTAATACCACCATTTCCACTTTTCTCACTTGCGCCCTTCAGCCCCCCCATCACAGCAGCCTGAAAGAGAGGCTAGCTTTGCTTTTTTTCCCTTCATGGCACTTAATCACTTACATAGTGCTTCTGAATGTGTGTTCATAAACAAATATATCTAAATGTTAACTGATACACTATTAATAATATACTACACACATAATACAAGTAGGCTTAGGAAAAACAGTCACTTTGACCTGAAATTAAAAAGATGGGGGATACACTTTGGGAATACCCTATTACAGTTAATCATCCAACTTCTTATGCATTTCCCCTTGAGCCTTTCTGTGCAGACAAGTAAAAAAAAAAACCAAAAAACAAGGTTTAAACAATAAATTAGACAGATCCCATTACTTTTGATATTAACCACTGGCATGTGGTCACTCCCAACCAAGACTGTGACCAAAGCTGGCACAGAGGAGGAAATGCCTCTGCTAGCCAGTGTACAACCTTGCCTTATGTAGGAGAAAGTTCAAGAAAAGAGGTGGACACTTATTTCCTTGAACAGCAGCATTACTTCCTGGCTGTGGCCTTGAAGATATTTTTAAGTGTCTTCTGAATGATGACGCACTCTTTAAAGACCCTCCTACCTGTAGCTGAGGCCAATTTGCTCCAAGATTGTGGGTTAGTTGGGAAGTTACACAGTCATGTAGGAATAAGAAGCCAGAACCTCAGAGACATCACTGACTATAACGGAAGACCTCTCTTATCTGACCTTAAGAAATAGAGTAGGACAATCTCTGCTTTCTGTTCTTTCTTACTAGATGGGAAGTGGTTTTATACCTAACAGAGAGATAAATACGGTTTCTGAAATCCCCAAGACAATTAGATATTATAATGAGCACATAATTAGGCTGGTGGGTTCCTGACCCTGATTCATCTACATTTCATATATTCTGGGCACCTCTAAGTTTAACAGTGTTTCCAGGTCACTGTCTTGGTCTCACACCCTAAGGTTGTGATGTTATGTTCAAAAATATTTTTATACTGCCTCCAAGGAGTCATATCTTACAAGACTCTGAAGAGAGTTGCTTATGATTTACTTACAGATATGACAATTAAAACTTGGACTGACCATCTTAATTTAATATTTTGTCTAAATAAATTTAGTTAAATAAAAATAAAGCATACTTTCTATTTATTTCAAAGGCAAAAAAAAAAAAAAAAAAAAAAAGAATAGACATTTATATCATACATACAGACCCCAGACCAGATGTCTTACCTGGTGAACTCTAAGACATTGAGTAATTCGTATCTTTCTTCCTGCCCCAGCTATGAAAAAAGGGAAAACGTGATTACATAGACTTGGAACTATCTTTAGCTTCTTGGAAATAAACCCTAGTCATGAAGTATTAATGTAAAAAAAGTCAACACAAACAAACTGCCCCTTCTGAAATACATCGTCTTTAACTGAACTTAATCACTCTCAGGCAAAGATGAAAGACTGGACACACACATTTAATTTTCATCCCCAAAGCCCCACTGAAACTACAAAAAACCCTTAGAAAGAAACTTGCAATGGCAGGAAAATAAGAGACATTAGCACTAAAAATTTGGAAGCTAGAAAATAGGTCAATGAGATAGGCTAACTTAGCAGCTACGAGGAGTTTCGAATGCTATAGCAGTCATGGGAAAAGCTGAGAACCAACCCAATTTATGTCACATAATCCTTAAGGGGCCTAAGGAAGTGGCATACCAGATAGCTCTAGAATTGTGGTAAAGGAGGGGCCTCAACTGGGACGGCTGGGCAAGACTAGAAAAGCAGCTCTGGGCACTGGCTCTCCCTGCGTGCTGGCAGAAGACCAGAGGCTTTGCTCTATAAAGGGTAAAACAGAGGTTCTTCTGTCCAGAAACTGACTGGCACAGTTGAAGACATGGCATTGTGGTTATATTCGTATTATATGCTGGGACCCAATACCCCCGACCTACTCGGTCCCCCACATTCTAGCCACCAGACCTTTCCAGGCAGACATGGGAAGACGGCTCTCTGGGGAACCCAACCAGCCCAAGAAAAGCCCTAAAGGTACTGACAACTAACTACCACCTTCCACATGAATCCCACCAGACCAGCCTGCAGTGAAGCCGGATGTTGACAAATACCCTCTTATGCTCAGAACCCCCTGCCTCACCAGCTTTCAAGGTCTTCACTTCTAACCATGAGAAAACCAAAGATTTACAGGTATCCAAGGACAGTGACTAACGTGCAACACAGGAGCCCAAAATACACTCTGGGAAAATAGGTAAGAGCAATTTGGAGGAATGCGAATTCAAGAAGAAAATGTCCACTTCAGCCTGTGGAGTGTCAGGTTCTGGGTTTCCTGATGGGTACAAGGGTCTGGTGAGCAGGTCCTGGATGCCTCTTCCCTGAGTTTCATCACCACGATGAAGTGGTCTGTTGTGGCTTTGTATGTGGCATTTTCTGTTGTATCATTGGAACTGGATTGCTGTGGCTCCCTGGTTGCGTAAAACTTTCTGCAGTGTTTTATACCCTTGGGAATATTGCTGTACTCGCCAGTATATGCTTTTTAAGGGGACCCATGGAGCAAGTGAAGAAAATGTTTGAAATATTAAAATTGCTCGTAACAGTTGTTCCGTTTTTGTGATTAACATTTATGTCCTATGCTGTTCTTTGGTGACAAAGGAGGAGACTGGCCTTTTGTTCTGCATACTGCAGCTCTTGTCAAAGGTCTGGCACGGTCTATTATACATCCCACATGCAAGTGATGCAGTAATTAGATGCTGCTCTTTTCTCCTAAGTGGAGGAGGGGAAACTCTGGAAAAGAACACCTGAAACTTGGTATTTAATCTTTAGCAAAGTATGCTTTCCCAGTACAATAATCACTGCAAAAACAACTACAGTGACAGTTTAAGACCATTTTATATTCTAGTAAAAACTATACGCTTATTTAAACTATTAAATGCTTGTAGCTGTTTTTAAAAAAGAAAATATAAAAAAAACTATCATTATTCCTCTCGAAGTAACATAAGTATAACGTGTGAAACAAGAACAGGATGCTACTAAAAAAAGAAATATTGAAAAAACAAAAAAAGCTTCTGGAAACTAAAAATATGATAGCAGAAATGAAAAAAAAAAAAAACAAAAAAAAAAACAAAAAAAAAAACCTCAATAGAAGGCTAAGAAGATAAAGCAGAGGAAAATTTCCAAAAAAGCAGAATAAAAAGGCAAAGACATGAAGACTAGGACAGAAAAGTTCAGATTAGCTCAAGTTCTAAAAAGAGAGAGAAGAGGAGAAAGAGGCAAGGAAAATGAGTGGATTCACTCAAGAAAATTTTCCAGAACTGAAGGGTATCAATTTCCAATGGAAAAGGATCCACTCAGTGCTCAGTGCAATGGGCTGAAATACTCCCAGTAAGGTACACAGTCACGAAATTTCAGAACTCCTGGGGCAAAGAAGGTCCCACAACCTTCCAGGGAGAGAGGGGGTGGGGGTAAGTCACAGAAGACTGGACTTGCAATGGCTTCTGACTTCTCAGTGAGGGGTACTGGAAGCCAGGAGATGGAGGAGCAATCAGAATTCGTACGGAAACCGATTTCCACCCTGGAGTTCTACATGCAGCAGGACTACTGATTAAGTATAAATGTTTACACTTGAAAGGACTAAATAAACAAAAATACAAACAAATAGCTTCCCATGCCCCTTTTCTCAAGAAGCCAATAAAGAATGTGTTCCACAAAAACAAGGGTAAACCAAGAACAAGGAAGACATGAGGTTTAGGGAATAGAAGCTCTAACACAGGAGACAGGTAAGGAAAATCCCCCGGGACACAGGAAAGCGATTCCAGCGGGACGCCCATGCGTGAGACACAAGTGTCCACCGGCGCAGCCCCGACCCCTGAGCCAGAGCTGGGTTTCCTGAGGGCTTTCACGACTGTGCCCTCTGCTGCTGTAACACCTTTCCAGTAGGATGACACTGACAGAAAATGTGTTATATCAACACAAAGAGTTTACTAAGAAAGAAGATTTGACTTCCAGGGGAGAGAAAGTCCAAAACCACGAGAAAATCAAAAGGAATTCCAAGTGCCACAGAAGCCAGTCTCTGAACAAAAAAAAAATTTTTTTTTTGACCCATGCCAAGGAGAATGGAGGACTTCAAGAGGGATGTCTCAAGGAAAGAACTGCCCACTGGCAGATTATCTGGTGTAACTGTACTGACAAAAGTGCACTAAGAAGATACAGAACAACTAGTAATAGGTAGACAGAAAATTAAGCAATTGGAAAAAAGATAAGAGATTTATCTTTAGGAAATAAACAAAAAAATTACTTTCAGGTGATAATTTTATATTTGGAAACACAGTATTAAAAAAAGAAAAATACTGAATACAATAATGTTCTGCTAGGATTATCAGCACAGTCATAATAATATAAACACTAGTAATTTTTTGATGAGATATAATTCATATATAACAAAGTACATAGATCTTAAAATATAGTTCAGTGAAAATGATATAGTTTGACAAAGGTTTACTTGGTGTAACCACCACCCCAGTCAAGACACAGAACATTTCCTTCATCCCATAAATTCCTCTGTGCCCTTTTCTAATCTCCTCCCTGACCCTGAGGCAACCACTATTCTGAACTCTGTCACCACAAACCACTTTTTCCTGATCTTAGGTGCATAGAAATGAAATTAAAGAGTATGCACTCTGTGTCTGGCTTTTTCTTTTGGTGCTCAACAAAATGTTTCTGAAATCTGTCTATGCTGTTGATGGATCAGTATTTCTTTTCTCATTTTTGTTGCCCTGTTTAGATATGCCGTTGTATGAGTGTGTCACAACTTGTTTGTCCATCCTCTTACGAGATGGACATTCAGTTTGTTTCTAGTTTTTGGCTACTATGAATACGGCTGCTGTGAACATTAAACATCAATCTGTGGACATACGCCTTCATTTCTCCTGGGTAAGTGTGAGTACAACCGCCGGATCAGGTGCGTGTTTACCTGTGCTGGGAAGCTCTAAAAGGTTTTCCAAAGGGGTTGTACCATCCTGCATACCCACTAGCAATACACAGATGCTCCACTTGCTCTGCATTTTTGTTAACATTCGGTGCTGCAATGTTTTTAATTTTACCCTTTTTTGCTGGGTACATAGTGGCATCTCATTAGACTGTAATTTGCATTTCCCTGATGACTAATGATGTTTTTTCATGTGCTCACTAGCCATTTGTATATCTTCTTTTGTGCAATGTTTGTTCAAGTCTTTTCCCCATTTAAAACTCTGGGTCTGAATACTTGTTTAACCGAACAGTGTAATATAATTATAATACTACTGGGAAGGGATGGTGACACCAGAGAAATAACTCCTCATTTAATAAAACAGAATAGAAAGTCAGTAGATAATGTCTAAAATTGAAGAATCAAAACGTACATCAGCCATCACACATTTTTAAAAACTGTGAGATGTGTAAATGCCTGAAGAAACAGCTAAAAGAACAGAATGTGGTTGTTTTGGGAGAACAGAGTAGGGAATCTCTGTTTTATGATGAGCTTTTTGGTAGTATTTTACCTTTGAAGCTATGCATATGTATTGCTTTAATAAAAAAGAGACTGAAAAATAAATAACTTACTGAATCTATAATCACTGAGTCAGGTGTCCTTCCAGTGAAGACAAAATTCAGTTGCTTGGCTGCTCTGACCAAGGCTCCTTCATCTGTTTTAGGAACAGAAAAGTAAGCAAATAGATGGTGAAAAAAAATTATCTCCAAAACAAAAGAAATATGTTACTGCAATACAGAATTTTCTGCTTAATTTTAACAAGAATTAGAGTTCTTTTCATTCTGGCCCCTGTTATTGAAGTCTGTTTGTTTTTAAATTATATGACAATGCCAAAGGAGTGAGTAAAATGATCTTACAAATCTGAGACATGTACAGACACCAGAGTCAGATTTCTGAAGACTGGGTCTCATTGTTAGACATACACATCTCAGAAGGAGAATTTAAATGTAACCCTTGGTCCAGCGTATTCTCTAGAGAACTTTTCTCAAAATGAATAATGCATAAAAAATGAGGAAATCCTACATTTGCAACAACATGGATAGACCATGTGGGCATGATGCTAAGTGAAATAAGTCAGACAGAGAAAGAAAAATACTGCATGATCTCACTTATATATGGAATTTAAAAAAGAAAAGAAAAGAAAGAAAGAGACCCAAACTCATAGAAAAAGGGAGCAGATGTGGTTATTAAGGGTGGAGGGAGGGGGAAGGAGGAATCGGAGCACAGTGAAAGGCACAAATTCCCAGTTATAAAATAAAAAAAGTACTAGGGAACACAGTTATGTATGTCAATTATTTAAATAAAACTGGAAAAAAATGAATGAGACAAAATGGCCTTGTTTCACCCTTTTTCTCCTAAAATGCTGAATGTAGAGAAACTAACACTACTACTATTTAGGGTGCAATTTAAATGGATATAAATGAATTGACGCTTTATGGCATCATATATTATTTACTTTCATCACCATTTATATCAAACCTTGTTTCTGAGGGTAGGGTGTGGGATCAGAAAACATTTCCATAGTCTCTATCCTAATGACAGGAGATTCATCCTAATGGTTTTTAGGAATTGGCACATTCTACAAGGTTGCAGGTGCTGGTTTAGAATACAGCTTAAAACATTTATAACAAAGTTCTCCAAAGTGTGCTCTTTCTTTCTTGAAATCTTACAATCATCAAACGAACTACTTACCCAATTTTCCATTGAAAAGAAGCCTAAACACTAAACATTGATAACTGTGCTAACACATATTTCATTGAGTCCCTTCAAATGTTCAAAACTTTGCTCATCCATATAAATATGCAATGGGCTCCCTGATGGTCATTTCCAAAAGAAGAAAGCAAAGCTGGTATTCCAAAATGCACACTGTTCAGGCAAACAGACCTTCCTTTTCCAGTTTCTTATGTGCAAAAGCTTGACTATCACTTTATTCTTACTTATTTACGAAGAAGGGAGAGCCTGCTTGTATATATTAAAAAGTACCATTTTTTACTTGTGTGAATTTTGTCATTCAAATTTCCATGTAATTTGTGTCATACAACAAAAATTACACAAAGTTATATATTTTAGCATAGACATAATTTTGAAAACCAACGTTTTTCTAATTAGTAAATAAGATTTTTGATTTAAAAAAATGAAACTTGGTTATTTTATTTCACCAAATTAAATTGATTTTTTTCTGAACAATCTCAAATTTCAGAACAATTTTCCACCAAAACATTACATCACAATTGCTTCATTTGTACCTGGAGATGCAGCTTGGTAAATAATCTTATCACCTTCTCGCTCTGGTACTGCTGTGTGACAAACGGCCATCATTGTAAGAAACTCACAAATTATAGGTGCAGTTGGCTGTCAGAAATGAACACAGAATTCATCCCTTTTCATTTAAACGACTTGACACTAATGACAGTATTACTACCTCATGTATATCTATTAAGAGTGTGGCTGTTAACTATTGAGGGTGTAGAAGACAAGAAGTCAACATCTATTATGAAGAAAAATATTAACTGAAATCATCCATTCTTACACCTTCTCATTTCTTTTCCAAACATTTATGCAAGACCACTTTGTCTTGTCAAATAGAAACATTGTAGCGAAAAAGACAGATATGGTTGGATCCTGTCATCAGGGGACAGGAGAGAAGTTCTAAAATATTCATTTACCTGGTTCCTGAATTCTAATGTAAATTTTAGGCACCTAACCTCTCTGTGGTTCCACCACTTTGGGTTGGGGTGATGACGGCTGGGAATTCCTCAGTACTGTTTTGTCCTCTCTCTTTGCAAAAATGGCAACCCTAACCGACACATGTTTTACTTAATAAAAAAAACTTGATTGAGCACTTGCACCTGGAATTCTACAGTCTGAGGAAGACATAAAAGCGGACGCTTTCTGCAGGAGCTCAGACTTTACAGGAGACAAGAAGCCAGATTTTTAAATGAAACATCTTTTGTCTGGCTCCTGATGAAGAAAAACGTCATTCAAATTAATAAAGGGGAAATATTCCTCTATGCTCTTGGACAAAAAAAAAAAAAAAAAAAAAAGCTGATTGGAAAAGCAAATCAGAACAGTAACTGAAAAAACCGTGTTCAGGCTGGAACAACAGATAAAATAGACCAGGCCCTGTGATGTGAAGTTTCGACTTGTGGGGAAAGTACAGAACACAGATAAACAGTCCACAAGTATTATTTTAGTGTGAAAAGGGCTACAAAGGAGAGAATGTGTAAATATCATGAATGTGACTTGGGCCAGTCTGGGGTTGTTCTCAAGACCAGCTGATGAGGTTTTAGCATCGTGAAGCACTGAGCAGAGTTCTCCACCTAGCAGGAATCAGACACGACTGAAAAAGCCCCAAAAGAGGAAAGAAGGAAGTGTGAGAAAAGAGAAGTCCAGTGTGGCCTGAGAAGAAGGAAAAGGAGTGTGGCTCCTAGTGAGGGTGGGGCCTTAGGCAGGGGCGGATGACATAACTTTGTAACTGGAGAGGGAAGTCAGAGCGTGGTTTTAAACAGGGCAGTGATGGGACTTGATTTCCACCGGCCTCACTCCACCTGCCACGTGTAACAAGAACCAGAGGGGGTAAAAATGGAAACGCGGAGAATGGCTGGGAGACCACTGTGGTAATTCACCTGGAGCGCACTGTTCGTCTGGACAAGGGGAGAGCAAGTGAGAATGGAGTGAAGCAGACATTCAGGATATGTTCTAGCAGTCACACTGACAAGGGCGCAGTGACTCATCACAGATCTGGACACAGAGGGAAAGGAGGTATCAAGAGCAACCCTAAGGTCCTCGAATGAGGAATAAGAGAGGTGATGGTGCAATTAACTGAAGCTGAGAGCACCAGAGGGAAGAGGTGGGTCTAGATCTAGGTTTTGTGGATCTCGAAGCTCATGTTTTGCTGAAGGCAAAAATACCCATATGAACACAATGTTAGGGCCCCACCCTGGGCACAGTGGGTAAATCTACCGCTGCTAGGAAGGGATTAGGTTTCGGGGTAATGAGCATGTGTTCAAGTTTTGGCACACTAGGCTTGAAGCACTTATGAGAAAAAGGTTTGGGGTTTAAACTTAGGAGACCATATCATCTGATCTGATGGAATTTTAATAAGTTTCAGTAGCTTCACAGGTGGCATGTTCACATTGGGTGGCAGGTGTCTGAAGTGCTTACTGTGTACGTTTGGCACTGGCCTACAATTCTGAGCAGGTAATCCATTTTTACAGATATTTTGAAATTAACAATGATTGTTTCATACAAATAGAGTTCTAGAATATGAAATAGTTTAAAAAGACAGAATATTCATGGTAATATTACAACTAAATTTCTAACAACCATGAATTCATGTTGGCCAAGTAAAAGGAATTTAGCAACAGATTTTGATAATTATTAAAAATGATCATGAAACTAAAGAAGGAATATATAAACATGGAAGATAATCAGAGAAACACTCATTAGCTTTCATTTATTAATGAAAAGTTAATAGTTTTATGTTGCTTACATGATTATTTTGGAGGTTTTCCAGCAATGATGAATCACTAAATGTTTTTTCATCTCCAAACTGTGAGCTCTGCCTAAAAGGAAAAAAAATGGAGCAAACGTGGTTCATTTATACAAGCCCACTGATCTATTTGTAACTTACTTTTAAAATAAATCATTATGCCTGAAAACCCCTTAAAAGATTAAATATAATTTAGCTTGCATTTCTAGATGAGACATCACAGATTTCATGACTGAATCATAAAATACTTTCCAACATTCAAAATGTGAACGCCTTTGCAGCGTAATGAAAAATAGTACTTTACAGTTTATTTTCTGGGAGTAAAATTATGTTGTAGTCACATGAAGTTTTAAAAAATTAATTTAAAAATGTAACAAACTGCTAAAATACCTGGAGCTGAATTTTTCTTCAACTTTATTAAGTTTTAAGAATTTTGAGAATTAATGGAGTTATTATAAAAATATTAATTCTTTTACTTTAGCCATGAGAAATCTTTATTTGAAATGACTGATACTACATGATTATCATATGAAACATAAAAATATGAATCAACTGTTTACTTATTTTATCAACATCTATCACTAACAAATACCTGATATATTTACATACATAGCACATTTATTCCGTATATGTATATAAGAAGAACAAGTGTATGGGGTTTTGTGTTGTGGCTGTCTTCAGATCAGCAAACATGAACTTTACAAGAAACAAATCGAGTCAGAATTACCTCTATAACCAGGCTACTACTAATCTCATGGCCTTGCAATTTAATATCAGTGTTGAGATTCAAAGGAAAGACAAGGAATATTTAAGAGGAAATGTCTAACTCCAAGGGTGTACTTTTTAATGTTCAGTGAAAGTATACAGATCTAAACGTCTGTGCACAGAAGGAAGTTTCAGAATCCATGGAGAAAAAAAATTGTGTTAATACTAAATAATTATAATCCAGAAAGATTTAAATCACAATGTTTAAAGGTTACAAAGAATACTACTAATGCCCATATGCTAAATAAACTAGTTTATTATTCAGGGCTCCATAAAAATCTCCCTGTTATTAAAACATATTCATTAATGAGTCTTAGTTATACTTTCCCACCTCTTTGTTAGATAAACTGAAATGTCAAGGAATATTCACAGTCACATCTTGCATGTGCAGGTCTATTTTCCTTCTAAAGAATTCCAGACTAAAAGCCTTTATAAATCTGAAGATATATCTTCTTAATCTCGCCAGTAATTCTTTCATTTCATTAATCACAGTCACCACAACTGACACAACTTGCAAATGTAGTTATAAACAAATAGGGACCTTAGGTATGCAACTGCAATATTTACATGCACATCCTGCCCTTTATTCACTAATGAAGACTTCTAACAGGGGTGATGCTAAGTAACTCTTCTCCCAGAAAGTGGCATCCTTTCCCAGATCATAACAACATCTGCTAATCACATAGCCCAGGTTAGACAGCTCAGGCATGGAGCTCTCACCACCCGTCTCCAAAATCTCACAAAATGTTCCCCTTTAGTAAAAGCAAACAGATAAAATTAGGAAGCTCATTTTAAAATAAGAACCAACTGCATTAAATGTAAAATAGTTTAAATTGTTAGCCAGTAACTATACGAATTTGCAAGCTGCTCACACATAAAAGTGCAAGCCAACATGCACATTTTGTTAAAATTTTCCATAGACGTTTTCAAGTGACACTTTGCTTCATCAGGAGACTAAGAAATTGTGGGGTTTTGCAAAAAGTAATAAGGCAGGGAGTGTAATGCTGAGGTAAGAAGAAAGATGGGCAGTTACACCCACAATGTGTAATTTGCAGCTTCTTGCAGCCTGATTTCAAAGCTATTACACTGTAAATAATTATTTCCTGATCAACCAAAAATGAAGAATACCCACAGCAATAAAAGTTGAGAAAATTCAGAATTTTATGAATAAATATAAATTAGAATAAATATGGCTTAGTCAGTATCAGTTAATTTCGTATATGACACTATTATGAAATCATATCAACAAGAGGGTCATCAGAAAAAAAAGTTCAATCCATACTTTTAATTTTAGACCAATGGATGAATGACTTACTAAATGTATTAAAGAGATAAGAAAATTCAAAAAATAATTTAGGAATAGAAAAGGCCTGAGTATAATACATAAATCAGAAAACAAAACAAATAGATAAATCTGATTGCATAAAGCTAAAACATTTCTGCACAGCAAAAACTACTGCAAGCAAAATCAAAAGCCAAATGACAAACTGGGAAAAAAATATTTCCAACACCTATAATGAAGGTTAATTTCCATAAAATAAAAAGAACTCAATACAACTTCTAAAAAGGGATACTGGCAATTTCTTTCAAAATTTAAAACGCATGTAATCCTTTGATCCAAACATTCCAGTTCGAGAAATTTATACTACCTAGTGCAAAATACTGTATGTACAAATTCTTTCTTTTCAGCACATTTTTAATAGCAGAAGATTAAAAGGTTTTATCAGGGTTGTTGATTAAAAAAAATTGTGGTACATCCACATAACAGAACACTAATCAAAAAATGGGAAGCTCTTCATGGAATATGAACAAATCTCCATTACGCACTGTCAAAGGAAAAGCGGGTAAAAAAACAGTATGTATATAGTACATTTCACTTTCTGTAAAAACATGAGAGAAAAAAATATATGCACGTATATGTATCCGTGGAGGGATACACCTGAAACGGGTCACACTGGCTGCCTTCAGGAGGGGGAGTGGAGGGTTGAAAACAGGGAAGGAAGGGAAACTTTCCCCTCTTTACCTCCTTTGTATTTGTAACATGTGAATGCATTAGGAATATAAAAACTAAATCAAATTTAAGTTAAAAAAATTAAGAATCAGAACACAATCCATGTCGGCCACCTGAAATACATCACACATCCTACATAAAAACCAAATGTATACATTATATACATATACATACTACCCACAGCCACACACAGGAAGACAAAGGCAGTGGAACTCGAAAGCAGTGTTTTGGAAAGGATCTGCACTTTCTGCTTTTGAATGGCGCCACTGGTTCTAAGTCAAAATTCCTTAAAGGGAGATTTAATTTTCAGAAATGATTTTGTTATTCAGAGTCAGGTCCACTGAAGTCCAAGAACATGAGTAAGTGACTGAATTTAATAATAATATTTTCATTAGACACTGGCTTTGACCAAAGTAATGACATCTGCTTTTCTGTGTGGTTCAAAGTATTTCTGAGGGCAGGTTCAAAAGAGGAGTTCCAAAAACATTCTAGGAAATAGCTGCTTCACTGGAATATGTAAATTACCTGTCAAAGTGACTACTTTGAAGACTAACGCTAATTTGGATGTGTTAAATCTCATTGCTATATAGTTGCAGCTGGAAGAGTGTTTTGGTGAGCCTAGCTGTTGCAGTAGAATAAAGAAATACCACTCATTCCAAACATAATTGTAGACTAAAATGAAATGGGAAAATAAAAACAGAAAATGGTACTATCCACTAATACTGTGATAATACTAAAAATCACAGTGAAATGACTAAACACAGGACAATTTAAGGTAATCCTCCCAGAGAATTACCCTCATTATCATTTACTTAAAAAACAATGACTGTCAGAAAGGAATAATGTGGAACCATATTAAATAGTTAAGAAAAAGTGAAATAATACATTATCTCAGATTTGCCTCAAAGTAATAGCGGGAGGGAATATAGATGAAACTGGCTTTCAGTACATACTATTGAGCGAGTGAATGAGTACATCTGTCTACTTTTGTTTCTGCTTGAAATTTTCCACCAAAAAATTAGAAAAAGAAAAAAATGGTAATAAAATATATAGTTTTGGAAAATAATCATATCTTAGGACCACATGGATGCTGATGATAAGCAGATTTTTTTGCGTAATCCCCTAAATATTGAAACTATCTGTCTAGAGAACGGTAGATTTTTAATAGAAATGAATTAACCTGCAAGGTTATATGTCAGCAATAATAAGAAAATCATATCAATTCTGGAGTAAGTGGCTACTGGTTAGGAAATGATTTCATCTCTGTAAACTATTTATATTAATAGATTAAGCGAGTAGAGCTACCGTCATCACACAATTATTTTTAATGTCAAGAGAGTGCTTTTGAAAGTGTTACTATGTTATAGGTTTGCCTTCAAATTTGACTAAATGTAAAAACGGTAAATAATCTACATACACTTAAGTGTTAAACATCATGTGTTTTTTTAACTTGGTATTTTTGTGGCAAATATGGTGCAAGCAGGGTAGTGAAATAGTACGGGTCACAGGTCTTATCTGGGGAACTGAATGAACTTCACATTGAAAGGTGAAGCTGCTGACGGTCAGACAAGAATAAGCATCCAGATCCTGGATTTATAGAGTCATCTGCACTCTCCAGTGGCATGAAGATATGGCCAGCTGCCTGGAGCATAGGATTCAACCAGGACCACACTTTTGATCTTGGTTTCATTGGCAACATGAAACCAACTGGATCAGATTGGGCAGATGCCAGATTTAGGACTGTGCAAAGTTATGTCCGCTCCTCCACCCCATGTTAACTCTTCTCAAGTCGGTCAATTAAATTTTACTTGCTCTTGCTACCTTCACAAAACAAGAGAGAAGAGACACTCTTTAAAGCTCTTTAACATCTATGGGGCGTAATATAACCAGCACCTATGTTATAAGGAGGCTGAGTGAAGTTTTAACTCTGTCTCCCACATTTACTGGTTGTGTACTTGGGGGCAAGTTACTTATTAGCTTCTTCGCCTTAATTTCCTCAACTCTAGAATGGTCATGCCAATTACAGCTCCTCAAATATGTCTCAAGAATTAAGCGAGAGACATCAGAGCTAACAGTCTGTGAGTTTACTATGTCCAGATACTATTCTAAGCACTTTAAAAACAGAACTCATTTAATCTTCACAACCTCCCTGTGATGTCTACATTCTTCCAGATGAGGAGAGATTAGGTAGCTGGTTCAAGGGTATCCAGAGGATCAGATGTGAACGAGAGTGGTCAGAATTCGAAGTATGCATGCTTGACAACTCCCCAGGACCCAGGACACAGCAGAAGTTCAGGTACTATCTGTTCCTTCATCTTAACTGCACGAAGGTAACTCTTTGACAGATGGAGAATCCAAGTATGTATTTACAATACAGCTCACTTTATTAATAAGTTGGCAAAAGCCTTCCTTAGTGTTTATTTTTAAAAATATTACTAATATCTAAGTTTATACATAACTGCAAGAGGAACTGAACAAATAATTTGTGAAAAAGCTGGCTCTTTAAAATCTGGAGTTACCTAGTTTAGAATATCAAATTTCCCGAGAGGATGTTTTACAAAAAGAACCTATAAACAGACAAAATAGCATCCTCTCCTTCCAACAGTGATAAAAATCATGAAATATCCTACTTTCAATAGAGGTTGTTTAAATGACCTGAGTAAACAACAATTTCTAACATTTCCATCCAATCTGAATAAAAATATGAAGGTCAATTCCTTCTCTTAAGAATAAATGAATTATCTTAGAAAGATATGTATTAATTCTATACTCACGAACAGTGTTTCAAATTAACAGAATTACATTAGTTCTACAGAAAAGCAACAAGTAAAAAGATACAGTCAAAATTTTAACTACATTCTCAAAAAATTAGATAAAAGGGAATATCTACATCATTAAATTGAATTATCCACCAACAGTAAGATGCTCTGGCACATTTAAAAATTACTAAAAATTATCCAGTTGTGTGTAGGTATTGAAATATATGACACTCCAAGCAATGAGCTTCAGCGTAATGACTCATCAGTTATCACATGAACCAAACAGCTGCCTCTGTCATTAATTCCAGGTATTATGAGGTTACTGCAAATTATTACCAAATCTCCACTTTATTAAAATCCAAGTTGAAAAATATTGAATGATGTTATTGGACTGCTATGTATATTGGAAATGTAGCTTTATCCTAAAATACGTGTAATCTGAAAATAGAAATTTAACTACATAAAAAGCCACATGTTTTCTACAGTTACCAGCATTAAAGGAAACTGTTTTCTGATTATTTCATTTGTCACAAAATCATGATGAATTATCAAAATAAACTTATACTATTCTAAATGAATATGTAAATCGATGGGGGGATTTTGAGGTTAGACAAAAAACCCATTAAGTATTGAAATTAAGCTCAGTAAATGCCATATTAAATAATTCTAAAATTAATTATATTCCAGTTAACTCTAGTCCTTGCTAGCATAGTCTTCCAACATTTGTTCCAGGCATTTCACTAAAAAAATGTTCATTTTCGAGCCTCCAAACAGATTTAGTAAATTAATGAAAAGAAAGGTAAAAGGAAATTTCCACTGCGTGGGCATGTTTTAGTAGCATCTTTCTGTAGCTCTGCAGAGTATGTGAATAGTGGCAGAAGGTGGCAGTGCTGAGCTAAAAAAACAAGAGCATTTCTGGAGCTGGAGCTGAAATCTTAGGTAGTCGCCAGCTCAGGGACTCTCAGTTGATCATTACAGATTTTATTACAGATACATATCTCTATAAAAATCTAGGAAGCCTAAACTTTGAACTTACTGTTTATAAAATGACTAAAGGTTATTCAATAGGAAATTAGAGATATTCAGTGGCTCTTAAGTGATACTTTACAGCATTGTCACCCTACCTGATCAGTCATTTTTCTCAAAAGTAGTGAAATGTGTGTCTAACAAAACAATACAACGCAAACCTTCTAAAGGGATCAATGGGACAGAAAGGTCCATGCCGCTTACCATTCATCAGGAGAGCCACCATAATCCTCAGGGTCAGGGATATGGCTTCAGAAAGCAAGAGGAGGGACAGAAAGAGAGGAAAAGATAATCACAGAAAGGCTGGAAACATAAAAGCATGAATAAGAGAAGTACTGAAAGGTCTTGAAAAAGTTAAGAAAATGAATTTTTAGTTGGTTTTCAAAGAATGGCAGTTAGTACAAAAGTATGATTTATGGTTACTAAGCAGGTTTACAAAATTATTCTTTAATTGGAGAGCCAACTTGCCTCTTCACCATGAAATTTCCTACTTTTATGCAGATAGTTCAGTATTCAGTAGGAAAACCTGAACTTAGTGGTTTAAATATATGTTAAAGCCGATGGAAAATTAATCACATACTGTATAAGCAGAATAAAGTGTTTTAAGCAAACAGACATGCTCACACCTAAGAACAAACTATCACACTGAAAAAATTTGCCAAGCATATTTTAGAAGTAAATTTGATTACTATTATGTGAAAGTCCCCTAAACAGGTTTTTAAAGGACTATGATTAAAAGAACTACATTTTAAAAGATTAACACTTTAAAAGATATTAAAAGCTTTTCACTTAAACCATAATACATTCATAAAACAATCTGTTATCTCAAAAAGAAAATATGGGGGGGAGGGTATAGCTCAGTGGTAAGAGTGTGTGCTTAGAATGCATGAGATCCTGGGTTCAGTTCCCAGGAACTCCATTAAAATAAAAAAAAAAAACCTAATTACTGCCCCCCCTCAAATGTCAAAAAGAAAACACATTCATCAATACTTTAATTTCATCCATTAGCTCATCTGAGCATTAGGAAAGTTTGATCCATTTATAGCTTCCATTTCAAAGCTAGCCAGTCTTGTATTCTAGCCAGAAATGGCCAGTAGTATTTGACAGAGCAGATTTTCTTTCATTTATATATTTATTTGTTAAATTTTTCTTATTATTGTTCAAAAATTTTCCAGGTTTACTGAGATATCATTGACATACAACAAGTGCAAGTTTAAGGTGTACAACATGATAATTTGATATATACCTGTATATACTGCAAAGTGATTTCCGTCACAGCTTTAGCTAACACCCCATCTGTCACCTAACTATCATTTCTCTCTTGTGGTGAGAACATTTAAGATCTGCTCTCTCAGCAGCTAGAACAGATTCTCTAATCTCCCATTTCTTTCATCATATACGACCATGCAATAGTTCTCCTTTAAATTAATTAGATATAGGTAGAGTTTAAAAAATGCGGAGTTCAGTACAAATGTGAAGTCATTGTCTTTGGCAGATATACAATAATCTTCACTGAAAACTGGTGGGACCCTTTCACTTCCTCAGTGTCCTCTACTCTCTTTATCCTTTCACCAAACTGGCCACGACATGAGCCTCATCATCCCAAGGCACCTCCAGAGAATCAATGTGTCTCTGGTGCAGTATCCACTACCTTCACTCCCATCACAGTGGAGGCAGTCCCCTTACCCACTATTCTCTCTTCTACCAAAGGACTTTTTTGGATGCTTGAGAGGAAGGGCTAAGCAAGTCTTGGTGGGCTGGACTCCTAGAAAAGGCAACAGCCTCTTGCCAAGCTCTGTCGGAAACTGGCTGCAGCCCAGCATTCTAGGCAATCACTCCTCAGCAACTTCAAGGCTTAGAGTGGCCCCTGAACTAGACCCGGAGAGGGTCTGGTGCTACCCAAGCAAAAGCACTGTGCCAAGGTTCTGCCAAGCTGCACTACTGTTGTACAGCAGCCCTGGATCTCACACTGGAAGAGCGACTGGTGTTTCTCAAATCATGCAGTACAAAAGCCTCGGAACTCAAGGCCCAGGGTCCCTCTTCCCAGCGGTGGTCCAGCCCTGGCAGATGCTGGGTGATGAGTGGCAGGTGACCCACACACCTGCTACTTATCTTGACTGCATGAGTTTCCCCAAGATCACTGCTCCAGCAGCTCTGGTGTGGATGCTCTGTCTGGTTATTTGCCTTTATATGTCAGTGCTGTTATACATGCTTGGTAAGTTCTTTATTTAATCAAACTCATGCTTGGATCTCAGTCTTCAGCATCACTTTCTCAGGGAGCAGTCCCTGATCTCCCTGATTAGATCAACCCAAGCTGGCCATCAGTCACAGACTCCCATAGACCTTTGTACTACGTTATGATTTTTTTGTCTGTGTGATTATTTAATTACATCTATTAACCCCCAATTAGACTATAAACTGTAAGAGGGTGGAAGCCATGTGAACTTTTGCTGGTCATTAAATCCTAACCATCTAACAAAGCGCTACATACATAGAAAGAGATGAACATTTGTTGAGGCACATGAATAAAAAATGAATGGCGTTTACGCAGCTTTACCCAGCAGGCATGGCGAGCAGTAAGATGTGCTTGTTGGTTACAATACAGACCTTGGGGCAAAGTATTTAGATAATTGTCAGTTTTCTCATGGTTAATCTCTTCTTAAGGTTAAAGAAGTTACTGATCCTTTCAGCAAACATATTGCTAAACAAAATATTGTCAAGTGAAACTACCCATATACTGTTTTCATGTATAAATAAAAATTGGTTTTAAGAGCATTCAGTTTTTACTTAAAAGGAAAATGTCAAGGAAATGTTTTAAATACTGATTAAATCACTTCTCCATATAAAAAGTATTTTTTAATTTGCTTAACAGAATTTTTTTTAACTTTAGAGACTGTACCCAGGTAATCAGCTGATTTTAATACTAAGATCTAAATTATCAACAAAGACAGTACTTAGATTATAGCCCAGAATATTCACTGTATTGAGAATTCTGGCCACTGAACATAAAGGCCTCCTTACCTATTCCTGGTATTCAAGCAGCCTGTGAGAAAACTGAATTATTCCCCACAGGAAGAAATTTGCTGAAATGATACTTTAGTAAATGTTTAACAGTAGAATTTCTATTTTTTTTTAAATTGAAATACAGTCAGTTACAACGTGTCAATTTCTGGTGTACAGCACAATGTCCCAGTCATGCATACACATACATATATTCATTTTCATATTCTTTAGAATTTCTAGTTTGCAGTAAGTTAAATTTACAGATGTGACATCATAATTTATTTACATGTGACTGAAAAAAAAGATCTAATGAAACAACCTAATCAGTTTAAGCATGGTGGCATTTTTGACAAAGTTGATCTCTACAAAATAATCATCACTGCTAAGTATGTGCAAATCTTTTTATTTCATTGCCCATCATGAATCTAATTTGGGGCCAATGTTATATGAAATGAGAGATAACTCACTAAGACTAAATTCTGGAGCATTGTTTTAAGTGTTAACTATTTTCTTCCTACAAACCTGTGTAATACACAGAACTAGGCAGACTGTACTACCAAGAGACTTGAAGTCTTGTCCTTGGAACTGAAAAAGACAACAGATTAATCTTTGTCTTTGACTCTATCTTTGACTCTATCTAGGTTAAAAGGAGGCTTTATTTTGTTAAAAATGTTTAAGAAGCATCAGCTCTGAAACCATAACTCCAAAGGCATTTGTTAGTATGTGAAAGTTTGTGTTATTCCCGTTGTTTTGTCATATTCTGAGGAGGTAACCACCGTCCTTTCTTCTGCTGGAGGGGGAAGTAAACGTATGTAATAGTTCCCCACATTAAACAAGTGCTAAACACTGCTCCTGGGCGAATGAGACAGGAAAACACGCTATGTCCCACTCTCTGGGTTCCTAAAGCTCAGGAGTGTCCAGAGGAAATTCCCTCAGAAAGGTGGTTTTCAGGAATTACTTAATTCCACCAAACTCTGCAGGTAAAAGTAACAGCCATGAGTCTCTCCTATTGTAAACACCTGAGTAGTCTGAAGTTTCATAGTTTGTCCAGAGCCTTCGTATAGCAACCGCTCTCTACAATGCTGGCATTCGAACTGCCCATCAGGAATAAAAACTGATAGAAACTCTATCAGGATTAAGGATCCTAAACACACATACACAACTTACTGGAAGTGGTTCAACAACTAGCTTCACTCAACAAGGTTCTTGGTATTCTTGAAAACATGACACATTATCCAAAGAGGAATTTCCATTTCAGTTAAAAATTGCAAATAAAAAAATAAATTTCTAAACATGTTAGAAGTTTATATATGGAAAAGAATCTCGGAGATTGTCTGGTCTCATCAGCCTCATTTTAAAGAGCTTGGAATATCGCAAAGGGAATTTTCTAAGGTCATATGGTGAATTAATGACAAAGCCAGGACTAGAACTCATGTTTTAAAGAGATATCATTTTTCTCAAGAGGAAATTTGTTTCACTGGAAACTTAATCTAAATGATGACAATACTTAACTCCTAAAATTACTTTAATATTTACCAATCTTAAACCTACTCTATCATAATATATAATACATAATTGTTAATGACAATATCACCAAAAGACACAGGAAGAACACTGCGTTTTAGAACTATTGCCTGTGTTTAAGGACTTATTTCAAGAAGAAAAAACCTTACAAAATGTAAAAGAAAAGAGTACCTAGATATCATTCTAGCTTTCTGTTCTGGCAAGTTCACAGTCAATAATTGCTAATTTGAAGAGCTTGCTTATTCAACTGGAAATTGGACAAAGTAAAAAAAGGATGTCAATTACCAAACAGATCCCTCCAAAAATAACACTTATGAATGAATGCAGATTTTGTGTAAAAACAGACATCACCATGAATCTGTCAGCAAGTATAATATAACGAAATCTAGAATCACAACAGACCTTTCTGTCTCTCATCTGGGATAACTGTGGATTGAATATATAAGCGCAAAGTGTCAAAGAGTGTGGCCGTACCCCTCCTACCCCAGCAACCGACAAAACAAAGAGGCCTGCAGCAGCTGGGGGGTGGGGGTAAGAAGAGAGGGAGGCCTCTTTCATCTAAGGGAATCAGGAGATCTTCAGATAAAAGAGGGAAGATGCAAAATGGCATGCAGCCCTGGACACAGTAGGCATGCTTCTTAAATTCACAGCCTGCCCTTACAGTGTCAAAAAGCCATTACATCAACTGTCTTTCTAGCTTCATTTACACACATAGCTTGAAGTCATTTTTAGTCACACTCTCTGCTAACCCAAAGAAAGGGGTGTCAGCCTCCATCTATTTCTCTTTGTAGACCCCGTGTACAGGGGTAAAACCACATGCTTCGAGAATTTTTTTAACCAACTGGTTATTTATTTATAATTTTAACTATAGGCATTTTCATAACAATTCAATACCCCATTTTTATACTGGCTTACTGCTTAGAGACAGAGTATGAGTGTGGAAGGGGTGGGTGCAAGCCAGAAAAACCAAAAGCAAGTGCCCTTGCTTACATGGCTAAGATGTCAGTATTTACCACTCGTACATCAAGACAGTTGGAAACTGTGATAATAGGCCAAGGTCAAGCAACCAGGAGGATGTTTCCTCTTTTGATCGTGCCTTTTTAGGAAACGTAGAAATTCATTTTCTCAAGTTACCCTAATAAAGTATTTCAGAAAGAAGGTTTCTGAACAGGTTAGGCAAGCATACCTGGAAGTAAGAAAAAATGGGTGCTCAGCAAGCACCTTCTAAAGGAGATTAAGAGACTAATAAACTTATTTGGTGATATTCATTATCCCCCAGATTTAAGAGTTTTGTGTCCCTCCCTTCTTCCCGTCATCAGAAATCTAGCTTGCCCTGTGACTGCAAAAAGGAGAGATGATAAAAAGAAAAAGCAAACCCAAGGAATAACTGTCAGAGAAACAACCATATTTTAACCTGAAAACTGCCCAGGGACGCACTGCATGTTCCTCCCTCAGACAGGACTGTACCCTAACTTTATGGCAATGGAGAGGGGAGAGTATTTGTACTTTATTACCAGAGCCAGATGGAGTCCTTCAGCAACTCTAAACACCTAAAAATTATGGGGCAGGGCCCCTATCTTATTGTAAATTCCAAATGAAAAACAATACCAAACTATAAAACACAAAATATGTAAGTATGCTAAAATTATAATAACTGCCTTTTAGATTGAAAAAAAAACCTCTGATAATCAGAACTCCCAAAATTGTTTCAAACTGTTAGCAAGAGTTAAATGTGTGTATCATACTCTGATTCAGGGGAGAACACTCACCCATAAGCAACTCCAGCGATGGTGCACTTCTTAAACTGCATTACATTGCACGTCAAAGTCCCAGTTTTGTCAGAAAATATGTATTTTACCTAAAAAAAAGGTTTAAAATTTCTCATTAAAATTACAGAGGTCTTTTAAAGCCAGTCTTTTATAGAAGGGGGGAAAAAACCCTTACATTATTTGCTTTAGCAATTTCGTTACATTGTAGGGGCACAATGAATGCTATTAACTGACTACTTTCTGCACATCATTAAGAAATATTTTCAACTATTTCTCTCAGTATTTCAGCAATGAATTATATACTAACATTAAAGGCTATCAAGATAATAGAAAAGCTATCAGTCATAGGTAGAAATCTGCTGTAACATGGTGTGGATATCCACTAGAGAGTGCCACTGCAGCTACCTAACACATGTAGGGCACTACAATGTCTATAAGCACCCTCAGCATTACTAACAATTACAAGACTGGCGATAGCTTGTGATTAAAATTAACTTCACACAACATCTGAATTGGTAAGAAAAAGGATAATGCTGGCTTAAATGCTATTCGAAGAGTAAGAGTTATTAGCAAATGGCAACGGTACAAAAAAAGAAGGATCTTTTCTCAGCTAGTCTGTATAAATGAATTATAAATATACATCTATGTGTGAATAGAGTATAAATTATAAATCTGAAATTCCTGTTTGATTTACACAACTTCATTGATCAGCTTTTAACTTTTACTTCCTTCTTAGTCAAAAGCTATAAACAATTTTAATACTGCGAGTTTATAACTCCAAAACAGCCAATACTTAACATACCAATCAGATTATATACCAAAGGACATCCTTATTCTGAGAGCAAAATATGCATTAAATAATGTTCATTTACTAAAAATGAAAGTTGATAGTTAGGTCCTAACATGTATTTATATCAATCATTTAAAAAATGGAAAATTAGGAGCTGTCAATTCATCTGAAGTTGCCACATACAGCAGAAATCACACCAAATAGGACTGCCAATTCAGCATATCAATAAGAAATTTAGTTTACCTGGCCAAGTTCCTCGTTTAGATTAGATGTTCGAGCCATAGCAGCAGTGTCTGTAGGTTCATAGTGCATGTCAAGATCCTTAAAAAAAAAAAAAAAAAAAGACAAGAAATCATTGAATACAATTGATAGTAAGAGACTGAGTACAATTTTATTTAACTGGTGAGCTATGTAACACTCTCATCTCTTGCCGTCCCCACACTATGTCAGCTGATTTCCTAAAAAAGTACTCAATACAGAATATCATATTTCACAATAAGGGGAGAACTATATGGTAGTTAGAGCATGTGTCTGGAATCAGGCAATCCTGGTTTACTATCATTCCACCATTTCCTAAATATGTGACCTATTATAAGGATTAAATAAGATAATGTATGTGCAGTGCTTCCTACAGTGTCTGACACAAGGCTTAATGTGAGCTAAAATAATAGCAACAAGACATTGCTCAAATAATTAAGACTTTAAGTCCCTTGAAAAATTACCTAAGTGATTCCATCTTGTTATACTTTCTTGGCCAAGTTTCTTTCTTTCTTTTTTATTTTTTTCTTTAAATTGAAGTACAGTCAGTGACAATGTGTCAGTCTCTGGTGTACAGCATAATGTCCCAGTCATACATATACATACATACATTCATTTTCATATTCTTTTCCATTAAAGGTTATTACAAGATATTGGATACAGTTCCCTGTGCTATATAGATGAAATTTGTTTTTTAAATCTGTTTTTATATATAGTAGTTAATATTTGCAAATCTGCAACTCCCAAATTTATCCCTTCCCACCCCATATTCCCCAGTAACCACTGGCCAAGTTTCTTACATTGTATATACATGAAAGCAAAGAACATTTTACTGACAAGCCAGGGTTTACTGATTTTCACATGTCAAATGAAAAGCCCAAATCTGATCTCTCCTACATCTGTATTTCAGATGGAGCAACATCAGTTCTGGAAAAGGCTTTTGAGTTGTAAGCGCCATGTATTAAAGAGGGACAGTAAACAAGTGGGCAATATTTAGGGAGTAGCGATGGGACAGGGGACTAAGTTGGAATCATGTCACATAAAGAATGAAATGAGATGAGGGACTTCAGTTGGGGGGTGGGGATATGACAGAATAGGCATGAGAGCCAAGTGCAAATGCTTTGCAGGGCTGTCATTTGGAAACAAGATTAGACATGTTCATAAAAGATCTATTTGGGAAGAACCAGAATCAAAGGGAGGCAGTTACTAATCTCATTCCCACACAAGGAAGAAGCTACCTCGTAAGGGATGCTCTGTCAGGAATGTTAGAAAAATCTTTGTACGTTAGAAAGACAATTGAAAAGCATAAGCCTACTGGGTTCATCCAACACTAAAATTATATAATTATTTTAAGCAAATATTACTTTTGAAAATCCAAATAAAAAAATTAAGTGACAGACTAGTTATTCGATTTTCCTAATGAGTTGCCTTATTATCTCTGCGAGTTGAAAACCTTCAATGAGTTTTAATTGTACTTATAACAAACAAACTTTGTTACACATTTTTTTTCAGCAACAAATCTCCTGCATGAAATGAGCTATGCCTGCAGCTCATTTCGGATTTCCAAGTTATACTGATCTTTTACCAATGAATTAAGAGATTGATGGTTGCGGTGGACCATTTACCATGGGAAGACAATGAGTGGTTGTGAAAGTAGCTTATTTTAAAAAATCCTAACATTGTTCATATTGAAAGACTTTTAAATAATTAAAAAATCAAAAGGTAATGCCAAAAATGCCTCAAAATACAAGGCAAAATTAAAGTTTCTGGCAGATTAGGTCTAAAGATTCGTTTACATAAATTCATTAATTTTAACTTTGGTAAAAATAACTGGCATTTAAATGAAGAAGAGTAACATTCTATAAATAAAACATTCAGGAAACAGATGTCTAGCACACTCTCACAGGATTAAAAAAATTTTAAGAAAAAAATTAAGAAGAAAAATTCAAGCACAGCTGAAATTGTTTCCAGTGTGGAAAAGCAAGCTACACAGATGTATAAAACATGACAGACAGCCTGGTTGTTACAAATATCAAGTACAGTGTTATTTCCATAGTGCTCAATTGTTTATGAAGCTGTCTGCTATGCAGTGAGAGTCCTTTGATCTATGTAACAACAGTGAGATACAGGTAAAGCATGTTTTATTATTCCCTTGTGATTATCCACAAAAATAAGCCTAAAAGAAGTCAAGTGGCTTGGCAAAGTTCACACAACTAGTAAATTATAAAATGAGGACTAAAATCCAGGTATTTTAACTCCTAACTCCATGGCTCTTCTTTTCCCCAAGACCAGTATGTAACTAAAAATAGGTTTCCTCAACTCCAGACCTCTTTTCCCCAGCATGTCTGGTCTGTAAATCTGTGTGAGTCTGAGATGAGAGACTTTGTTATGATTTTCACACGTCAAATAAATTTGCTATTATTATATTAGGCTCAAAAATATTTTGAAATACTGTCTTGGAGTCAATAAAAGGTAAGATATAATTAAGATTTTTTTTTTTTTTCCTGAAAGATCAAAAGACTCTTTCAGGAAAAAAGACAAAAACGTATGTTTAATGTAATGAAAAACAATAGTAATTCATATTTACCCAATTTATGAAGTAGGCTTGAGTAAATTTCACCACTTCTAATGTAACCAACAAACTGATAGGAATGAGATTGTTGAACAGGATGATGAAGGTCAAGAAATTCAGTCCAAAATTATTAGCACCACCATCTGTTGGGGGAGGTAGGAATAAAATCGTTTACAGTTTCATATTTTATTTGCATTGGCCAGAACTTTAGTATAACAAGAATTTTCCATACTACATAGTATGTTTAGAAAGTTTGGGAGGAACACTGTGCTGATAACATATTCCTATTTTCAAGTACATTCTCCAAGATGGAATAGCATTATTTGTGTTACACATGTTGTTAATTCTATTAACTGCATAATGGTACTAAAAAGTGAAAGTACTAACAAATATTTCAAACCTGTTCCAAACATGAAGTTTAGAGATTTTAGAGATAGGACTGATGGTCTACAGATGTAAAATCTCAACTGGGTAGAATCACTTTTATATAAATTTTTGAAAAACATTTCCAATTTAAACTATGTCTTGAAAGCAAACAAAACAATGGCAGCAAAACCAACACAAATAGCAAAAACAACAACAGGGCTGAACCCTAGGTAAATTTAGCCCGAGGTAAATTATATTCTTCCTCTTCAATAATGTAACTAAAACCGCTCTCCCAGATAAACTGTAAAGCATATGAAGAAACAAAAGGATGGCAGTCTTAACAATGCTGAATTGAAATGCTGAATGTTGAACAGCAAAACAATGACTGTTAAAAAAAAACAACCTGGAATAACTGCAAAGCTAAAGCAGTAAAATTAAAATACAACTGAAAAAATCAATTTTGCTATAAAACCTTACTAGAATTTGCTTCTGCACTCTTGGAAATTAAGTATTTATTGGTTTAGTGTTCATCAAAAGGAAGTATAAACTTATTTCCCAGAAATACTCAGTAATAAGATAAACGCTCCAAAAGGAAATTATTTACTAGCACTTTCCCTAAGACAAGACTGTTAACAGAATACACAGCATTCATGAGTTCAAATGAAAGTACATCCAATTTAAACATTTTAGAAACATGTAAAATAGTTTTAGGTGCTTCAAATATAAGTATTCAACCTGCTTTATTTACCAGATAGCTATACAACTGTGTTAAAATATTTTAAAAGAATAAATTAACGAAATTAAAATGACATTAATAACATTTTATACTACTTTGGAGCGCTCATTATATTTTTAGGGATTCTAACATTTTACTTTCTTTTACAGGAAATTACATCAAAAAATAAAGTTTAAATGCCCAGTTATCTTGGCAACAAGGTTTTCTTTTCAGAAACAGGAAATTCCAAGATCAGTTGTGAAACAAACACGTGTTTTAATGGAAGAAGAAATAAGTATAATAAGCACTTTAATGCTCACAGTTTAGATTGAGATACCAGTCCTTTCCAGAATGCCTTCGATTCCAAATGGCTGAACCCACAGAACAGACAAGAGACATGGCAATCAAGATACAAAATAAAATCAAAATTTGTACATTTGTAATCCGTTCTACATTTGAGAGTTTAAGTGGTGGACTTGTTGAGTTCTGTAAAAGGAAACAAAAGATGAGTGATAAGAAGAGTGTTCAAATGATTAAGTAATGTATATCCAGTATTTTGGTGATGATGACAAAGTAAGTCACAACTCAAAATCTAGACATGAGTCAACACACGAAAATTATATGGAAAACAATCACAGACGTAAAAGCTGTCAAAGGTTAACCACTTCTTTTTCTAAAGGCCACTATACCACCCAATCCTTTTTCTAGGATGTAAAACAATAAGAAAGAAGGAAATACTATTCCTTTTATAGACATAGCTTTTGTGTTGTGGCAGGTAAGATGAACAATGCATTCATTACTTGACTACGTAAGCAAACAGGGTAGATTAAAGAAAGCATCCAGTATCTCAGCTCCAGAAGAGAGGCAGAGAAGGTGGCCTGGGCACCCACAGCCAGAGACCTGGAAATTCCAAACTATGAAGGCAACCTTTCCGGGATCTCTTGTTTCCAGATTTCTGGTGACATTTTGTATTTGTTTTACTAAACACAGCAGCAGTATAAGTAGTGCTGGCTATAAAGAATAGGAGTCTCCTCACCTGTATTTAATGATAAAAATGACCATGCCAGATCTGTGCTAACCAAGGCATCCACAGGACAGGAAATTCATTGTCAAAATTAATATAAAATGATAATTCAGAGAATTCATAGAACAGTTAGGGATGGCATCATTAACAGCATTCCCTCTTGCCTGTTGAAAACATCTCTGTGCCCTTACAAGGTACAAAGTTATCAGCCCTTAAAGGAGATTTTCATTTAGTATTTCAAAACTGAGTTTCCCATATCCATCTAGTCCCCTGAATACTAATATTATAATGTAGAGAAGGAAAATCCATAAACTTGTGTTAACATTACAAGTGCTAGGATTAAAGGTGATTAAAAATGGCTTAACATAAAAATACTGCGAAAAAATAGTCAACATTCGACTCACAAGGTTTTCTTTCATTTTTATGAAAAAAAGATAAGGTCTAAAATTTGATCATTGTATTAAAATAAAATTATGGGACAAATACTTTAATGCAGAGCATTCATCGTTACACAACTTGTATGAATTACTGCAATAGTCAGTGAATGCTGCCTGGTACATAAAATGATTGGGTCACTCATGCATTGGTGATCTCTGGTGGAACTTTCTAGAGTTTTTGCATGAAGTGAGCCATTTCACAGCCCCACTCACCAAAGAATGAGATTCTGGATGTAGAGTGTGGGCTCAAGAATCTGTGACAGATGGTCTGCTATGTTTGGGACTACAGCGCTGACAGCTACAAATAGCACATTTTCAAAAGACTTAGGTCCAAAAGGTGTTTATAGGTAAAAAAAATCCCACCTGCATCAGCTTGGTGTCATGTCCAGTGTAGACAACTATTCCATGAACCCACTGTGTATTCCTCAACTGAGCGCCTCGAAGAAGCAGCTGATCTGCTCCCAGGGGAACAGTGCTATGACAGATTATGTTGACATTAGAAACGACATTTTCTAAAATGCTTACGAATTTTACAGCCACTATAGAGTTCCAAGAAAGGTTCTGTTATGAAAATAACCCTTCTCTCATTTACTTTATTTTTAGGAAAGAAGTAATTTTCCCACCTATAAGAATAATTTTCTTACACAAGGGCAGCTGGAGGGAAGCATGCCAGCTGTTCCTCCCTAGCACCAAACCAGCCATTTCCTACAACTTCAGTATCCGAGATGGTAGGTAACGTTAGGGAATTCAGGGGCCAATTCTCAAACCTGTTGAAGACTTTACTGATTCAGTAAAGCCCACTTAGGTTTCTGAAATGTCTGGAAGTGGTGAGATTAGGGGATCTGTTCCCCTTCCTCCACCTTCCTTTAAATTAAAATTAGCTTTGTGCGTAAGAAACGTTCAAAAAAACACATGAGGTAAGGTAAATACACAGATCTCATCATAACACTTGGATTGCCCTCTCTGCCTCCAGAGATTAAGTCTCTGTACTAAGATCTCTAGGACATGCATTTTATTGCATTTGAAAATCAGTTTTCCAAGAACTGCAAGTACATCTCCAGTAAATGGTAAGCATATAAAAGTCTTATACACTCCTCTGAAATGACAGCAAATGGAGGCGCTCCAACTCATATAATTTGAACCACATTTTTCAAGGGTCAAGCTGGGTCTTTTGTGGGTTTTTTGGAAGGCTGCCCCCTATGGTAGGTTGTGGGTTGATACAACCTCTCATAGAGCCATCAGACGGGTACAAGCTATCACCAAATACAGCGGGGTTCTCAAAATGTAATGTACTACACAAAATTTAATGGCTCAGAGATTCCTAGTACTACTTCTTCATTTCACTGATTTAAAAAAAATAAAAAAAGTCAAGTATAAAGAAAAATTCATTAAAAAACTTGCAGAGAAAAGGAAGAAATTTCCCACAAAGAAGTCTCCAGAAACAGTATCTTTGTCAGAGGAGGCACACCAAGACCGAAGCTGTCACTGCTGGTGTCCAGTAGGTGTCCACGGCCAGTAGTAGCTTGGGATTGTGGCCTTCTTTTAGGAACAATACAAATGTCACCAGCTCAGGTGAAATCAATCCAGATGGGTGGACAATGATGGCACCTGAAGCCTTCCATGAAGTGAGTAAATCCTTAGGAATTAGTATATTCCAATTTAAGAAGAGAACACAGCAACTATAACTCTCATTGCTTATGCACAACAACATGCCTTTCTGACCTATCCAGAAGGGAACCTCTCTAGTACATGTCTCAAGATTTGGGGTGCACTTCAGAGATGGGAGGGGTCCTCAGGCCTAAAGCAGGTTTTCAAGAAGTTCTTGGGATGCTGCTGGATTATGCTCTGGGGCACATATGTGCCAACCATTTCTTATATGTCCAATGCGGTATAATGTGGCAACGGTCACCTCAGCATTAGTGGTGTGGATTGATTGGAATTAGAGACAAACTCTTCAAAACAAAAAATACGACTTTTTAATTACAAGGACTCAATGAGAATTAGTTATTAGCTTTCATCAGAGTTGGAATTTCAAAGCTTCTGGCATCAGACAATGACCCTCATTCTTAAAGGAAAGTAGACTCATTCCAAACTAAGGGGCTCCAAGAGCGCTGGATAATTACTGTAAACGTCAAGCGTGCTACAGGCACAAAGGTACTGAAAATCTGTTTCCACCTTTCATATAAATTGAAGCATATTATATAAATTCTATCTGTACCCTAAACCTTGGCACCACACAAAGCTTCTCCTTCACTGTGTGGATTTGCTTGGCGTTGGTTTGATGGGGGAACTGATAAGAAATGGAAGCTGGCCAGTTAGATATGTCAGACAACAGAAACATTACTTATATAAACGGCCAAATCTATCAATAGTCTATAACCATATGTTCATGGAAAGATCACTCTGTGAAAAATTTAGAGCAATATATAATTTCTTCAAAAATTACAGGAAGACTTTTGGTGGATCTGAATGAGGATGATAGTGCAGGGTATTCAAGTGTCCTTTAGAATTTAAATACCGTAATAAAGGAATTACAGATAATGAAAGCACTGGTAATCTCTCAGGCTGGTAGTTTGAACTAGTAAATTTAACTGCGTTTAGTTGGCCACTACAAACGCCTAGTAGAGAAGGAGAAGGGAGGCAGGGCAGACCCCATGTTTCCTGCCAAGTTCTGCCCCATTTCTTTGCTCCCCTTTGTAACAAAACTCCTTGAAAAAGTTCTCTATTTTTCAACTCTTCTTCTGTTATCCCAGACTCACTCTCATTAGGCTCCACCTGTCCCAACAGAGATCAAGGATCTCCACTTGCTAAATCCAAATCAGACTCATTGTAATTGACTTCATTGTACTTGACCATAAGCAACATCTGGCCCACTTAGTCACTCGCTCTGCCTTGGTATGATTTCCTCACTTCCTCTTTTTGTGTGTGTGTATATATATATATGTGTGTGTGTGTGTGTGTGTGTGTGTGTGTGTGTGTGTGTATACATATATATAAAATTGAAATATAGTCAGTTTACAATGTTGTGTCAATTTCTGGTGTATAGCATAATACTTCATGACATACATATATTTGTTTTCCTATCTTTTTCAGAAGTTACTACAAGATATTGATTATAGTTCCCTGTGCTATACAGTGTGAATTGTTGTTCACCTATTGTATATATATTAGTTAATATCTGCAAATCTTGAACTCCCAGTGTATCCCCTCCCACCCAGGAAAGGACTCAGGCCATGGGAACTGACAGTTAAACCTATAAGATAAGTATTTTGGCCAAAGAATAAGCCACTAAACAATGTGCCTGAAGCCTGGACTATACATGAAAATATCCAACTCACAGGCTGGCAGGAACCCTGGGGAAGTCTTCAGCTATACCATGTGCACAGGGTTAAAAGCATTCTCACAAAAGAACTCTGGGTAGAATACAGAAATGCTTAAGAAAGAGGTTTTGAGCCATCGAGCTAAGAGTACAAGAAAATGTCTACCCAGGTCAGCAACATAGTGCCGCACAGTGACGTCTGTGGTTTTATGAAGACCAGTTTTACATACCTGTGTCCGTCAAGCCTTATGTTTCCAACAAAATCATAGAGATGTCTGTTTGGACTTTCACACTCAATTCTGCCAGAAATTCTCATCAAACTGTCAATGTCTTTTATATCAGATGTTGCTGGTAAGCCCTGTTTAGAAATTTATAAATAAGCAAGAGTAGATTAAGTTGCGTGTGGGAGGCAGTGGGGAATTCTAAATTCATCCACACCTTAAGATCTAAGAGATCCTATTATTTGATAAGCAATTATCCTCCACTGTACAACACTCTGTCAAATCATAAGGAGGAGATACCTTCCTCTCCACTTGAACATAGGCTTTTAGCATAAGAATAGGGCATCTTTTGTGACAGTCCTAAAATATCTTAGAGACTATAAACTAGCCTGTAAAGGCATTTTGAAATAGGTCTGCAAAGAACTGTTTGCTTCCAAAAATAAAACTAATATTTAGCATTATACAGTCTAAATCTGTCTGCTGAATCTCCAAAAGGGAATGCACAATAAATAGAACCTATTCCCAAAGACAGGAGTTAGGTTTTTGTTCTTTTATTCCTCGGAGAAGGAAAACTCCAAGACAGCTCCAGCTAGAAGTGGCTGGAGTGGAACAGCCCCAACTCCCTGGGGCAGTCTGAGTTCAGGGCCTGTGATGACGACCTACTTCGACCACAATCCAACCTTCCCATGTGTCATTTCCACTACTTGTCTAGAACCCAAAGGAATACATTTTTTAAAGTCCCTTTTAAAACTTAAAAAATAAAAACCTTATAGTTGCTTTCTGTTATGGATGGTATGAGAAGTAAATGTAGAAATCTAACCTATTCCCCAAGATCATGAGACTTTTAAAATAGCAATGGAAACTACATCTTTTCAACATGGCAAAGCCAGATAATTGTGGCCAGGTGAACACAGGAAACAAGCTAACACACGTGAAAGCATGTAGGGCTACCAATATCATCAGGGTGTTTGGCTAGTACATAAAATATTAAAAATACTATAAATGGACCATATTTAATCAGGCAAGTAAAACTGGGTTTTCCACAATATTTAACTAGACCAGTTTGTAAAACCACTCCACAGTGGCTCAATGAGAAAATATTTGCAGTTGGGTGGAATTGCCTCAACCCAAGACAATAACACTAAGAAATAAAGCTGTAAGATTCCTCAAAATGTATCACTTTTGCTTGAGGATTATTTTGAGCAAAAGGCAATGGAGATCCTGCAGGTTCAAGAGAAACTACTGCCCCTCTGTTAACTACCTAGAAGAATTTAAATTAGGGATTTTCTGCAGAAGAGAGTTACGACTAGGGATACATTTAAGTGCTGTCTGGACCCATCCATATGGCAGGGCAAATATCGAATTCCCAAACATCTGCTCTCCTTCTTACCATCTTGTGAACGACCTTCCTGTCCTTGGAAGTCCTGGGTCCCTATCCAATTCCTTGGCTCAGGATGGCATGCACACCTCCTTGTACCTTTCTGTCTGTGAACCTCGCAGGTGTGTGTGTAGGGTCTCTGACCCTCTCATGTATGTGGAGTTCTCATATGTATGAAATTAAATTTGATTTTTTCCTATTAATCTGTCTCATGTCAATGTAATTCTTAGACCAACCAGAAGAACCTAAGACGGATAGAGAGAAGTTTTCTTCCCCCCGCAAAGCTTTGTCATAGAGAACAGCCATAATTATATAAACCTAGATTAGATCTTACCTGCCTAATTTTCAGGTTTGTTTCCCCATCTAAGTTGGATGTTTCAATGTAGCACATGGCCTGGGGCTCACTGTTGTTTAAAATTGAAAAGCACAAAGACTTAGTGGAGGAAGGAAAGCATAATAACTTATTTAAATGTTCAGACTCACTGAAGCCTTTCATTCTAAACGAAGTCGCCTAGTTTCTTGATGACTTTCATTCTAACCACAAAATGCTGTGAGGCAGAGCCCATGCATGACAACTCACAGATCAGCTGTTCAGCCAGAAGGACCCCAAAGCAATTTCCTGACAACAGTCAGTACTGAGCTTCAAGGTAATGTAAATAATTAGCTTTGTCACATTATACTTAAATTGTTCATCCACACAGACACGACACAGACTGTATCTGAAATGTAAAGCAGTTTTGTGTCTAGATATATCTTTAGCTCAAAAATATCAAAGGAGATTTCATGCTCATAGCCCACATGTAAATTGATTAAGGAGAGTGGTTGATTAGAAAATTCCAGATTGTTGCTTCTGCAAACTTGCATTTACATCTTTAGATTGTATCATATTGCATCTTTAAAAAAGATGAAAAGGACCATATGAACAATTATATTTAAATTTTAAGGCTACTTTAAAAAGCTGTATGAACAGATTTTTTACAATGAAAGTGGATGTACACTTTCTTCCCCCTATTTTTTCTGTTGTATTAAAGTTGCTTCAGAGATTCATGTGGCAGTAAAAGCTAAAACTAAAATTAGCCAACTTGGCTATTACTCCTTGACCTAAACCTTGAAGATCCACTCTATGGGTGCCCTGCCAGAGTGTTTTAGTCAAGTTTCATGCACAGTGGCTGGTGTCAGGGGCCGGTGTTCTCCAGTGTTATCACAGGTACACACACCTGACTGTATATAACCTGCTCCTTCACATGCTGACTTGACTTGCTCAGCAATTACAGACAGCCCAACTGTATAACCTGGTCCTCAGCTATAAGGAAAAGCATTCTGAAGTTAAATAAAACTTATTGGCATTTGCTTATATAAAAAGCCCAATTAATTAATATCATATAAGTAACTATAAGTGTAATTTCTGATAAGCAGGTGTACTCAAAGTTAGAAAGAAAGAAATTTCTAAGTCACAAACACCTGGAATTTTCTAATCAGCTTCCAATTTGTACATGTGTAAAGCAGACTATTCTGAGTTTCAGATCTGAGCACATAGCTTAGTTGTGAGCTAAAGATTTGTGGAAACTACTGAAACACACGATTGTTAATCAAATATTTTACAGATTCATTTTAAAGTAACTTTGCAAGTTCTTCAATTTCTCTATGGGCTTTTTTTTTCTTTCTTTCTATAAAGGCTGACACTTTTTCCCAACTGGTGAAGTTTTTCATTATTTGTATTTTTACTCTAGCAATTAATTAAAGTTTCATTTTTTATTACTGTCACAATAGTAATTTGGTCCTGGCAACTGTTCCCAATTTGTAATTTACTTATGTATATAATTGAAATAAAAAAAGTTTATAAAATTACAAAACACATCTTCTGATAATACAGAAGTATGATGACAAACAAATGCTAAATGAACAAGGTCAATTCCATATTTTGGCAGTAAAATGCATTAAATTTCTAGTGATCAATATAACCAAAGCCATTCTCATACCAAAATGAAAAGAATATTCTAATTTTATTTCTATCTTTTTTTTTTTCATTAAACAATTTTTCTAGGATTTTAAATGGCTAGGAAGTTAGAAAGTTAAATGGCTGGCTCCTATCTGAAGTGGGGCAAATAAAATATACATCCAAATTCAGAACATTCTTAATCCCTTAAGACAACTGTTACTGAAGCAGTTCTTAACAATGCTATGAAAAAGCAGCAAGTCTCAGTTAAAGGATCATGCTAGATACGTATTTCAGCAAATTATGATGACATCCAAAACACAAACTACAGAGGGGCAAAGCAGGCTTTTTGATTAGTAGGTAGAAAAACGAAACAAGATGCATACCACAATACAGACACTAGTAGACAGCTGAAATTTATCACTGTGACGTGCACTTTGTCACTAGTTACAAGTGGGATAAAAATTGATCCCAAAGCATGCGGTACCAAATGTACAACATCCAGCTTTGTGCAGGGGGTCCTCTGTAAACCCTATACAAGCCCACATTTTAGTCATAGCTGCTGAAGGGATTCTCTAGAACTCATAGAAAATTTCAAATGTAAGACAAATGTTTAAAATTGTAAAATCTGCTCAATAATTGTCTTTCATGTAAATTTTAACATTGTTGAAAACAGTATTTTGGAGAGGTAATAAATTAAGCCTTAGTGATTAGGCATGTTTCAAAATATGAATATATATTAAAAACAAATATGAATTTATATTAATGATTATTTCATAGTAAATTAAAATCTACCTTTACTGGCATGTCTCATGGACTCTGACTCCTATTAATAGCAATAGGAGCTGAATTTGCCCACTTGATGGACGAACATCGTCCAACAATGTATTCACATAAAAGGGCTTTAAAACATCTGTGAAACGTCCATCACCAAGAAGTATAAAAAGTTTGTGTTTTAAAGGAAGAGATCCAGAACTCAACCATCTTTGGGTGCAAACTGCTCTCTGGTGTAGGGTGAGGATCCACATACACACATCCTGTACAACTCAGTGGTTCTAACCTTGAGGACAGGCTGATGAGATCTGCTGGGAGATGCTCCCCATTGGTCACTTTCACTATTTCCCCTACTGCCACCTACAGGTCCCAGTTTAAAATAATTAAAATGGAAAAAAAATGAATAACAGGAAAAAAACAAACAAATGGACAAAAGAGACAGAAAGTTTGAAATTATTATAGAAAATAACACATGTTAATAAAAATGTCTAATGCCAATTTTTTCAAAACTTATTTTGATCAGGTCTAAAGGCACAAGAAAATGGAATAATTAAGAATCACTTATTTGCTTTTAAGCCCAATTTTCAATTTTTAAGGCAGAAACTTTTCATTTCTGAAATTTTACTTACACGCATATCTTAGCAAATTAAATAAAAACATATTTTTATAGAGAGAGCTACTTCATCTTATAGATTTTTCTTTCTCCAAATCCTCACTCTCCTGTTTGAAACTGTCACCTACTACATGTCCACTCCTACCCAAGAGGAAAAGAAATAATGGTGGAAACTACTTTTCAGGCTTTTGAGGCTTTTGAAAAACAAAGTATACTACACTATTTCTTCCCCTACACAACATACTACAAAAAAACTTTGTTAAAATTTCCTGATTCCAAAACATTTTCAGAGTTAATTGCATAAATGTCAACTTTAACGTAAAGCTGCAATGACATGGGTTGTGGGAAGTTAGAAGTCATTATGACCTCTTTTTGAATTATTTTAATAATAAAGTGTTGATAATGCATTGTTTTTTGGGGAGTAAGCCTTTGAATTCAGGAGAAATTTTTCAGGGGAAGTATGAAATAGATATGTCAAGAACCTGTCTGAAATTGAATGAATAGCTTGAGTTATTTTACTGTATTTAAACTTTCTAAACCCATATATGTGCTTTTTGTTATTTTTCTAAAATTTCAGTTTTTCATTTCAATATGAAAATCGATTAAACATAATAACTGTGAACTATGTTCATGCTTTAATTTCAAACTACCTGAAAGAAGATGTACTATTAGCAATTAATAATTTAAGAATATTTAGAAATTAAAATATTATAAACTGTTGTTTATGCTTTTTTGCTAAGTGGTGCAACCCTGTCGGTGAAAATCACCATGTCCTTATTTTGACAGCGGACAGTGTAGTATAATGAAGAATACTAAATCAGGAGCTAGGTATTCTAGCCTTGGCCTAGTCACTGGCTAAAGCTAAATGACTAAAAATAAGACTTAAAGTCAAAATTCCTCTTTCTATTCAATGACGGCAAAAGCTTCTACCTACTTCTTAAGACGTAGATTCAAAAGAGCCAAGTAATGCAAAAGCCCTTTGAGAAAAAAAAACAAAAACCAAACCAAACCAAAACAAAAAACCCACCAAAAACAAAAAAACCAAAAAAACCCCAAAAAACCCTGAAAGGTGGTATTTTGCCACTTTGATAGAAATACTTAGCAGCACAAGCTTTACACTTTACTTTGATTCTTCTCAGCAACAAAAATCAGTGAATCAGATAATCTTTTAAAAAATAATCATCTTTGAAAGAAGTAAATTATGGTGGATGCCATATTAAGATATAGAAACTATTCTGATCTACCAATATTGACAGCCAGCAGTAAATGTTTTTCATGCTGAGAAAATAAATCCTGTAGAAATACTCTCAAGTTTAAGAGCTCACTGGGAGTCCAGATTGGATATAGGCAGATGAAGAATATTTTGAAAACTTTCGACTGAGAATTAAATATAAATTAGGGCCATCTAGTCAATTATCTTCATATTTTTGAGCAAACAAAAAATGAAAATTGTAATGAATGGTTCAGCATATGGCGGCGTCTATGATGAGTTTAATCAGGAAAACATTAATACTTTCTTAAATTGCCGGAATGCTTGACTATGTTATTTGACATTCCGATGGTCAAACATTCATTACATTTATCAAACTTTTACTTAAAACCACCAAATACACATCATTCGGTTGGTTAATTGTTCTTAAAACTTAAATGAAAGATTAAGGATTTAAACAGAAAGGAGAATCGGGGAACATTAGAGTTCGATCATTTAATCCATCTTCCTCACTTTAAAAGATGTGAAGTCAAGGCCTGAGAGATTAAGTACTTCCTTTAAAATCACCAAGACGGGATAAGAATCCTGGCTTTTGCCTCCTAAGAAGAGCTCTCTCTAGTACATGACACGAGATAGTAAGTTCACTGTCAAACTCCTTCTCACACGGACCATTGCCTTCACCCTTCAGTTTTAGAGACTCACCCTGATAAAGCTAGAAGCAAAGGAAACAGCAGAAAGATTGGTTTAAAAATCTATTAATTTTAATCTTTCTGAAAAAAAAAAAAAAAAACCTATAGGTAAGTGGCACAAAAGCTCCCAAATATAAAATACAGAAATATACCTGTAGTTACTTGAACTACCTGTAGGCTTACTTCTATAAATATCTGAATAATTTATTTGCTTACCTAAGTTTCACTAACGTGTCACAATTCAATCACTTTAAATAATGACCTGATTAAACAGATTTTGAAAAAAGGACACTGTCCATATTTAAATGTGGATTTTACATATAAAACTGTCCAAGGAAATGATGATAAACAATCTCTAAAATATTAAAAATATTTTTCTTAATTTTTATTAGGACTAGTTTTACAGTTTTTAAATCTAAAGCCACTTGAAAACCATATTCTTTAAAGGGTAACAGTCCCATATGTTCTGAATACTAATTCCTGACTATCTTAAATATGAGTAAAACAAAAATTACCTGAATTCAGTAATGGGAAAAACGTAAAAGAAAGAGCAAAGTGCTTTAATTTTTTGTTGGAAGGTGTAACATTCCAAAAGATATGATGACAAAAAAAAATCATTTAACCATTTTCTTGTACCGATGTACCATAAAGATCAAGAAACTCTGAGAGACATACAAATGCATCATAAAGAAATTTGTCATGAACAAGGATTGCAAGATAAAATCAACAGAACCCAAGCCATGTATTATATAAAATAAATGATAGGAAATCTTACAGGAGTTAGTAGTCTACACCAGTAGATATGGACATATCCAGAGGGAGGGTAGACTCTTAACTGTAATTATAATTTCTGAATTATAATTGTAGAACCTATCACTTATTCTATATGACAAACATGAAAGAGTCCTTTAAGTCCAATCAATTTTTTTATCGCTTAATTCAAAATCATTAGAGAGGCTTAAAATTCTTCGTTTATTCCTTATTTCCTTGGAGGAGCCACAAGGTCAGTGCAGGGTAGAGAAACCATCCTCTACACTGTTTGAGCATCAGCAGGTATCTCTACCTTGATGAGAGAAGTACAGTGTCAGCAGGTATATACTCTTTGCCTTTTATTATAACTATATCTCCAACATTTACCTGAAAGAAAACTGGGAATCGGTTAATCATCTGCATTGAAAATAGTTACAAATATACAACCCATTGTATTTAATCACAGAATACAGTAAAAATGTTATTGGCGAACAGGAACCACTTATCTTTGCAAAATGGTATAAAATTATCTAGGAGTGAGGCCAAGGATGGGGCAATCCTTTAAAAAGATGAAGCTTTGTATGTTTTTTGTACCAGCTATATATTTTAGCTTAATAAAGATAAATCTATCCATTCTGTCCACTTAATTGACATCTCACTGTCCCATGATTCTCTCCTGATGACATAAAAATAAAAAGGAGGAACTTACCCAATGAAATCTTTACCCTGTGTAAGGAAACCTCAACACAGCTAGAGAAACTAGCTTGTATGTACTCACTACTCCTCAGATGACCTTACAGAATAGGTGTTGGTTATAAACCACAATTTACAGAGGATGAAAGTAAGTCTTAGATTCTAAGTTATTCGCCCAAGATCACAGAGGAAGAGCTTAGACTCAAACCCACATCTGTCTGCAAAGCCCGATTTTGTATAAGCAAATATAGTGAAATGATTACTGTATTTTAAATTAAAAAAGACAAAACACAACAGCTTGGTGTCTTTCTCATTTTACTACCTGTTAGCATTTTTGTGAGCATGGCCTGAAGACAAATTAAAGACATACTATGTTCAGAAACTTAGAAGGAACTTAAGGGATAGGTCTGCCACAGAGCTGTTGGCAAACAATACAACTCCAACCAAGTAACAATTTGGCTTGCTGACCAAGCCGAGAGGAGCAAGCTACACTGATAGCCATACTCCCATCATATTATGAAAAAATATATTGCCCCACTCTTAGGAGCCAAATGAACCCCAAAACAAGTTTTAATAATTAATCAAGAGAAGAAAAGCCCTTTTTTTTTTTTTGGTTAAAAGCTTTTTGTTCTTCCCCCTTCCTACTCTTCCTTGACCCCTAAAATAACACCTTATTGGGGGGAGCGGGAAGGAGAGAATGATGTCCTCAGCGGGAGTCACAGTAAGAAGTCACTGCAGAGACAGCCCACTGTGGTCTACTTGCGATACCAGGGGAGAAATAGGGTGGGGAAGGTTGGAGGGGACCTTCTCATCTACGGTATATCTGTTGGTTATCCAGGTAGGAAAACTCTGCATGCCTTGATTCAAAAGAGATTTATTTCAGATGAAATCTGGATTATCTGAAATTGATAAATTGTCAGGGACCTTGGAATCAAAAACTCCCTTTCTCCAAAAAGGGCAACTGGGGAAATAAAAAACAGCAAGACTGGGCATAAACTGGCCCTTAAAGTAATGTGTTGTAAGAGTACCCTGTTTTAATCTTGCTTTTAGTGGGTGCTACCAAAGTTCTCTGCAGCCCCGGCACTTAGAGAGAACACCACCCAGGTTACCATCTGACTGCTCTTTAATCACTTCCATTGCCTTAATGTTTGCTCTCCCATCAGACTACATGCTTCATACAATCGGGATCCTATCTGTCTACACGACAGTGTTAAGGGGTTTTCGTAAGTCTGTTAGACTCTAATTGCACTGTCTTCCAACATCTTTATTCACAGTAAGACCAAAAAGAAAAAAATACAGGCTTATGGTTATTAGCTGAAGATTAAAAGAAAATATTAGCATCTTATATGGTCTGATGTGGTTACCTCAGTGGCCTGGGAAAACCAAGGGCTCACTGAATGCTAAATAGCCCTCCCAGCTCTGTGAGGAAAGCAGGGAGCTTACTTCCCCCTCCTGATGCCTATGCTTTAGTTCACTTTCTCAAACATATCCAAGCATCTCTTTCTTTTGGATTCTGAGCTCCTAATATGTCATTTATTCTCCTTTCCAGTCTGGTGTGTGCATAAGGACAGACAGAAGAGAAAGCCAAGATGGCAAAAATTTTTTGACCACATGTTCTAATTGGAGGAACATCATGACAAAGCAGTTTTCGTCCTCAAAATACAGAAGTTATAAAAATATTTAGTGGGGAGGGTATAGCTCAGTGGTAGAGTGCGTGCTCAGCATGCAAGAGGTCCTGGGTTCAGTTCCCAGTACCTCCATTAAAATAAATAAATAAACCTAATCACCCCCAAACAAAACAAAAATATTTAGGGCTTCAGGCCAATACCCTGAGCCTTCTCAAGTAATTGACATTAGTAACTACAATCAAGGATTATGAAAAAGGGTAAGCTTATCAAACTGCAATAGACTGACTGAAAATCTGATTTGTCCAATTGCAGGCCACAGCATATTTATATTTTTAGTAAGGAATTTTTGGAGATATGAATTCTTAATCCAAAGAAAGGTTTTTCATGGTGGAAACTGCATGCAGTAAAGCAGCTTTACAGAGTGACTTTTACACATATGTACAGCCCACTGCTCCATGTTTCTCTGCAAAGCCAGAAAAATGTGTTGATTCTAAGATGCTTTACCTAAATTCTCCACCTGCAGCTATCTCAAAAACCTGTAAACAGTCAGCTGCATCTCACCTTGAAGAACTGACCTTTGTGGTAAGAGTAATGAACAGAGCTGTTTACTTTCAAGAGTGGGGACGCAACACCTTGTATTGGGCTTTGTCACTGTAATATTTTTTTAGAAAACCAGATACTGGCAACGTAACCTTGTGCAACAGAGCAAAGGCTTCAGAGCAGTAACTAGGATGAACGGTTAGTGTTTTGAGAGCTGAAGTCTGCCTGTCTGTGACTGACTGGAGGTACACTGTGCAGATTGGTAGGTCCTTTGAGAAACATTACAAAGGAACTACAGTAGCCACACATTCAGAAAGGCCAAGGAAGAAAGAACCCTGAACTAAAGCCATCTGCACCAAGGTTTATCATATTACTTTGGCATGTGGGTCAGACTCTTGGTTTCAGTTTATTGATTTTATTTTGAATTGCACAAAATATTATATAAGCTAAAGGAAGAGACCTGCCTTGCAATTGGGCTGACACAAGTCAGCCTGCACTCAGTGCTAATAAACCACTTCCACATGCCAGCATCTTAGCATGCACGGTCCTGTTCTTTTCACCTCTGATTATTTTACGACACAGGAACCCTCGTATGTCTCGCTTGCTGTTGTTGAGCTCACTGCTTGGCATGGACACTCAAAAAGTATTTTGAGTTGAATGATGATAGAAAATTTTTCTGTATGTTGCCACAGTATTTGAAATTCCAGCTTTTACTTGTCATAAAATTGACTAGAGTGTAGAATGTCACTAATTTATTTATAAAATGCTTTCTCTACTGTTGGATATTCATGTATTCTAATGTTTTACTATTATAAATAATGCTACAAAGGTAACTTTTATACATGTACATATATTTCCCTACTTCATGATTATTTTCTTGGGATAAATTCCCAGAATCCTTTTTTTTTTTTTGTGATTCTCAGTATGAAGACTTAAGCTGCTAATCCACAACAGTATGTGAATAAAATATTTCATAAAATTTTTCAAATATGAGTCTTTTCCCTGACTAGATAGCAAATGAGACCTCAATATTATTTAAATTTACAACTTTTACTATTAGGTTGAATATTTCACTGAGTCTGGTTGTTTATTATACTTCTTGCTGATGGCAATTTTCCGTTTTCTATTCAGATAACAATGATTTTAATCTTTTGTTATATTTGGTGCAAATATTTCTATGTTCTCTCTGCCTATTTGTGTTATGTGTGTAAAATTTTATATAATCAAATTCCATAGATCCTTGAGATCTTGCTCTTCTCCAGATATTTATGAAAGTCTTTATTCTATTTGTATGCTTTTCAAAAACAATGTTTTAACATTTTCTTCTAGCCAGTTGGAATTTATTTCAGCACAGGTTCAAATATGACTTAGATAATAAGCTAAGATGTCACTTAGATATAAACTGTATTATATCTTGAAACTGCTCATCTGTGGTCCCAACATGATTAAATAACCCTTTTTTCAGTGATTTTTGCCTTGTTTAGCAAATATTAAATGGGATTTATTTCAGGGTATCCTATTCTATTCTACTCTCCTTTACACTATTCATCAATGTCAACTCTTCCAAACTATTTTAATAACTTCTACTTCCCATTTCACTTACATTTAATCCTTGCACATAGTTCTTATTTTTCCAAAATATTCTTCTACTTTCTTAAATGTTTATTTTTAAAATTACAATGAATAGTCAACTCTTGAGGGAAAAAAAAGATAGGTTATATCATTATTTTTTGAACAACTGGTGATGTTTTCCTAGGAATATGATATACTTGTACATTTATATGAAACTTTAACACCTTAAGTTTTGAAGTTTTCTTTACAAAAGTCATAGACACATTCCAAGTTTACTTGTACGCATCCCATGTGCCACCAGGAATGAGATCTCTTTTTCACTGTATTTTTCTAAATTTCTATTGCTGGAAAAAGAGTGATGTCAATTTCTGAATATTTATCTTGAATTTGTCACTGAACCAACTTTTATTAATTCTAATTAAGTGTCTAATTCTAGTTATTAAGTGTTATCAGCTCATTTTGGCTGGATGACTTTTGGCAACACTTTAAACTCTACCCCTTTGTATCTCAAAGTGGGGTGCCCAGGTAAGGCGTGGCATGGATCTCTGAGATAACTGAGAACACTGTCATCACAGGTAATCATGGGCTGGTAATATAATGTTTTTTGTCAGTGAAAAATGGAAAAAGTAAGAGTTAAAATAATCCAGTTTTAGAATAATGACTGCCTATTAGGAAAATAAGGCATTTTAACAGGTTAATTTTAGGGTGAAGTAGTAGATGGTTATCTCCTGGCTTTACAACAAGCACTCCAGGTAAGGAGAGATGGATACACCAACTGACTAGGATATGCATTTATGTTAATTACCCAGACAAACCTAGTAAATGAAATACAGTTATAATTCAATCTGTCATACTTGATTCTATCCTCTAAACTATTTAAATCCATAAGCACCATACAAGAGCATATAAGAAAGTTCTTCTGAAACAGTAAATTGAGCTTTTTTGTTTTTTTTAATCTTGCTCCGCTGAAAAACAGGTGACTATCAAAGAAATACAAAGACACCAAGTTTTTTCCTCTTTCTTATTTTTATGTCAAAGACCAAAGAGAGAGAGAGCTGTGAGTTTTCAAATATCCAAAAAAGGAGATGTCAATCTCTATTCTGGTCACTGATGTAAAATCAACAAAAATGCAATTAATTTAGAGGGACTCCTGGTCCCTGGGGGGATATGAGGTGACTAGGAACACCACAAGGCAGCATCAAGGACATGGTCTTTAACTTGCTTGGAAATACTGGAGTGCAAATAAACTGAGAGTAGACGACACCTCTGTTGTCCTAGTGATCTCAGAAAACAGAGCCCCTGAGTAGAAAGGCCTTGCCTCCAAAAGGCTCTTACCAAGTTATGAAGGTTACATACTTGGTGACCAGAATGGTCTTCCAGAACTAAGGGCGATCTAACAATTATTGCTTACCTTTTGAAACTGAGGCCTGAAAAGCATATGAACACTTGGATAACTTCTGTTAAATCACGACTCAACTCACTAGCTGCCATGTTAAGAGGTCCTATCAGCAAATTAACCTCTTGATGCTGTGGAACTGATTTCCAGCTCATTATAAGACAATGTTAGTAAGACTTTTTTAAAAAATGAATTAACGATGTGCAAATGTGATTAGTTGCAGTATATAAATTTGAAGTAAAATATACAAATGTGAAATATCAGAATCTAATTTTTACTTTACTTGGACAGTAGATGATTAAAGCAAAAAATTACAACAAAAACAGCCCATGGTTAAATGTAATCTATGAAAACAGTACTCAAAATACACTATGAAAGAAACAAAAAGTTCCAAATATTATTTTAACAGTCTTTCTAATACATTGCAGAATTATTAAATGGAAGTCACTAACTGAAGATTCTATGTATGTCTACAACATTAATTACTAAATAGCTTTTATATTAGTGGAATTCTTGACATTTGCTTATATTATATACAAAAATTATATCTACTAGAATACACCTCTATGCATTTCTAACAAAATAACAACAAAATAAAATCAATAACAAAATAAAAATCAGTGCATACCTTTTCCCAGTGCACAATTTCCCAAGCACCATTTCTCAAAACTGGAAAGAGAAAAGGTGACAGCTTTAAGAACAATTTTAATTACTTATCCAAAGCCCACCTCTGATGAAATGATCATTTTGGATGAACAGCTTCAAATAAATTAACTAGTAATACTTTTTTCAGGTTTAAAAAGAATTATGACAGCAGGGATATGTAAAACTATACAGAGAAGCAACCAATGCACATTTTAGATCCCACAATAAAACATTACTAATGGTAATCTTGCTGGTGTCGGCTAGGGGCTTTCTTCAGCACAAGGAAGAATTACAGGGCTTGGCTGGAGGAGAAAGCTATAAAAATGACTTGAAAAGGGGAGTGACAAGCTTAAAATGTATCTCAGAAGCTGTAACAGCAGCAATGTTAAAAAAAAAAAAGATTTACAAGTCTAGAAGGAATGGATTTCAAATTGGTTAGTAAAAATTTAACACACAATCCAACAGATTAAAAAATCTGTACCTTTAGCTTTATAATAATGCAAAATAGCAAATGTTTCTTTTTGGTTGACGGAGGAGAAATGAAAGAAGAGGCTCCTATTAAATTATGATGGGGGGTTGATATTTCTTAGTGTTTACTACTGCTTCCCAATAGTAAAGTTACTCAATATATCTTTTTTTCCCCCAAAATGTGTCTGCGGCATAATACTTATATACTAGTAGACACTAAAAGATAAAACAGGAAAGAGAGTAATGTGAAGTAGGTAGCACTTACTTAAGGACTTAGTACTTAAAAAAAGGAATAAGTCAAGGTCAGTCAACAAATTACCCTGACAGCAAATTCCAAGGGCTAAGCTAATATTTGCTTTGTTTAACACAGTAGTCCCTGGAAACAGCACAGTTCCTGGCACGAAGTAGCTACTGAATTAACATTTTGCAAGATGAATAATTTAAAGGAATGAAAACATTAGATTCAGTTTCTTGTGATGCTGGAGGAGACAGATGCTGAACCGTCTGAAGTAAATCACAGTGAGAATAATCCTCAAAATGCTCAAGGGCAGATCTAACGCTAATTACAGGTCTGGAAACCAGTGTTACAATTTAAATTATGTTAATCTAAATATAACCTTTTTGTGTTTCAAAATCCCCTGAGCCCTGGGGACTGTGTTTTATTCATTTCTGTACGTCTAGCACTTCCTAGAACTCCTGGCACATCAGACACTCCAGTGCTTGCTAAGCAGATAAACAAATGCAACGATGAATATCTTACAGTGGGTTTTGGCGAATCAACTTCATTGATTTAAATAATAATGATCATTCCAAGCTGAAGAGCTAACACTGAACTATTTCCAGGGCAGTACCTGTAACTCTATGAATAGGTTAAAGTTCTAATTTTTATAGTATTCGCATGGTTTAGGGGTCAAGGACCTGAGCCCTGGGCATCTACAACTGATCCCTATTTTCTAATACACAAAACTTGAACTGCTGCAGAACTTGTCCAAAGTGATGCCAGGAATAAAAGGGCTCCCTAATGTTGTTCCTGGAGTCACAGGGGTTCAGAGCATGAGACTCAGAGTAAAAACGCCCTAGGTACAGAGGCCACCTCCATCACTGTCTCGCAGTACCTTCCTCAAAATCAGTTGCTACAAAGAATAAAGAACAAATTATAGGACTCTGCCCTTTAATCACTGACCCCGGTGGCTGCAGTATTAAGTCCTCCATAACAACCAAGATTACCCGACTCTGAACGATGGGGCTGAAATTTGCATCTATTTACATGAGAAAAAAGATCCTGTTCAGCAGTATCTAGAGCTCTTTATTGCCATTTATTTTCTTCTAATCTCATCTCATATTAGTAAACATTCCCCATTGAAATACTTCGGTTTTTTAAAAAAATCAGTGTCCAATATTTCTAAAATCAAGAGGTTTGACATGAAAATGAAGCCTTCAGGCTTATCTGGGAAGCTCAGGTCAGTCCATTCCTGCACTGTGACAGCGGCTGGACGGAGCGGTGGCCACTCTTTTGGATGGGGCTCACCACTCCATCACCACTTGTGGTTTGCTTCTGCTTTATACACGCAGCCTGCTTCCTGTATGTATGGCACCTGGCTCAAGCTTATGAGGTTTTCTTCTGTTAATCGAGGTAAAACTTACAACGAAATGTGTAGACCTTAAGTGTTCTGTTCAATGAGTTTTAAAAGCTGTAAACACCTGTGAATCCACCACTCAAAACAAGATACAACTCCAGAGAGACTCCTCCTGTCCCTTTACAACCTACCCCCACCCCCTGGGGCAAATATAAATTACTCACCATAGATTAGTTTTGCATTTCATATACCCCGAATCACACACGATGTATGCATTTTTGTACTGAGCTTTCAATCAAGATATCTGAGATTCTGTTTAAAAGATGTTTCTTTCCCCCATTAAATTGACACAGTCCTACGGTAGATCAACTTACGGATTCTGTATTTATTCCACTCATCAGTTTACATATTTTCACACCAGTACACACCACCTTGATCACTGTAACTTCATGGCAAGTTTTGAAGTCAGACAGCCATCCTATGTTGTTCTTTTTTAATATTGTTTTGGCTATTTTTGGGGGGAGGGTTTTTTTCTGGAATCAATTTTTCTCAATTGAAGAATAGCTGATTCACAATGTTGTATTAGTTTCAGGTATACAGCAAAGTGATTCAGCTATACATGTATATATTTCCCAGATTCTTTTCTATTATAGGTTATTACAAGAGATTAAATACAGCTTCCTATGCTAAACAGTAAATCCTTGTTGTTTATCTATTTTACATATAGCAGTTTGTATCTTTTAATTCAATACTCCTAATCTATCCTTCCTCCCCATCCCTTTCCCCTTTGGGAATCTTAAGTTTGTTTTCTGTGAGTCTGTTTCTGTTTTGTATATAGATTCATTTGTATTATTGTTTAGATTCCACATATAAGTGATATCATATAAGATTTGTCTTTCTCTGCCTGACTTAGTTCATTTAGTATGATAATCTCTAGGCCCACCCATGTTGCTGCAAATGGCAATATTTCACTCTTTAATATGCCATTGTGTGCACATGTATATATATACACACACACATATTCATCTTCTTAAACCAGTTGTCTGGTGATGGGCATTTAGGTTGCTTCCACGTCTTGGCTATCGTAAACAGTGCTGCTACGATCACATGAAAAGATGCTCAGCATTCCTGATTGTGAGAGAAACGCCAATCAAAACCACAATGAGGTGTCACCTCACACCAGTCAGAATGGCCATCATCAAAAAGTCTACAGATAATAAATGCTGGAGAGAGTGTGGAGAAAAGGGAGCCCTCCTACACTGTGGGTGGGGATGTAAACTGGTGTAACTACTATGGAAAACAGTATGGAGATTCCTTCAAAAATCAAAAAGAAAGCTATCATATGATCCAGCAATCCCACTCCTAGGCATCTATCCAAAAAAGACAAAAACTCTAATTTGAAAACATACTCATTTCGAGTTCTTTGCATTTCCATGTGATTTAAGAATGAAATTGTTAATTCTTTAAAAAAAAGAAAAGAAAAGAAAAATCCCCCAGACTCCTGGGACTTTGACTTGGAGCTTGATTCTTTCAATTCATGGGCAGGCTATACCTCCCCATTTATTTATTTATGTCTTCATAAATTTTCACCAGTACGTTTTTGTAGTTAACAGTGTTTGGCTCTTTCATTAGATTTAATTTTTGATATTTGATGATCTTTTTCTTATATTTTTTACCCCATTTTCCAGTTAGTCACTGGTAGTATATAGAAATGCATTAAACTTTCATACAATGACTTTGTCATTGTGTAATTTTGTTAAATTCACTTACTCAGGTAGGGTTTTTTGGTTTTGTTTTTGCAGCAATACTTTCTAATAAACTTAATTTCTGTTTGTTAACAATGCTGAATTATGATTTTTGGCAGTTCTATTATGCACATATGCCTCACAGTTTATCCCACTATTTTTAAACTCTGCTGTTCTTATGCAAAGAAACAAAAAAACCTTTGGAAATCACGAATAGTTTTTACTACTAAAAATATCCTGTTGATTTCATGCCCTAAGCATCTCAAATCCTGCCAACTTTTATCTCCTCCACCATCACCAACCCCAGCATCCCTACTTCAAGCACTCCTACTCCCAAATGGAGCTCTGAATTAGCCTCAACACCAGTTTCCTGCATTCGCTCTTGATTTAATTTAGTTTCTATGGCATAGCTATAATGGCTAAGTACAATGATTTTACATATAAGTACAATTATGGATTATTATGTATACATGGATTAAATGCATATATCTCTACACACATACATATACAAGACTAGGTCACTCCTTGCTTAGAACTCTTCAACTGGCTTCTCTTGGCTGGTAAAATGAAGTTCAAACATCTAGAAGGTTTCTGACGAAGCAGCACCTGCCTCCTCTCCATCATGACCCTCTGCCCCTGTCCTGTGTCCACCCTGATGAAAGCAGCTTGCTCTTCCCAGCCTCAAATCCTATGCACACGTTTCCATGACTGGCACACACTTTTCCTCCATCCTCACCTAGATAACTTCCATACGTCTTCCAGATCTCAGCTTTAACACCACTTTCTCAGGGGACATTTTTTGACACTACTCTTTTACCACTCCCCTCAAGTCTAAGTGAGCTTCCTACACTTCTCCTTCAGAGCACTTGTGACAGTTTTACTATATATTTAGTTGAGAGAGGATTTACTAAAGATTTTCTTCTCCCCTAGACTCCAAGATCTGTGACAACAGGAATTTTTTCTATTCTGTTCACTGCTATGTTCCCAGCATTACAATGCAGGAACACAAAAGTGTTCGGTCAACACCTGCTGGATGGAAAGCTGGATCCACTGATGTTGCTATGTGTTTGGGACTATATGAAGCCATGGTATAGTTATACAGATTTATGAAATATACAACCCCGCTCCTAGTAGATCTCATGTTAAAAACAATATATATACAATGTATAAAACAATAGGAAAACACTTTGGCATTTCCTCAAAAAGTTAAGCACAGAGCTATCATGAGATACAGAAATTCCACATCTAAGTGTATATCCAAGAGAACTGAAAACATATGTACACACAAAAACTTATACACAAATGTTCATTGCAGCATTATTCATAATAGGCAAAAAGTGGAAACAACACAAATGTCCATCAACCAATTAATGGATAAACAAAAGAGGTATACCCATACAACAGAATATTATTCAGCCATAAAAAGGAATGAAATGCTGATACATGCTATAATATGGATGAATATTGAAGATATGCTAAGTGAAAGAAGCAGATACAAAACGTTACATATTGTATGATCCCATTTATAGAAAATACCCAGAATAGAAAAATTCATAGAGACAGAATGTAGATTCGTGGTTGTTAGGGGCTCATGGAAGGGGACAGTGGGGACTGACAGTTTATATGTATGGGGTTTCTTTCTTGGGGTAATGAAAATATTCCAGAATCAGATAGTGGCGATGGGTGCATAACTGTGAATACACTGAAAAACACTGAACTATATACTTGAAAATAATGAATTTTATGGTATGTGAATTATAGCTCTATTTAAAAAAGCTACATAAAATGATGCCAATGAACTATTTAAACATTTGCTTAAAATAGACTCCTCAGTTTTATAAGTTCCTAAAATGACTCCAGTGTGAGCCACTGGAAGCAGTTACACAACAGTTAGATGCACTAATGTTCTTATGTGTTTGGGACATGAACGTCCTCTGATGTCAGCTCTGGGCCACCCTATCCAGCTCTGAAATCTGAACTAGCCCTCTGTGAAATGCTGCCACTTCCAAGATGTTTGTCCGTTCACATCTAAAAATAGTCTGGAATCACTCTACTGGGTGCCACTTGCCAGGATGGGAGATGTCACAACAGGCTGCCCAAACTCAGCAGACCGTGCCAGGGAATCTTTGCTCCACGAAGAAGGGTGGCAGCCTGCGGCATTTCCACGGAAACCATCCAAATCTGCTTCACTTCTCCATCTTCGTTATCTGCTCATTCCCCTCAACCCTGCTCAGATGGCTTCTCTATGCACATTGAACCCTATCTACCTCCCCCTAACTGACCCTTCTGCACTTTTCTCCCTCTATTAATTAACCTGTCCCCCCATCCCCTAGGGGATGTCTGCCTCCACCCAAACAGTACATCCAGCTACTCTCTTCTCCCCTATTCTCCAACTAAACGGTTCCTCTCTGCTCATCACTGAAGACATACACTGGAAAATACAGCTTACTGCAAAATGTACATGTCTAAGAAACTTTTAAATACGTATTCAGCCAACAATGTACAAGCCAACAGGATTTACATAAAGGAAAAGCTGAGATTTCCTCATCTCACGGCACTTTCTCAAGGTAAGGAATGCTAACTGATGCACCCTTCACATACCTTTCCCTGGACAAACATGTGCATATTTGTTTTCTTTCTTTTTAAAAATGTATTTCTCTGCAACTTGGTTTCCCACTTAACAAAAGATACTTTCAGGACAAAGTATAAAGACGGCTTGTTTTTGAAAAACAATCCAGTGTACGATGGGTCAGATAATTGAATAGACTCACAAGACTCCCCAGGGTGTATTCATAAAAAGCTTTAATCAAAGTAGAGGATATGGTACAGCAGGAAAACAAAAGCCTAGGTAAGCATCAGGGGCCTGGAAATTTCTAGGCACAGTCCCCTGGGGTCCCTTTCCATCCACCTAGGGCAAGAATTTTGAACCTCTATGATATGCACAATAAATCTTTATTTCAGGGAAGCCTGGGGAAAAGCTTCCAGGGGGTCTTTTATACCCTCTAGCCAATGAGATAAGCTAGGCTATGTAACAGGTAAAACCAGGTAAGCCATCAATCTATATACATCCTTAAACTGAGCAGAGAGGCTAGTTTCAGATGCTCCAGGGAGTTTCAAACCCTACACAGCGTGTTAATTCACCAGGGAGTCCATCTCGTCTTGCTCGTGGCCAAGGTTGGGCATCACAATTCCCAATGTCCCTGAGACAAGCAGAGAGCGATTCCAGTCCAGCTGCAAAACAGCTCTGTTTTACACAACAGCTGTATCATAGTATAGTCAACTATCCTCCTGTTGATGGAAATTCTGACTTCTATTTTTTTCTACCACCTCAAACAACACTGAAATATATCCACATGATTATATTCCACAGGAGAGGGTCCCCAAAGAGTGCTGCTAGCTCGAGGGCATTTGCATTTATACTTTCATCATACACAACTACATGACTTCCCTGCTGCGATCCACACTGTCACCAGCACTACGTGAGGTTCCACTGACTATGAACTCAGAAAGGCACAAATTGCTATCAGCCATCTGAATTTTGTCCATCTGATGGGCATTTGGTATTTATTCTGAAAGCTTCCATGGCCTGGATTATTCCAAGTGTAAATTACCTTTATGTCCTACTCTGAGTTAGAATTCTAACTAAGCAGAGCAACACATCTCTGGATATAGCACAGAACCTTGCTACTCAACAGGTTGTCCAGAGACCTGTAGCATCAGCTTTCCTGGAGGCTTCTTAGAACTAAGGATATGTTTCTATCCACAGCCCCCTCCCCCAACCCCAATTCATTTGTTTTTGAAATACGAAACTGGAACACAGAAATAAAAGCTCGAAGTGCACAGCTTCTTCAAATCTGCGGCTAGACCCATCTTAGGATATGGAGAACAATGCAGAATTCTGGTGAAGTTGAAAATCAACTCACAACATACAAATCAAGGCTTGAATACTGGTCAAGGATAAAAGTCGGTTACAGTTCATTGTTGTTTCTACTTCTGAACTGGTTCCTAAGTGGCCAACTGGAGAACAATTAAAATAGACCACGTCACATGCTGGTGACTAAAACAGTAACCTAGTTATTTTTTAACCGCTGACTTCCTCTGACCTGGCTCGAACCAGGTGTAGAGGAAACAAGGAAAAATGCCGGGTCCTTTGCTGAATTTTTAGCTTTCTTGCGCCAAAAGTACACCTACTTTACAACTTTGGAGTGTAAGAGGTCAAGAAGGGAAGCCACGGAGGAGGTGATTAGTGAAGCCTGGTAGGGACAGAGGGGACAGAGCATGCAAGGACAGAGCTGACAATGGCCTGTCTTATGACGCTTTAACAGCTCCTTCTTTTAAATGCAAAGCTCCTCCACTTCTCCCCAGTTCCCCAAACACACCTGCCACAGTTTCCACACAGGCTAATTAGTCTGACAGCATGCATGGGAGGGCTCAGCACCTCAAGTGTGACCTGCCTTTACTTAGCAGGATGCTACTGAACAGCTTTGTTGTAATGGGTTTTCTTTCTCGAAATGAAAACATTCTGTTAGAGTCCCTTGGGAATCCGCTGATCAGATCAAAGGCCCTGGAGCAACTGTCAGTCTCTCAGGACTCATCATACGGGTACAGGTGCCGGCTTGGCTTCTCTGAGAGAAGCCGCCAGCCCTGCAATCGAACTCGTCTACCACTGGGGCCGTTCCTGAGCAATCAAGCCACTTCTTGAAGTGTGTAACAAGAGGCAAGTTGTCCAAAAGGACAATGGGCACCACCGCTGTCACAGAAGACAGAGAAACCACAGAAAAGGCAGTATGCTGCAATTTCTAGGTGGGAGTAAGCCCTGAAGAGGAACTTCAGTTCACCAACAAGGTTAAGAGTGCAACTGACTGAACTCTGACTTTGAAACAGGCCGAGAAGGAAAACCAACAGAGCCACGTTAAAGCATCAATTGGTCCACTACGCAGACCCTTACTTACAAAGACAACTTGAAGGCAAAAATCTCTTGTGCAACAAACTGACATTGCACAGAGGTCTCCTGCACGAACGTGTCTACAAAGGTCAAGTTAAGCAACAGTCTGCTTGGGGTCTTAACACAAAAGACAACAGGGAAGTCCTCAGTTCCCCACTCGTCCACATTCTCTGAAGAGATTTCCAGTGAGTTGATATCACTTCTATCAACTCACTTATAAAACCTTTAACAGTGGTCAGCACTAGCAATCAGCCTCACCGAGCATTTCTTAGCAGTGAGATGCTGGGATCCTGTGCAAGGCCTACAGAAACTACAGGGGTGGGTCCCGGCAAGCTGTTTGAGAACCAGTGACTTATTAAAAAAAAAATATGTGTGAGATGATGTGACCAGAGCACAAGGGTCAACAATTTCCTTTGTCAAAATATTTTCCCGCAATCCTGCTCACCACCATGAAACACTTGCTTTTTCCTTTATGTAATGAAGAAATTCCTTGAAAGAAAAATCTCCCTCCACTGCCTCACCAGTCATTCCACCCTTCCCTGCAACCAGGCTTCAGTTCTCAGAGCTCCACAACTGCTCTCCAGTTTGGAATCAGAACTCCAATTAAGAACGGTGACTTTTTTGTTTTTAAATTGAAGTACAGTTGATTTACAATATTGTTTAGTTTCAGGTGTATAGCACAGTAATTCAGTTTTTTTCAGATTATATTTCCATTATAGGTTATACAAGATATTGAGTATAATTCCCTGTGCTATACAGTAAATCCTTACTGCTTATCTATTTGATGACTTCTTAAATGCTCGATTAGTGGGCCTCACAATCCTGGTCCTCTTTTAACTCAGCAGTGTTTGATGGGGTTTCCCCTCCTTTGCCAAGCCTAGTTGGATCTATCCACTGTGTATTCTCCTTTGTCTTCTCATTGTCACTGCCCTTTCCCTCTTCCCTAATTAATCAAAAGGCAGTCTTCCTTTGGCCTCACCCCACCCATCCCCATACAGCTGTCACATTCTTTGCTCAAAAGCACAACTGGGAACCTAGCCGTACTCTTCAGTAGTTCTCTCCAAGTTCTTCACCCCGGTTTTCAAAAGCCTCCGAATTATGACCCTAATGTGCCTTCCTGTCCCAGCCCCCATTGCTCCCTGCCGTGTATGCTATACTGCAGCCAAAACAGACTATATTCAGCCCTTTGTATCCACGGTTTCTGCATCCACCACCTACCACGCCATTTTACATAAGGGACTTGAGCATCCTCAGATTTTGGTACCTGAGTGGAGGGGGTCCTGGAACCAATTCCCCATGGATACTGAGGGACAACTGTATTTGCTATGCCCAGAAAATATCTCAGGCCTTCCCACTTCCTCCTGCACCCATCCCGACAGCTCTGCTTACTTTACAAACCTTGCATGTGGCATTTCTGAATTCCCGTCTCTCTCATTTGGCCTTTATTAGTTTTTCTATCTTGTATCATAGTATCAGCAAGTATCTTATCTCCCCTACCGGATTCTAATTTCCTGTAGGGCAAAAATGAAGCCTGGTTTCTTTATGCATTTTCTGCACTGGGTCTTACACAAGGTAGATGTTCAATAAAGACTTACTGAACTGAAATAATAAACATTCTAACTTTGGATCACACCTATTTTTCTCCTTTCACTTTAACTATGGCCCTCAGTTTCCCTAGTGGGTTTTGCAACTGGGTGTGCAACTTTTATTTATAGGACAAATGAAAGACAATATAGGGTTGTACTTCCCCACAAATAAATACCTCCTCTTCACCCAGGGCTACTGCTGAAAGTATCTGACCAGTTCAATTTATAAAATCCTAAGATTTTTAAATTTTAATTTGAAGATATTAACAATCTTAGAGGTGTCTGCCTGCACCCCAATGTTCATAGCAGCACTACCTACAATAGCCAAGACATGGAAACAGCCTAAATGTCCATTAACAGATGACTGCATAAAGATGTCATATATTTATACAATGGAATAGTATTTAGCCATAAAAAACGACAACATAATGCCATTTGCAGCAACATGGATGTCCCGGGAGAATGTCATTCTAAGTGAATTAAGCCAGAAAGAGAAAGAAAAATACCATATGAGATCGCTCATATGTGGAATCTAAAAAAATAAATGAACATAAATACAAAACAGAAACAAACTCACAGATATAGAATACAAACTTGTGGTTGCCGGTGGGAAGGGACAGATTGGGAGTTCGAAATTTGTAGATACTGACAGGCATGTGTAGAATAGATAAACAAGATTATACTGTATAGCACAGGGAAATATATACAAAAGATCTTGTGGTAGCTCACAGTGAAAAAGAATGTGACAATGAATATAAGTATGTTCATGTATAACTGAAAAATTAAGCTCTACATTGTAAACTGACTATAACTCAGTTAAAAAAAAATCTTAGAGGTGTCTGAAAACATCCTTTAGGCCATATATGCACTTAATTTTTAAGTCCAATTTTTAAGCTCATGGAAACAATACTTCCTAAGAACTGTTTTAGGCAAGTGATGTACATGCTGTAGAGTACAGGTTTAGGCCTATGGACGGACCAGGTGTGGAGACACCTCCAGGGAGACAAAAAGGCTGCACAGTGGCTTTTTCAATAAGTCAGGAAAGTGGTGCTATTTTAAGTCCCTTTGCAGGTAATAAATTCAACCAGATGGACTCAGCCCTATTAGTAGGTCATTTCAGGCTTAACAACCTAGAATGTATTCAACCCACACCAACTCAACACCTTTTCCATAAAGGACTTTAAAGATGAAGTAGCTTCCAGTCGAAGATAAGCAACTCTGTATCCTGCAGGGAAGTCGCCCTGTTAGCGGTTATCAGCCACCACCAACTCAACACCACTTCTGCAAAGGCTGAAGGAGCTCCAGGGAAGGAGGATACAGGTGGAGATGAGAGCTATTGTTTTTAGCTATGTGCCTAGTTAAGAAGAATCTCATGCTGTCTTTTTCTAAATTAAATTAAACACAGCAAAACTACTTTATTGAAGACTTATTCTAATCTAATACCTACAAGGTATGAAACAATCTAACTGTGGTCATGGTGGCCCTCATTCCCCTGCAGCATCCAGCCAGGTGACTGATGTGCTGCCAGAGGCCACAGGCGTCTCCCAGACATGCACCCCTGCAGAAGGTATGTGCACCAACCTTCAGAGAATATATCCAAGCCTGGGATTTTAAAAAAGCAAACTTACTTCACTAAGAGGCATTTTTAATTTCAATTTTTTAGATCCCAATTACCTTAGTCCGTACCTCCATCCTATCCTTTCCCAGGCCTCCATATTGTGATTTTATGCAAATCTATCATTCCACTTGAAATATTGGCATGCTGACCATAATAGTATTTCATTTTAAAAAGCATATATTTATAATTTAATAAAAGAAGTAGCTCAACCATCACAACAAATTCATACAGGGATTGGCTTCAATATACATATTATAATGATAACTACCAGTGTATAATTTACAAAATTCTGCAGAGCCAGATTAGGCAAAAAAAAAAAGCAATTCAGGAATACATTGAGAGACTGCCTCCAGTGTGTGTGTAGACACATGGAAGAGGATATGTCAAATACTGCGAGTTCAAATACTGAGGAAGCAATCAGGAAAAAATGAAGGTAAGTTTACATGCCAGGAAAGCCAGGGCATTCTGAATATGACAGTGCTCTGAGGCTTCGGGTAACAGAAGTAATAAATGGATACATACTGTGTTCACAGGAGGCAGAGCAGACTAAAATGATGATGTAATGACTTCAACAGCGAAAGTAAAGAGGCAGCAAGAACTTCCACTGTATTAGTTTTTTCTCTCTTTTTGAAATCAGTGCCTATGAAACAGTCTGAGACACAGCGTTTTAAAAAATACTGCTTTTCATCTTGCTCACACCCTGGATAATGAATTTCCAACAAGGCTCTTTTCATTTCTGCTCTCTTCTTGCTTCCTTATTTGCACAGCAGTATCTATACAGAGAATGGTTAACTCACTCACACAGAGCACCTGCTAAGGAAGGGGCGGATGCTACAGCTGTGCAGACACAAAGATGAGGGAGAGGGTGGACCTGCCTTCTGCAGAATCCATAATATAACACGTGATCGAGTTCATTAATTCGTGAAGGTGAGGCATCAGACAGGTACCAGTTCACAGTAAATGGCTGAAAATGTTGTAAATGAAATTATAGATTTATATTTCTGAAGTCACAAGGCAATGACAGAGAAAAGTCACTTTCTGGTGCCTCAGATCAAAATAAGGAGAGAAGATAATCATTTCTTTAAGAATGTAGACAGATTAACATTTGAATCCGAGGGAAAGGTGTCCTTTTATGTACTGCATGGTCTTGGTAAACATTTAGAAAATAAAATTTTATGTTAAATACTTCAAATGTCTGTCAAAAATTAATTATCTGCCAAAAGTAACCCCCTTTCCACTCCTACACCCATCGCTGCCTCAACTCAGAAAAGCAAACTGAATTTCATTCTTGTCTAATGACAACAGATGGCTTTCATATAAAGCAATTAGAGCTATCTGACCGCAAACAGCACCCTGTAACAGCATCCTGTAAATCCTATGAACATTTCTGTTATCTCCTAACAAATGCAAAACTAAAAAGATGATCAATACTTGATCTAGGCAAAGAAAAAAGTGATTCCCTTCTCTTGGAAAACAATTTCAAGTATCAAACTAAGGCCATCGTTTCTTAGATATGGGATTTCTAAGAATTCTGCTGACTTAAAATGGTCTTTACATGTAGGCCCTGATAGTTTATTTTCGACATGAGTTTTAAATACTGTAGAAGCCTTTCCTCTCACTTGCCTATTCTTCATTTCTAGCCATAGGGCTAAGCTAATCCTGTCAGCCCACAATGAACTGCTGAACCAAGAATGGTAACCAAGAAAGAATATTTTCTCTGAAGAGTAGACAAAAGGAAGTATTTTTGGGAGTAGGCAAGTGTCTGGAAAACCAGAGAACCCATGAATACAGGATGGAGTAGCCTAAAATCATCCTGGCTATGACAGCGACTCTTCACCCGTACAACGTCGACTTCTCGGGCCAAGACTTGAAAATAAGTGAATGCCAGTCCCTGAGGATAGGATCCCGCTGGTACAAGACACGTTACATACTGGGAAAAAATAGTTACATATTTTTAGTTCAAAAGCTGTTACTGAATATTCTGAGCAACATGGCAACAAACACAAAAACTTGCACATCACCAAAAATACCAGTACCTGACATACTTGGGTTTTTTCCCCTTTCATTACCTGGGGTTGTCCCTTCCCACCCAAACTCCTGGAGCAGCTTAGTCCCCACACTTCTAATAGTCCCCTGTTCCCTTTCGTTCTGTTCTCCAGCTTTAATCTGCATGTTCTTAGTGTCTCTTTTTCGCTTGTAAACCTTCAACAGCTGCTCAGCATACACAAGACAAATTGGAATCTCCTTGGCTTGGCATTCAAGGCCCTGTAAAATTTGACCCTGGCCTACATTTCTAATCATGTCTTTGCTCTTCTTTGCTATAAATCTCCTTATATCTCCACTCTAATAGTGGTTCAGCAAAGCAATCCAGCAGCCTTTTTCATCTCCGTTCAGGAAAATCTCTCTTCCTCCTTCTCACTCAACAACACAAGTAATGTCTTCCCCAGGGACCTCTGCTCATATAAAATTTTCCTCGAATTCAAGATCTAGCTCAAGTTACCCCACCATTCTCTCTCCTTCTTTTGAATCCATACAACATTTGACACAGGAACCACTGTTTGCCACAAAAATCTAGAGACACTGAGATCATGTCAGCCAAACCCTTCATTTCCCACACAAGATTGTTTTACCTTTTAAATAGTTCCCATCTTACACTTTTTCATATGTCCCATAATAAATATAATCTCAGTAAATATTTAGTTGATTTATTAGGCAATGTTTTAATAAATGCACCTTCCTCAAATGCATCATAGATCAGCAGATAATCCCTTTGGTGGAAGATGGTGAGAAAAGAGGCAGGGCGTTTTGACAGGGTTCCCTAACAGTCATGCCGTATAAAAATACTGTTTTAATTACCAGCCCATTTAGGCAGACATGGCTCATCCTCATCACAACAGGGCAGGTGAGAGAGAGATGAGATTCTCAGGTGGGGCGAGCTCAGGGATGAGACATCTGTTTCCCATGCTTCTGGGTTTTTTTTTTGTTTTTTTTTTTTAAATTGAGAGCACAATGGTCTATTTGCTTGCATCAAACGTCATTTTGGTTTTGATTCCATCAAAATGAGATCCCCAACAAAAAAGCCATGTCAAAATGAGATGTGCTTCCCAGCAGCTGGCCTGGTTTTACCTGTTTTATTTCTTTCAGGAGCACATATCATCTCCAAGTCCAGGATAACTCAAAGTGCTTTCAAAATGCCTTCCACCAAAGAAACATCATATCTGATTATTTTCTATAAATCTTATCTCAGGTAATATCTACAGATCACACACACACAAATAAAGACATTTTGCTTTAACACTGTCAAAAACAACTGAAGATTTTATGGACAATACTTGTGAGTACATTGCTATGAGGCACTTAAATGTATTAAAAATGTTACTTTTCAAAAAGTATTACCCTGCAAATCACTCTAATCTGAATTTTTAAGTGTCATGCTAATAAATGCTACAAAGCAAGAATCTACCCTGGAACAAAAACTTAAGAGATACACAATATTCTCCATTGTGGGGGACTGCCAAGATGGCAGAGTACATGGACGCGATGCTCACCCTCTCCCACGAATATATGTAATTGAAGTGATTAGTACATATTAGCATGAGCGTATTTGATAGATACAAGAAACAAAATATAAAATTCCTACCTTGTGTCTGTTTCTTGTTCACTGCATTATCAGCTTTATGTCGTTTCTAAAGTTTAAAAGCAAAAACAAAAACTGTGAAAACAAGTATGAGATTAATAAAACAAAATAGCACCTGTAACAAAACCGAGATTTCTTTTGACTTCTGTTTCTCAAGGCTTTTATCCTTTCATGTCCATATCAATTGTAGAAGTTCCCATGCCAGGGGTGTGGTATGGGAACAATCAGAGGGTATATAGAAATTTAAAAACTGGAAGTGTGATCCACAGCATCTTTATATGCTAGTCCTCTTCTTGGAGTATAGGTGTGTGGTCCTCAGAAAGATAGGACATTACCACATGCGTAAGATTAAAGTTTTACAAATACTAATGTACTAGAAAAGATGGAGCTGAAAGGCTGATTTAGTCTTAAATAACTTACTTAAATAAGAAGATTGCCCAAGAGAATCATCTGTAGTAACTACCATTTAGTAATGGCACAGAATTATTGTTTCTTATGAAATTCATTATCCAATTAAGCTGAGCACATCCTCTATCATTTAATGACGTGTTGATGTCTGTCAGTGACTAGAACCAAATACATCTACCATTTGCATAAAGCTGCTTCTCTCCACTGCTCCCCACAGCCCGCCTCCCCCATCATAAGTCGCTGAACCTCATTTTTCTTCCTCCAAAGCACGAAAAAATTAAAAGGTAAACAAGTGAGTTAGTCTAAGTCTAGGCGGGTGAGTTTGAAGAGTTACATAAGCCAAGATTTTATAGCAGTAAGAAAGAGAAAGGGAAGGTCAGAGGAAAGGTGAGGATCTGCGTGGCGAGAAGCAGTTATCTTCTCTATGGTTCAACTAGAGGTCTTCCATGGCTTCCGTCTGAACTCGCAGCATCGAGTCTAACAAGTCAGCCTCTACTGACGTTGCACAAAAGTGCTGAGTGTGACCAATCAAAGATTCTATCACAGAAAGCCCAGGGTCAGATTTAGCTGCACACTCCCAACTATAAGGTGGGTTGGCACGAATGTAAAACAAACGAATTCCTAAGTCCCCCGTCCGAGAAGAAACATGGTTTTTAGAATCACAGGGCACAAATGAAAACACTTTTCAAGAGAAAAGCCTGGGCTTGTAGATTAGCACTCCAAGACCCGGCAATGCTCACGAGGAGAGGCATAATAGCTGGCAGTGTGAACTCAGTTCATCCAAACAATCAGCCACTGAACTGCACAAAATGCAAATAGGGCATTCAGAATGCCTCTGTGGGAGGCTTGCTGAAAATGATTCTTGCCACATCCACATGCAGGAACACACTACAGTTCTTTCTCATAATGAAACACTCACTAATAAAAGTGTAATAATGCAGACTTTTAATAGGCAAATTATTGCTTCCAAAAGCAGATGATTTGCCAGCAAATGTTCTTAAATAAAATTTTAAAGTTCTATTAAATTTGTAGCATCAGTGGAGAAGATTCCATGATTGATAAAACTCTAAAATATTTTTTTTTGTGATTGTTGTTAATCAAGATATTAAGAAAATTAGAAAGTAACCCAAAATAAATTTTGGTCGAAAATAACAGTCCAAGGCAAATTTAGATATTTGAAGGCAGTGCAAATGTTTCCAGAACAATTCACATCTATGATAGACAATGGTTAGACTTCCAACTAAAGGAGACAAATAAAAGCTAATTAATGAAACATTCCACTTAAACTGGAAATTTAATCTTAGTGAAACCTAAGGAGATTCTGAACATTACTTTCCACCTGTAGAGAATTCTTGTACAGAAGCCTCCCCTCCTCACCCTTCCCACCACAAAATAAATTGAGTTACCTGTCAAGAAACAATTGTGTTGAAGATACATGAGGATCCAACCCAGAGAGGTAGATTCTAATCTTATCATTATCCCCCGCCAAAAAAACCCAAAAAACAAAAAAAAACTTTGTATCTTAAAGAGATCATCATTCCTTCTAAAACAAATAGTTCACAGAAAATTAATACAGCTATCCTCTGAGCTCAAATGCCTCTACTGTCCTGCAATCAGAACTCAGTATCACTGAGAGCTCGTGAATTATTTATTATTATCAGTATCTGATTGACAGTGCTCTAATAAACTCTACTGAATAAAGACCACCATGAACTGTAGGGTACTTAAGCATGCAGTGCTGACCACCCCTTCCTCCTGGGAACCCTTCCCCTCTAGGCATTTCCTAAGACATCTTGCCCAGGTGATCCATCTGCATCTTGGCCCCTTCTTGTCTCTCAGTGATGGGTTTCCTTAAGGCTCACTCCTTGGCCCTCTCTGCTTCTCATTCTATATTCTCTTTGATCATTCATATCTGCAATTTCAATGACAACCATCATCTAAATATATACCAGCCAAGACTCTCATCTGAGCCCCAGTCACATCCAGCTGTCTCCTTAACAGCTCCCTCTGGCAGTCTCAAAGGCATCGCAAGCTATGTTCAAAAGGCAACCTATGCCTGTAAGCCCCAAGACTTGATACTTGTCTCAGACATGCAACCACATACCATCCATCTGCACAAACCAGGAACTTGAGTTTCCTAAGTACGTTCTCTCCCTTTCACTCCTATCCAATACATTTCTTCTCCCAATAAATGTTTACAAACCACTATGTGCCAGGCCCTGTTACTATTACTGATAGAGCAATGAACAAGAGACAAAAACTCGTGCTCTCATGGAACTTACATTCCAGTGGTTGGAGAGAAAACATTAATAACATAAAAAATTAGATAAATAAATAAGTAAAATACGTAGAGTATATAGCAAGCCAGATAGTGTTGTCTTGTCAATATTACTCCTAAATATATATTGAATTCATTTTTCCATATTTCTTTATCTTTATAATACCACTTAAGTCTAAGACATCTTCATGTTTTCCTACCAACTACTACCAAAATTCTTTTTGTTTTCCTTCCAATCCATTTAACATATTTTGGTCAAAAAGATCTTTGGATGATGATGATTAACATTATTAACATTCATTCAGCACTAACCACACACTTAGCATTGCTCTAAGGACTTCAGGGCATCATTTAATCCTAGTAACAGCTGATGTGGTTACTTGATTAATGTCTGCCCCCTGTCCTGGACTGCAAGCTCTATCATGGCTACTTTTACTCACTGGCATATTCCCAGTATTTTTGTCTCTGAACACTGCAGACTTTAAATAAATATTTGTTTTATAATGAATAAAGTAAATCAGTGTTTAACTTAACAAGTGTATAGCAAAGAAGGCATGATTTTTATGATGAATATTAACAATGTAATGAACAACCTTGACTCCTACCATAAGAATTGGCATTTGAATGATGCAGACTTTTTTTAAACTAAGAGTTCTCCAATAATTTTATAGTATTTTCAAATAAGCATTAGGTCATTTGTTACTTACACATAAAAATAGGAAATCATGTTATGTGATGGTGTCTAAAGCATCAAGAGTTAAAATGCACTGGGGTGGTCAAGTCTTAGGTAATTCTTACTGTTTCATTATAAATTTTTTAAAACTGCTGTTTAGTAGAATATGAAGGAAGGTTTACTAGAATATAGGCTCTGTTTTCTTCACTGATGTAAGAGTGGTAGACATTACTAGGTTCACCAATATCTAGTTCTCCTCTAATTCCATGGACTGAGATTACATCTCCCTTCATCATGTCACTAGTTCTAACATTGTGCTGTAAGCATATGTGTGATATGTACCATTTCTGGGCCAACATGCAGAAGAAGTGAGACTTCCATCTCTCTCCTCCTCTGTCCTGGTGACCACTGATATTCCACAAAGCTGAGCCCTGACTTAGCTGCAGCCCTGAGTAACTACATGAACAATGGCGTCTCCTGCCCTTCCTTCCCCCTGGACAAAAACTTGCAAGACATCCTAATATAATTCCTAATGAATGCCTGGTACCTAAGTACTGCTTCATATATTTTTGTTGAGTAAACAAATTATGTATTAATTATAATTTACTGAAAGAGATACTCTTTGTCCAACTATGTAAACTATTGTTTTATTTTTTTCCTTTTCTAGGGAGTACCATTTCAAACATTGTCACCTTATGCTGATATAAACTTATCAAACCATTCTCAGAAAACATTTTAGTCAATTTCTTAGCACTGATTTTACTGGAAAACTACTTCACATGATACTCTTCTTACCCCACAATATTATTATTACATCCTTCATGAACTGCCTGAAAAGCTGCTTTCTAAAGTATTCAATTATTACATGACGCCAATAAGAGTTCTGTTAAAAACAACCAAACTTCTTGGGTACCATTTTATTTACTATGTATTTTCATAGAGAGGAGTACTAGAAACCACGGCTGGAGAGCTTTTAGTTTCACTAGGGAAAAGAAAAGAAAACTGAGAGGTAGTTTAGAGCAGTGATTATAAGGCAGCATTTGGAGCCAAACTGCCTTGTTTGAATTCTCACAGCTCAGTTCTGAGCTCTGTGACCTCCAGCAAGTTACCTTACCCCTCTGTGCCTCCCCTGCCTCATCTGTAAAATGGGGATAATATTAACAATCCTTTAAAGGGTTGTTTTAAGATTTAACAAATGAAAAGGACATAAAACAAGTACATGGAACCCAGAAGCTCAATAAATGTTATCAACATTATTGTTGGTGACTCACCACAATAATACACAGGAAGATGGGATGGAATTCTGATTCCATCGACTTCTTGTGCAGGTTACATGACCTTGCTAAGCCTCAGCTTCCTTAACTTTAAAATGGGGTTAATATCCAATTTTCAAAATTATCGAAGGAATTAAATAAAAAAAAATTTGCAGAAACAATAGCACAACTCCTAGTAAATAACAGATGCTCAATGAAAATTAGGTTAATGAAGAAAGAAAAGGGAATACATAAGGCAAAGAAAGAGACAAAATTGTAGTAAAGACCAAACTTTATGGACTGCCAAGTCCAAGCACAGTTTAAAGGATGGCATGTCTGTGTGGAGAGATGCGGGTGAGAAGAGAGTCCCTTGAATTTTTAGCTAGTGGTCCCCACAAGTATGCCACTTCCAACAAGAGGCCTATGTTTTACACACACACACACACACGCACACACATGCCCACCCTCTGTCTGCACTCCTAGACAGCTGGATAGCTTTGAGGCAGATGATCTGCATGGTCAGTTTGCCCATTTCTAATAGGCCAGTGATGCTATTGATCATGTGTTCTTCATGAGATCCAATTTGATTCTTTACAAAAATAATAGCGGTGTTTGTACAACCCGAAAGTCAGAGCTTTCTAAAGAATGCCTCAGTCTTTCCTTGCCTTACCATCTGACTTGCCTGAGTCCTGACAGAAGGTCATTTCAGACAGGCAATATATTTATTTAAAGGACATAGAAAAAAATACTAGCTTCCTTGACTGAAGTAGTTACTGACTTCCCCTTTTCTCTACTATGGAATAATAAAAATAGCAAATTTGCTGTTATGTTCTTTTCATAAAAGGAAATTTAGAACTACTAAAATGAGACGAACAGGAATCAAAGGTACTTAATAAAGGGAAAACTATGGTATATACATTGAAAAATAATAGATATAAAAAAACTTTACATTTAGGTAACTTGGAGGTACTGTTTAATTTGAAATAATGTTCAAATTGAAAATTGAGTGTAATTGAAAAAAATGTGCAAATACATTTTTCTCTCCAAGCCAATTACTACATTCAAATGAATTTATTTACTACATTCAAATGAATTTATTTCACTACAAAGGTACAAACATAAGAGGACGTTGTAATAAGCATTCTGTAATATTACTCCTATAGAAATCAAGAAGAATTAACTCCAGGGGTAGGAGCATATTTTAAAACTCTTTTAAGCTGAATGGGTATTTAATTTAGAAAGAAACTAATATTTCAAAGTACATATATAAAAATAACAGAGTCACATTTACTTGTGAAAAAAATAAATACTTACAATATCTTCTATTATCTCTTTGACGGCTGCCACAGCTAAAATAAATAAGAGTGGAACCAGTGTTGTGTAGCGACCTGTTGGTGATACATCAGGTATTTGCTATTTGAAGAAAAAAATAAAAATAAAATTCAGTAAGAACTAAAAAGTTTATAATACATTTAAAAACAACAAAGTTCTTAGTGCTTCTTAAGATACACTTCATTGATTTCACTATCCTGGCAGACTAACACTGGGTAAGGCAATTTGCATGTATCTAATAAGTGGCTAAAAGAGGATGCTAATCAGCTTCACAGCAAGCAGTTGTGTGTAGGACTAACACCTACAAGGGGAGACTGGTTAACCAAATTCCAGCATATCCATATACTAAAATTTCATACAACCATTAAAACTGATATTTTAGAAACACAATGAATCTCTTGGAAAAATATCCACACATTACTATATAACAAAGCAGATGCTAAGACAAATGTTCTCTGTGATCCTCTTTTTATAAATTAAGTCAGTTAACAATGCTTGGGATGAAAAAAAAAGGCTAGAAGGATATACACTCAAATTTTAAGACAGTACTTGCCTCTGGGTGGTGGAATAATAAGAGTTTAAATCTTTTTCTTTATGGTTTGTTGTGTTTTCTTATCTTTTTACATAAACATATACCACCTTTTAATAAAATAAAACATGTTTTCTGATTACAACTAACCCAAATAAAAAACAAAAAAGGTTTTAAAATGGTAACGCTTATGTCCTAAGGTTCAGAATTGACAATGTTCAGAATTGACAATGTTAAGCTGATGTTTTAAGAAAAAGGTTCCATCCCCCTTTACCACCCAAAATGAACAGTGCTTGCCACATCGAGTTTACAGAATGTTTAAAATAAGCTGATTGAATGAAAGGGCTTGACGAGGTAGCGGTATCATGGCAGGCTTTGCGGCAGGAGTTGGAAATGCTCACCCAAACCAGCTTATCTCTCTGTGTTTAGATAAGCTTTGGAAAATTGATCATGCCCTTGACAAAAATATTTATTAATAACTGAACACATGACCTTGAACTAAGGTTTTACAATGACATGACTTTACCTGCAGCAGTGCAATAAAGAGAAAAAATGAATTCGCGGCTCTTCTGAACTGAGAGTAGAGAAATCTCGGAAGGAATGTGATTATGTTGTATTTCGCAGTGCTAGAAAACAAAGTGAACAGCAGCACACATCATTACTCCACCATGACAAAATTCCGTTATCACCGTATGAAAATTTTGATGATGAAAAATTGCCCTCTGTTTCTAATTGGGAGAATATTGCAAATGATCATTTATTTACCTGAATGAAAGGAACTGTCTAAATAGTAAGAGTTTAATTTTCTGCATTATGTCTTTTGTTCTCTTTGGCCAATCATCCTGTGTAACATGACTAGCAGTAGCTTGCTTACAAAGAAGAACAACTTCAGTTAATATAGTATATAATGTTAATAGAAAACAATATACTGCAAAAAATAAATCAGCAATTTGAGCAGGACCAGAAACGTTAGAGCTGGCTTCCCTGGCTAACTGCAGAGGAATGGGGAATTTTCTGGGTTCTGCTTAACTTTTCTTCATGGCTCCTCTAGAAACGTGGCGAGGACTCCACACTCAACACACCAGCCACGTCCACAATCAAACCTCCAATCTTCCTCTTGTTAATTAAAGAGAAAGGAGGTTAAAGGGACACATGCCACACTCCCCAAGCTCAGAAAAGTTACTCCAGAACTTGAAGGTGTAAATATTAATTATAAACGGTCACTTCACAAATCTAGGAATTTTATCGCTGGAAAAACACTGGGCTGACACGGGGCACGGGGCTGTTCTCTTGGTTCCAGAGGCCACTTAGTGACTAGTACCTAAACAGCAATATTTTTACATTATTGTTGGAATGAAAATATTCACCAGTGAAGTAATTCTCAGAGCCCTCCCTTCCTTGACACCACACTGAATTTTGCAAATATCCAAAGCCAATATTTAAAGGCTATTTAACAAAAAGGAGTTCTAAGTGAAGAACTGCAAACTTTTTTTAAAAGGTTAAAACTTGTTCATCAAAAACAACAGTTCACAGGGGAGGAGGGTGTAGCTCAGTGCCAGAGGGTGTGCTCATTAGCAAGCGTGAGGTCCTAGGTTCAATCCCCAGTACCTCCATAAAAAAAAAAAAAAAAACCAACTAATGATACATAAATAAACCTAACCACCACCCCCCTCCAAAAGTAGTTCATGGTTCTATTAACAGGTTTGAAACAAAGGCACTCACCCATGAACCGCTCTCATTATTCAGACACTATACGGGGAAGTGGCAGAGTGTAGCCGCTTATCTTTTTGCTCTTTCCTGCTTCTAGACCCTTACTAACATCTCCTTATTGGCTAGAGGCAGAGACACAGCTGATTCACACGGCCTCCAGTAAGCTCTTAAATACTAAATTGGTTTAACTGAAAGTTCCTCGCCAGCACTTTCGCCTTGGCGGGCCAGGGCAGATGCTCTGCCAGAGCTCTGTGGCGAGAGCCGGTCCCCACGGCACTCTCAGGTAGTTCCTACCTGACGTGGTTATTGCAGAATTTTGTCAGCTGGGGCTGGTTGATGAATATAGTCCTTACTTCCTCCTGGTCAGCCAAGGAAGTCTTCTCTGAAACATCATCGGTCTTCTCATAACCTGAAAGAGAGAGTCTTCTTACTTGCTTTCATTTCATCATGCAGACCAAAACCACGTTTCTTAGCTATTCTAGAAACTGAAATCTGTGAAAAGCTAGATGCTTCCCCCTTATTGGTCTTGTTTCTGTTTAATAAAAGGAAAAATCCCCACATCTAACGGTTCTGCTAAATTTAAACGGCAGCATTTAATAGTCATCTGCAACTAACTCATTTCAAAAGCAGCAACATCAACTTTTAGTTTGTATTCATCTGGCCCCATAACTGTTCAACTGGTTTTCTTCTATTACATAAGAGTATTTCTAAAAGTAACACAAAAGTTTAAAATAGTTTACGATCTAGTTTTAGATAAGACTAACAAGACAGAGGTAATTACAATATATTCTGAAATTTTAAGCTTACACATTGAAGGCTTTGCTGTTTTTTTTTTTCTTTTTGGATACAGACAGAAAGAGAAACATTAAGGTTTAAATTAGCAACTACCACAATGATCTAACTATGATCATCTTAACCTTTCTTAGTAATTAGAATTTATGTTCACAAATGAATTTTAAGTTTCTTAACATCACTTCAAGTCACCTCACAATCACTGAAACAATGCAAATAGATACAATTTCAACTGGGTCACATCTTGTTGCAATGCTGATAACACTTTTAAAAATACATACAGGTTCTAGGAGAAAAGATACAATTTTAAATGGTTTATTTTACCTTCTAGTGAGAATCAGACTTGATTAAAGCAACCCCTTGCCCATTTCCCAGAAAAGGTTACCAACAGCATTTTATCTCAAACACTTACTTTTATTCTCCTTTCTGCCAAGCCAGTGCCAACTCCTAAAAGACCTGCCAACATGGGGTCTCTTCTGGAGTGTTCTCTGATGCTAAAGTCAGTGCACCTCCTGTATGAGCCTAGAGGCCTCTACACCTTCCTGTCCCCAGCAAAACACTTACCAGAAGGCTGTGGCACTGCCTTCTTGAGTCAATCTCCCCCTACCAGAAGGGGAGCTCCACGGGCCAAAGCTGGTATGTTACCCCTCTTCTAACATCAGTAATAACAAACTGCAGGTTCTCAATAACTGTTTGCCAAATAAAAACCGAAGGGCAAAGGAGTGGGTATGTGGCCAATTTTTTCAGGGGAGGCAAATGCTTCTCCACCCACTGATAAAGACACTAAGGACAGCCAAGTGCCTGTGGGCCTCTGTCACTCTGGGAAATCAGAAAATCACCTTGGCTTTCTACAAAGGTGGGGAACATGAGCATAGGGACCAGAGTGGGAGAAAACAGTATAGTGTGTCCGGGACAGGGCAAGTAAGCAATATTCCTAAAGAACACACAAAAGGCAAGGTGAGGACAGGTGAGATGCAGTGCTGAAAAACCACACAGGCCAGGTTTCAAAGGACTGCTCATGCTTGTGAGGAAGTCTGAATCGTATCCTCTGGTTGGCCGTGAGCCACTGAGAGCTTTCCAAGCAGAGAGGCACAGAGCAAGAGTCACATTTTATACTCATCATTCTGGAGTCACATGGCTCCAAATTAAGCACTGTCATACTATTTTTTAAAAAAGATTTTATTTATTTTTTGTTTGTTTGTTTATTTTGTTTTCAGGGAGAGGTAATTAAGATTTATTTACTTATTTATTTTAATGGCAGTGCTGGGATTGAACCCAGGACCTTGTGCATGTTAAGCATGCACTTTTCCACTGAGCTGTACCTTCCCTCCTTGTCATACTATTTTGCAGTTTTAGACACATTAGCAGCTTTGCCCACAGTCTTATGGTAATAATTATTTGTCACTACACTGTGTTTTAGGTACAACACAAGATTTCCCCCTAGTATATATAGTCAAAAATTCATATATGATCCAGAGAAAACATTAATTCAAAAAGATACATGCACCCCAATGTTCACAGCAGCACTATTTACAATGGCCAAGACATGGAAGCAATCTAAATGTCCATCGACAGATGACGGGGTAAAGAAGCTGTAGTGTGTATACAATAGAATATTACTCAGCCATAAAAAAGAATGAAATAGTGCCATTTGCAACAACATCGATGGACCTAGAGATGATCATATTAAGTGAATCATGTCAGATAAAGAAAAATATCATATGATATTACTTATATTTGGAATCTTAAAAAATAATACAAATGAACTTATTTACAAACCAGAAAGAGACTCATAGACATAGAAAACAAACTTACGGTTACCAAAGGGGAAAGAGTAGGGGGAAGGGATAAATTAGGAGTTTGGGATTAGCAGATACAAGCTACTATATACAGAATAGATAAACAAGGTCCTACTGTACAGCTCAGGGAACTATATTCAATAGCTTATAGTAACCTATAATGGAAAAGAATCTGAAAAGAGAATATATGTATGTATAACTGAGTCACTTTGCTATAACATGAAACTAACACAACATTGTAAATCAACTATACTTCCATAAAAAAAATAGTTAAAAAAAAATTCACATATGAATTCCTATAGAATGAATGCTCATGGCTCCTCCAAAATCCGTATGTTGAAATCCTAACCTTCAATATGATGGTATTAGGTGGAGAAGCTTTGGGGAGGTGATTAGGTCCTGGTAGTGGAGCCCTCAGAAGTGGGATTAGTGCCCCTTTTAAAAGAGGCCCCAGAGGAATTCCTCTTCCCTTCTACCACATGAGGACACTGGGAGAAGACAGCCACCCGTGAACTAGGAAGCTGGCCCTCACCAGACAGCAAATCTGCCAGTCCCCTGATCTTGGATTTCCCAGTCTCCAGAACTGTGAGAAGTAAATTTCAGCTATTCACAAGCCAGTCAGCATATGGTATTTTGTTACAGCAGCCTGAACAGAGGAAGTCATGGATTATCAAATAGAGGCATATCAGTACCAAAAAATCTTTAAAATCTTTCATCAGATTTTCCTTAGTGACAGCACAAAGACTGTAGTGTATTGTTTATTGCACCTCAACTGGGCAAAGAGCCTCAGGGAAACCAGCTCTCTGCTCAGGACTGGTGTCCTCAAGTTGCACTTACTTGACATAACTGAACTTTTGAGGGCCTGGCCCTGGGGTGTGCTCAGCTGAGGAATTAGGTGTCACCCCTTATCTGACACTTCCCTCTTGTAGTGGGGTCTCAAATGCTGCCAGGTGGAGTTGGAAATCACCTCTTCTCCTCACATACTAATTTGCATTCAAGAATTCCTATGGGGAAAGGACCCTCCTAGGACAAATGGATTGGAATCACTTCTTCCCTTAAATGGGAGTCAGGGTAATTAAAACAAATCCAAGGGACTTGGTAGGACCCTCACCAAGGTCTGATAGTAAGGGACCTCTAAAGAGAAAACTCACCAAAACGAGGGGAAAAATCTAGACTGCTGACCTGTTCTCAAGAGTAGGGCCATCAACAAGCACATGAGAAGATGCGCAACATTGCTCATCATCAGGGAAATGCAAATCCAAACCACAGTATCACCTCACACCTGTCAGAATGGCTACCATCAAAAAGAACACAAATAACCAATGTTGGTGAGGACGTGGAGAAAAGGGAGCCCCCTACACTGTTGGTGGGAATGTAAACTGGTGCAGCCCCTGTGGAAAACAGCATGGAGGGTTCTCAAAAAACTAAAAATAGAACTACCATGTGACCCAGCAATTCCACTCCTGGGTATATATCTGAGAAAAACAAAAATGCTAATTCAAAAAGATATATGCACCCCAGTGCTCACAGCATTATTTACAATGGCCAAGATATGGAAGCAACCTAAGTGCCCACTGACAGATGACTGGATAAAGACGATGTGGTAAATATATACAATAGAATCCTACTCAGCCATAAAAAAGGAGGAAATTTTGCCACCTGCAACAACATGGATGGACTTGAAGGGTATTATGCTAAGTGAAGAAAGTCAGACAGAAAGACAAATACCATATGATATCACTTATGTGTGAAACCTAAAAATCATACAACAAATTAGTGAAAATAATAAAAAAAGAAACAGACTCAGACACAGAGAACAAATTAATGGTTATCAATGGGGAGAGGGAAGTGGGGAGGGTGATTTAGGGGTAGGGGATTAAGAGGTAAAAACCATTAGGTATAAAATAAACCACAAGGACATACTGTACAACACAGGGAACACAGCCAATATTCTATAATAACTATAAATGGGGCATCATAACCTTTAACAATTGTGAATCACTATATTTACACCTGTAACTTATGTAATATTGTATAAGATGGAGCACAAGGGATTTTTAGGGCAATGAAATTATTCTGTATGATACTATAGTGGTGGCTACATGTCATTATGCATTTGTCAAAGCCCATAGAATGTAAAACTTTAAGAGTGAACCCTCATGTAAACTATGGACTTTGGTTGATAATAACGTGCCCATGTCGGTTCATCGATTGCACCAAATATGTCACACTGATGAGGGATGTTGACGGTAGGGGAGTATGTACGTGTGGGCGGGGAGGGCTATGTGCGAACTCTGTATTTTCTGCTCAGTTCTGCTGTAAACTTGAAACTGCTCTAAAGAAATAAAGTCTATTAAAAATATTGTATATAAACTATATTTCAATTTTAAAAAGTGACTTTAAAGGATTGAAAAAAAAAAGAGAAGGATCATTAAAAGGTTGGTTCTAGGTGTAGAATATTGCTGACTTTGTGGAGCAGGACCTTGGGGCTCTGGTGGCTAGATGCCCTGGGCAGGTATGATACTGAAGCAAGGAGGGAGGCAATAGGAGCTGGTGGTCACTGCTGCCCTGTCTCCTCAGGGCACCAGTGGGCCCAGCCACACAGGCCCCTTCATCAGCAGGGACTGAGGGACCCCACAGGTCCTGAGGCCCACTTCTGGGATGTCTAAATGCCAGAGGCTGCAGGTCCCACCTTGTGTGTGTGCACCCAATTCCCTGTTTACTTCTAGCAGGTGGCAGCAGGCTGGCAGTGAGCAGGCACAGTGACCCCAGAGATCCTCGGGGATATCTGAGTGAATGCACCAAACCCCAGAGAGACTCAGGGGTGTACCGTGGAGGCATCTGGGAAAGACCGGCATTCTTACTAGTTTGGAATGTGGGAGCTTGTAACTATGATAATTGGAATCTTCAATGCACTCTTACCTTACATTGTAGAAGCAGGCAGGTTAAGTCTGGACATATGGGTAACATATCAATCCAGACTCCCTCTGTGTAGAAGAGAAACAAGCCCCTTCTGTTGGAATTAGTGGACCAGTGCTGTGGGGGAGTTGTCAACAATTTCGATCTCATACTACTTCCGGGTTAAAGGTGAAAACACATCCCCTACATTCAACACGACAGCCACTCAGCATGCACCAGACCACTCTGTTCTTATGCTTCATTTTCTCTTTTAAAAACTTCCTTTACATCTTGCCCCCTTCAACATCGTATGATGACCACAGGAAGAGCTCTGTGTTCACACCTGGGCGATGCCTTCACTGAGAGACTGATGTGCAATGGTGGCAAAGGTAACCGAAGGGAGAACCCCCCACTCTGCCCCAAAGGAGGCAGAACTTCGATGGCATACTTGTCACTCCTTCTCATACATGGTCGGCCCTTTGTTTTAAGGAGGGAGGCTATGACCTTTAGGATTTGTTTAGTAATTTAGAAAGCCTGGTCACATAAGTCATTAAAATTCACTAGTAGCTCTTAATCCACCTATCTTGACTTCTAAGGACAACTGAGAACCGAGCCAGCTCATGTGTCATCCCCTCATGGGACACAACAGAGGATGAGGCCACATATCCATTAACAGTTCTCACAGGTCCTCCCCAAAGGTCAGATGAGGCTTCTTTATCCTTAAGTCATATAAAAAGTGAAGTTTACCAAGAGAAAAAAACATATCTTAATTACACTCGTGACTATCTCTTGCAGCTTTTCCCAGCACAACAGTTGCACAAAGAAGTCATGTGATACACATTTAATGGAAATGGACTTCAAGGGGTTTGGGTGACTGCTTCTGGGATCCCTCAGTGACCCACCCTCACTAAGTTAGGACTGAGATGGTCCAAAGTGAACTCTGAAGCCATCTTGGAACACATTCAAGCCCCATATTGAGATACTGTCAAACGGACAGTAATCTGGTAAATAGTAAAGCCAAGAATAAAATGTGACTTTTACTGACTTACTCTCACTTGGCTTCAGTTTCCTAGTCTGTAAAATTTTATAGACACTTTATGCAGAATAGTTGGTATTACATGGAAGAACTTATGCAAAGTACTTAACAAAATGCCCAATATTTGTTAAGTACATAGTAATGTATTACACTTACCTATTTTACTTATAGAGTTAATAGGAGTAAATAATGATAAATTCATATGTTGAACCTTACAGAAGTGAGAGGCTAGCACACTGCCTCCCACATAATGTCCAGAGTGGTGATTCTGTAATTGTTAATTCATCTACTTCCCCTGTTACACTGAGAGTTATCTGAATAGTCTGCCCCTGGCTCACAGTAAGCAGTCAGTGTATGATGAATTAACAAGTGAGCAAAAACATGTTTAACAATGTGTCAGGAACAGATCCTTCTCCTAGAAGTAGACACAGGTCATCCAAGTCTGCAAGATTGATGCAGAAATTCAAAATGACGATGAGTAAGTTTATGACAAGAAATAATTGCCATGGGAACCAGCATGAATGAAGTCCCCTCATCAGTTGAATTCTCCCCTGCTGGCCACTGCAGAAAGTCAAAGGACCAAGTGATGGTGTCTGGTGAGCACTGAAGAAACCCACTGGTAGTGGGCTCTTGTCCTGAGTCTAATGGCATCGGGCCATCACAGCCTGAGCTACCCAATCCCACAACAGGGAACAGGGGTCATAGGACCAAAAAATTCAAAGTCTGTTGGAATATGTTGGCAATGGGGCCATGATACTTCAGATCGCTCAGTCAGCACTTCTCTTCCCTCCACAGAGCCAAGAAGAGTCCTGTCAGTGTTCAACTCTCCAACTCACCCGTTTCTAGACCATCTCCAAATTCAAACTGACATTTAATCTGCCAATGGGATTACCATCCAAACCTGCAAGCCTAGGAATAAATGTGCCCCTCATGCAGGTGACTCTGCTCCTATCACGTGTTGATCTTACAGAGAAATTAAGAGGGCAAGCTCATTCCCCTCCTTTTCAAGTTCTTGGGGGCATCTCAATATGGCCCCAAAGTACAGACACACAAATCAATGACCATCATGCCACCAGATACACACCTCTTCACCATGTTCAGACTTCTCCAAGAGAATCACTCAGGCCCAATCAGGCATATGACACCCACTAAAGCATCTTTACTCTTCTGACACTGAAAGTTCTATAGAGCAGACCTCCGCAGCTGCCTTTACTCACCCATCACTTTAAGGATCAGAAATGAGCAAGGGCTCAACAGAGGCTTCCAAAACATCTTCGCTGCTTCCAGTGTTGTACCCTCCAAAGCCCATAACATCTTAGACCAGCCAGCATCAAGCCAGTCTCCCCAGATAAACTACTTGGGGCTGCTTTTTACTGAAATGAGTAAGGAGAAAAAAGGGCCAAATAGCATAGACAATGCAGCCATTCACAACTCCAGGTATACTGAAAACCCCATATTCTGTGTTTGTAATACCCACTCAACTGTTATTTACCCCAGCAGAAAAGCAGTTGTTTTCTGAATCATGGTTTACTTCAATTAATGATAAAATTAGTATTTTCTAAGCACACACCAAAACCAGGGACTTTAGCAGACCAAATTCTGCATTCTTAGTTATAAAATGACCAAATGTGATTTCTAGAGTTCTGAAGGATCAGCGATTCCAGTATGGGGAAATAAAGACACATCACTTCCAACAAGAGATTACTTTGAATTACTAAATAAGGAAATAGAAGCAACATCTTCCTGCTGACCATTTCAGCTTCCAACAGTAATTTCCATTATCAAGAAAACATAAGATGCTGATGAGACAGCATCTCGGTCGCGGTCCTGAAGTGAACAAGCATCCTTCCTCCCTTAGCAGCGTTTGATCATTAAGCCCACTTAGCAGTCGTGAGGCGAGCACTGAGTCTTCCACTGATTACTCACTTGATCCTGCGCACATAATCCCCGGGGGTGATTCCCTTCCCTGGTACAATGAGGAAGGTAGGCTAATAATCTGAACTTCTCGTTTACCTTTAAAATCCGGTGAAATTACTTTCCGCCGGGCATCAGGAAGAAAAAAGTCAATACCTCAATTGTTCAGAACAGGGAAATTTAAAAAATTCCCTACTTGAGCCAGATGTTTCAGAGTAACCGCTGCTTTACATAATCGGCATTCAGAACACAGGCACAAAGTCAAAGGGTGCTTTGTGATGACGGCTCGATCTCCCCATTTGAAAAGATAAGTGGTGACGATCATCTGTTGCCAGCAACCACCTGGCACCCACCCCCGACCAACGTCTGAGTTATACAGTGTGTTGACACGTAGTCGTCCTTTCTTCCTCTGCCCAGATGCACGATCATGGGCTTACGTGCACACAGTACAATGTAGCACAGAAGAAAAATGTTCAACAGTTAAAGTGAAAGGCTTTGTGCCCTCTTGTACAATTATAGCAGAAATATCATCTCTGAAATTTTTCATTTCTCATTATAAATATCACGACCCAATCAGTAAGATCCATTGTTTGTTAGTTCATTCACCTGCTCATTCATTCATTCATTCATTCAACGTATCAGATGTGTGTTCAGATTTGGATTATGACACGTCTACATAACACTGGGCAAATTAATTTATGTTCTGACCTCAGCTTCCTCAAGTAAAAACAGGGTTAATATGAGGGTTAAATAATTATGTTAGCAATGTAGCACAATACTAGTCACTTAGATGGTTCCCGTCACCCTATCCTATCCCCAGAGATTATCAAGCTCATCTCTCCTTCAAAATATCTGAGATGGGAAAAACAAAAGTCTTAAGGACACACTAAGGTAGGTGCTAACATTTAAAAATGTTCTGGATAATATTAAAGTTGTAACCAGTGGATAAATCTAGACAGTAGAATAATGGGTTTTACCCTACAATTTAATAAATTACTATTAAAAAAGTACGTTTTCCCCAAATTGTCATCTGTAGGGTTATGTAACAGAAGCAGGGGTGGTTAGGTAGGAGGGAGAAGAGAACAAGATACAAAATCATTCTGTTGCCTGGTAATGTGGTTACAGAACCACTAAGTTTTTGCAGACTCAACTTTATTACAATTATAAGTAAGGCTGTATTTGGAATCAGAGTATCTACTATGTTATCTCCTAAACATACTTGGGAGAGCCCAACTACATATCCTTCTACTCAGTGGCTTCTAATATTAGACATTAAAAGGACCCTATTAATTGCTCCCATTTCTTGAGCTAGAATGAAGTCTTAAGACAACAGTCATACATGCAACATACACAGAATCTAATAAAAGAATATTAACTGGAAAACTAGCCAGAGACTTGAGAGGCACAATGGCAGAACTTAGGTGTAGTTAAAGTTATGTGCTACTTAGTAAGAAATTATGAGCATTATCCAAGTTCCTGTCTAAGGTTTAATATGCCTTATTTTGTTCATTGGGAAAAATAATAATAAATTAAAAGTCCTTATCTAGTAATTTTTTTTTTCGTTCAAGTGTACAGAGTAAAACAATCTTTGGCTGAATAAGTTAGATGCTTGTATTTTATTTATATTTAGTGGTTACCATATATATAGGTTGTTTATTTAATTAGAAATACAGAAGCAGTTGCTAGACCTACAAAAGAGGTTTGAAATCCCATGTTTTGCATTGTTGGAGCGGAACGGTCATTTCAAACGTTCGATTGTGAGCCTGACGGCAGCTGTTCAGACAGAGAGGGTACAAAAGGAAGGAACCACCAGCCTGGAAACAATGAACCGCGTGCTTTAAAGGTTAAGACTCACATACTACAGTTCCAAATATGGTACTGAAGGAATCAAACACCTTTAAAAGCATGGAAATTAAATCGAAAAGATTCAGCAATGCATCTCAAATTTCTAGACCATGACTGCCATAGCCAGAGGGGAAATGAAATTTTCTATTGCATCAATACACCTTCCCCAGACTGAATATTGATTCAGGCTCTATGCAGTGAACATCTGCTGTTCATTTCAGCGCAGCATGTGCTTCTCTTGAGAACAGTCTTTTGATTTCCTTTGGAGAACTCCCCTCCCCCAACTGTAGGCAGTCTTGAGAGACCGGTCCGTCGAGATACCATTCCCCCTTTTGATTTAAAGGTGGGCACATGGCCCACGCTAAGCTAATCACACTCAATTTGCTATCTGGAGTTATGAAAAGGCTGGGCACAGATAAGACGGATTCTGAGGCATCCAGAAGGAACTGCCCATTGGTCCCGCTGCCTTGCATGATCCTTGACCTTCCTTCGAGCTTTTCATTTGATTCTGGGAACTAGCCTATCTACTTAAAGAACATGCTCAGCTCCCACAGTATGGAGTGTACGCAGAGGCCCTTCAGTCCTCTCGGCTGGAAGACAAGTCCTGTCCTAACGCCCATCTAATTAACGTGGGTGGGCTCCGACACTGGACCTGAACCTGGCCTTTCCTCTTCGAGGAGCTGAATCCTGCTTTCTATCCCAGTCACTGAGCTGGCTTTTCTGCTCTGCATGGGACGACGACCTGGAACCACATGCAACTACCCTGCCCCCAAAATCATGAGGCTGCCTGGAACCTTCCCCAACAGGCCCTACTTGCTAGATCGGATCTCCTCTGATGTTCACAGCTGCCCTATCCACGCCCTGAGCCCAGCATGTTCTGGGACAACCAGGGGTTTCCACCCTAAGAAACCTGCACAACAGCCAAAAGGCTTTCCCCATGTCCGGCTTCCTCGCCCCTGCTCTCATGTTCACGCAGCTGTGACGCTGGCTCACCACCCTCCAGTGCGGTTAAGTCATAACAAAATGTAACAGAGAATGTCTATCTGCCCTGATGATGTAACACATAGTTACCTGCTTCAGAAAAACTGGTTCATCTTATAAAAGAGTTCACTTTTTTTCCCTCAAGAATTCTTCTCAAAATGAAGAAACTTTGCTTCTCAAATGTAGAATTGCTGATGGTCAGGGGGCCAGTGAGTACCAGAGCCAGGATAACATTTGGAAATGGATGAAGTCCAACTTAGTCCTAAAGCTTTAAAACTGACAGATACATTTATTCATTCAACAGTGACGCCTGACCTGGCCTCTCCCTCTAAGCACATTTCTCACTACGCCGTCTGCCACTTCAACACAGTTTTCCACTCCCAACCTTCTCCTAGCTCACGGCCTTGTCAACGCTGTTAGATGTCAAAGCAGTCTCCCTGACCATTCTTCCTCGAAGTGTCATCTACAAACATTTTGAGTATGCAGTGGTTCTCTGACTACTCCAATATTAATCTTTTGACCTATATACTTAGGTATATAGTAACTGGTAACTGAGAATTAACATACTAGGTGTTATAGACGTAAAATTAACCTAATATGTGGAAGTAACATAAAGAACATTTCAGGGAAGTCCCCTGAATGCAATAAATGTTGATCAAATTTTCTATTTTAACATCAGGCCAACCAAAAATTCCCAGAACTTTATAGTCTTGTCCCTATCTTGACACCCCTAATATATCTTCCTGTTAGGACCTGACATTACCATACACGGTAAGTGATATTTTGATTTAAGTGTCTTTGTGGGAACTGATCTAAAAATAAACAAGTGTGAAAAACATATTGACATTATTTCTTGTCTAAAATAAGAAAAACAATGTCTTAACATGTCCCGCACTCATGCTGAACTGCAACAAGCTCCGAAAGCAGCACCGCAAATTCTAAGAGGCAGAAGCTGAAACGAGGCTCCCTGACATTCAGGGGAAAGGCTGTCCTGGAGCAGTGTGACATGGAAACCTGTGCTCGCCCAGGCTTGGGCCTCCCCCATAGCAAGCACTCAGTTTCTTTGGCTGCCAGCCTGGATGTTAACCTAGAAAAATAATCATCTTGGGCATGGCGAGTTACTGCAAAGAAGGAACACATGTATTGACGCCAAATCACGCTTAACAAAGAAAGGAAGAAGAATAATGAAAGATAAAAGGAGTTTAATGATATCCCCTTGGGGACGACCCATAGTTCACTGGGTCTGACAAGAAGTAAGTGACTGAAACGTAGACTGAAAATTGGCACAGAGACGGACTGCACTAGCAATGAGGAGTTTCAACCACCAGACATCTACTAGGCATCTCCTAGAAGTCTCAATTAGCTAAAGGCATCGCTGACTTGTCTTGGCAGCAAATTTGTCTCTGAGAAGGTATGGGAAACAAGATGAGGAATTGCTACCATGGACTGGATTCTAATCAAAGCAGAAGTGACAGAGCAGTGATGACACTCACAGAAAACACAGCTGGACCAGAGAGCTTTCGGCAGTCAAAGAGGGAAACACCAGGCCAAGCCAGACGTGTTCTAGATGTCAGGAGGATGTATTTCAAGTTAACATCAAGACCTAAAAGGGGCAGAAGTCCGGAAGGCTGTCTGAAGTAACATGATGACTAACTGTGGAAGGTCCTATCAAGAGGGAAAAGAGAGGTGTGGTCAAAGAGACCACTGTCGCAGTGCAGGAAGTCCTTGAACAAGGTAAAGCAGGTAAAAAGATCACCAGAAAGGTTGGAACTATGCTCACATAGTCAATAACAAATAATAACAGAAGCATGATCATCCAGGAATAGAGGAAAGGTGTTTTCAAAAATATTGGTGATTACCAAAATGTTTTCTCCCTTCCATCTGGACTACAGGAACTCAACGGGCTAGGTCTGCTGCCTGTAAAGATGGTGTACATTACCCGAGTCTGAACAATGATGCTATTAGCCAAATCGAAATCCTTAGCACTCTGTACTTCAACAAGGTATTCAGCTAGACCCTGTTCTTGTAGAACTGAGACCCACAATCCCACGATTATGTAACAATGTTGGATTCACAACTGGTCCACAAATTTCCATGGGGGGACTCAAACTGGAGCTTTCCTTTGGGTCCCTCCCTGCCTGCAACACCTTCTGAAGGAGCCTACCCTGGCTCACCCTTGGCCCCTACCATTCCTCTCCTCTTCTGGGCTTACTTGCTTGCACTGGGAGGGTGGAGTCAGGGTCAAGGGGCACCTGAGCAGCAGGGCCAACTGGACTTCCTTCTGGGAATGTGGACTTGTGATCCAGAGACCTAGGCAGGCAGGCTTGGCACTGAGCAAGGACCATCATGGCAAGTTGGGCTGGAGGGGGATGGGTCACAGTAAAGCCACATGCATGGTGGAGGTGTGAAGAGGAGAATGGAGTAGATGTAGGGAGGAAAAACCAGGGAAACGCTGGGCAAAGTGAGAGACCCAAAGACTGAGTCCCACGAGGCTCTGCTGTGATCCAACAGGATCCCTTGACAGTCCCAGTAGATGCACAGCTTCCCAAAGACTGAGTCCCACCAGGCTCTGCTGTGATCCAACAGGATCCCTTGACAGTCCCAGTAGATGCACAGCTTCCCAAAGACTCGGGAGCCAGATTGCCAGGTTCCAATGACAGGATAAGGACATACATGGCAGGATTAATAAATGGGCAGAGGACACGAAAGAATCAATTCAGGAAGGTTGTGAGAGGTTGAATAAACTGAAGATCCTATACTAAGGCCTAAAAAAATCAACTGTGCAAATATAATATGGGGGATTCAGCCCAGCAAAACATGTAGAGAACAAAAGGTTTTATTGCTCTTATTACTTTCTTAAAAAGAAAGAACTTGCTAAAAATTAGAAGTGTCTGAGAATGCACAGGGCTATTTTACAAGGGGTGTGATTCCTGTCAGTGAGAGGTATTCAAGCAGGACCTGCACAACCAACCGCTAGCAGGTGCACACAAACAACATCATTTTGCTACTGCACTGTTCTCAGAATGAGCCAGGGAGTTTGATGGGCACCCACGTATCTCCATTGTGATTTTGCAAGAGAGAAAAAAATAATTCACTTTTTTTTTTTAAACACTGTCTCAAGTGTCAAAAACACCCAGTGAAGACAATAAATCCTACCTGCTAATTTGTGTCTTTGGAAAAGTCAGTGCAGCACACACACACACAGCAGCATGAGTCACCCATGAGCAAGAACAGCTTTCTACTCTAGAGAACCAGACACTGCCCAGGATCAGGAAAAAGGTGACACTTTCCCACTGTCTACTGGTGACCAGCGGTGTCAGAGTCTGGCACGGGAAGTTTCCAACAAGTCTATCAACCAGGCTAGAAAAATTGGACAACCACAAAGGAGCACTGGAGAACTCCACCAGGTCCCAGCATGACCCTGAGAGCAGGCGTGCCTCTGGGGTGGCCTGCCTGCCAGCACCGTGGGGCAGTCATTAAAGAACTCACCGAGACTGGTCAGGCAAGACAGGCTCAGAGATACAGGAGTCACCTACACAAAAGCAAATGAGGCACGGCTGCCTTCGGTTTGTCAGGATGTGGCTCAAAAAGGAGACAGAAACCTCCACTAAAGCGGATTACGCAGGGATGTGTGAAAGACAGCTGGTGGGCCGCGAAGACTTCAAAGACCCAGCACGGTGCTGGGCGACATGAAAGCAGTGACACCCACACATTGTGAGACTGCACTCGGCCCAACCCAGCTCACAGATGCTTCAAGAACCTTCTGACGCCGTAAATGAAAACCACCCAGTGCAGAAAGAGCCTCAAAATGCAATGCTGGTACCTCCGTGTACCACCGCGAATTAGAACTGAAATCAGCCCCTTAGATCTGCTGGGGTGTCTGTGGCCACTGCTGAGCAAAGTGCCATGGGCTCGTATTTGACAATAAGAAGACTCCACTGGAGAGGCTGTGGAGAAAAGGGAACCCTCCTACACTGCTGGTGGGAATGCAGTTTGGTGCAGCCACTGTGGAAAATAGTATGGAGATTCCTCAAAAGACTAGGAATAGACTTACCATATGACCCAGGAATCCCACTCCTGGGCATATATCCAGAAGGAACCCTACTTCAAAAAGACACCTGCACCTCAATGTTCAAAGCAGCACTATTTACAATAGCCAAAATATGGAAACAGCCTAAATGTCCATTGACAGGTGACTGGATAAAGAAGAGGTGGTATATTTATACAATGGAATACCATTCAGCCATAAAAACCGACAACATAATGCCATTTGCAGCAACATGGATGCTCCTGGAGACTGTCATTCTAAGTGAAGTAAGCCAGAAAGAGAAAGAAAAATACCATATGAGATCGCGCATATGTGGAATCTAAAACAACAACAACAAAAAACAAAACATAAATACAAAACAGAAACAGACTCATAGACATAGAATACAAACTTGTGGTTGCCAAGGGGGCGGGAGGTGGGAAGGGACAGACTGGGCTTTCAAAATGTAGAATAGATAAACAAGACTATTCTGTATAGCACAGGAAATGTATACAAGATCTTGTGGTAGCTCACAGAGAAAAAAAATGTGACAATGAATATATGTATGTTCATGTATAACTGAAAAATTGTGCTCTACGCTGGAATTTGACTCAACATTGTAAAATGACTATAACTCAATAAAAAAAAGTTAAAAAAAAAAAAAAAAAAGACTCCATGAGATTCAAAATCACTCCAGCAGGTTAAAAAGCTCAGCTCCCAAAATCTGAACAGCTTGATCTCATCCCAATCACTCATCAGACACAGATTCAAGTAACATTTGCTAAGCCTCTACTCAAGTGCTTTATTTTAATTTTCCACTCTGAAAGATGTCCCTGCAGTTTGGAGCAGCTCAGGAGCCAAAAGAACACGATGTTGACATAAAGAGTGTTCTCGTCAACTCTGAAGTCCCGGGGTTAAAACTATCAATCCCAAGCAGGTTAAGTCCATGCATCTCCCAGATGCCTAAAATCCACAGCAATGAGGAGCAGGTAACACACTAATAGTTATGTTTACTGAGGTTCTAAAGAATACTGAAAGAAGATGGAGGAAGTAGATGGAATTTAGGATAAATGCAATACTCTTTCCAAGAGAATAAAAAAAATGTGCACAAACATAACATATTTTGCCACATGTGGATCTTCTCGTTCTTCTCTAAAATGCGAGGAGGTTTTCAGTCCTTCATCCCAGTGTTTTCTATCTTAGTAAAAGGTGCCATCAATTTGGGCTCAGGGCCCAAAACTTTAGTCATTCTCAATGTCTTTAACATTCCACATCCTAGTCTTCAATAAATCTGTCCGATCTACCTTCAAACTATATCCTGAATCTGACCCATCACCTCCACTGATACCTAGTAGTCCAAGCCACTAACATCTTTCTTCATTTCAACTTCTACCTCCAAGATGAAATCTGAATTTCTAGGGGTGGAACCCAAGGATCAGCTACTTTCAAGCTCCTCAGGGAATTCTAATATGCAGCCAGGCTTGGTCTACCATCTAGCCAACAAGCAGATGATTTACTGGTAGGCAGTACTACCACTTTGCAAAAGGAAAACAGGAGTCTCAGAGAGGTTATATGACTTGCCCAAGGTCACCCAGCTTGGAAGACCCTAAAGTCAGATATCACTCCAGGCCCGCTGGGAGCCCTGTGTGCCTTATTTCATTTTTTCCTTAAGTCAATTATTTACAGGGTAGCAGCTTATGATGCTGAGGAAAGTGGGGGCAGTCTCAAGTTTTGTTGCTGACACAAAACCAATGCACTCTGCTTTTTAAGTGGCTACTATGTCGAACAGTCTGGTAGCAAACAGACTAAAGACACAAGGTATAAACAGTAAAGTTACTGATTCTATTAACTTGTGTCAATGGAAGTGAAAAAAGACAATCTCAGCTGGATATATGGAAAAACGTCTGATCTCTTATAAAGAAAACTATCAGTTCAGACGGAAGGTCTTGGTATTCAGGTTTAGTTAAAATTAAATCATATAGGAGAGTAGTTCACCGACCATAGGATAAATTCCACAGGGAAAATCACTTAACACAATCACTTAACAATTAAGGGAGAGTCAGTAGGCACCTGGGGAAATTAAGAGGGCTTTTTTCCTTCTTTGCTAATTATATTCACTTGGAAGTCAACAAACGGCCGACTCAGGTAATGATTCTTTCATTGAACTTTAAACAAAAAGATGTGAAAAAGTAGCCATCTGGGGTTAAACCGAGCCAGTGATTCAGAACTTTACCTGCCCCGTACCCCTGGGCAAATTCTGTCTAAGAAGATTTCCATCTGTAGAGTACAAGTAACATGATCACCTCAAAAAGTAAAGTCTAAATGCAAAAACAATGAGGATGGATGACAACATAAAGGCTAGAAGAGAATATAAAATTAAAAAAAGTCCCACAAAGGTGGGACACCATACACCTGACCTAAGGCACTTTGCCTTCCAGTCCTCGAAGTTTGAAGTAACAACCATCACCCTCTGAAGCCAGACCCCTGCATCCATCCATGAGGCCACAGAGAAATCACATCGGCTAAATTAAGAGTTTCAAAATAAGCTTCACCTCAGCAACCAGGGAAGACAGGTAAGTTGGGACTTGTGGTAAGTTTCTGCTTTCTGGACATTAACCTGTAAAAGACTTATTAACATCGTGGTGAGATAAATCAATAATTGTAAACTAAAGAAAATAAACCCTTTGAAAATAAAGTACACAGATGTTTCAGAGACTTTTTACCAAATTGTTAAGGTATTTCTTCCAGGTGAAAATAACTACATACGTAGGCTATCAATACGGGATGAATAAAGAGATTAATTACTACAACAAACTAAAAGTAAGTAGGTTAGCAAAAACTATAATGACACTGCAGAGAGGATCATATTCACCAGGCTCCCAGAGAAGATACAGCACCAGCTAAAAATAAACTGAATGTGTTTACTCTTCATTTGGTTGTACTGAACAGAATGTTTAATTCAGAATTTTAAAGAAAGTCTTCAAAAGAAAATAACTGAGTATCATCACATGAACTTTATCATGTCTGAGAGGAGAAAGCTAGAGAAGTGTAATTAGACTCATGAAGTAACTGGGCAATAAACAAAATATTTATCAAAAAAGAATCCATATGCTCATAGTGTCTTGGCCGGCAATCTATATGACTTCATACAGTCTATTCCTCCTCCTCTCTGCAAGCAAGGAAACTGAAAGAGCCACACCACTGTTTTTCAGCACTGTTGCACACCAGAATTGCCTGGGAGACAGAACATCAATGCGTGGTCCATAGGCCCAATGGATCAGACTGACTGACCTCACTGGCCAGGGAAGGGTCCAGGGATCAGTATTGTTTAGACAACCCCCATTTGATTCACTGTGTAGCCAGGGTTGAGCACTGCTGAGATACACAACGTGACTATAAAACTGCCCATATTCTACAAGATTCCCACTGCCCTGGCCACACTGGGCACAGTTTCCATTAAAGACAGCAGAATCATTCTTCCTCATGCCATTTCTCTAACCTTTACTCACAGCTGTGGGAAAAAAAAAGTGACAAAAGCTGAGTAAGCCCACCTGATAATACTCATCACAGCCATTCTGGCATCCATGGTGGATTGAACCCAACTTAAGCTTAAGGTATAGAATGTACATCAGATTTGGGTAAAAATCTATACAGAGAGATTTCTTTCATTTCTTTGGTCAGAGATAGGACATGGCTTGAGGTTTTTTTGGCTTAGTTTTTTTTTAAAGTAGAATGAGACAGAGTAGAAGGGGACTGGACAGGATCAACTAGTCATAGCCATTAGGATGACAATACAGTGTCAGAGCAAGGGATCCGGGAAAAAACGGTCATGACAACAGGTGCGCTCGGAACCAAAGAACTCAAACATGGGGCAACAAGTTTGTCTAGATGAGCTGGCCAAGAGCAACAGCAGGGAAGATGAAAGCAAATGATATTTTGAGCCCTTGGCAGCCTGGTTTGTCACCACAACTCCTCACAAGTGCAGAGCCCTGGAGTCCAAGTGAGGGTCAGCGATCAGCGTCTCCTCTCTCAGAGCAGGGCAGGGCCCCCAGTTCCGGAGCTCTGCGAGCTGCTGTGACACGCACTAAAGGTCAAGGAAGGGGTGACAGTGTGATTCAGGCCACATCCTTATGGCGCTAAGTCAGAGCTCCCTAGAGGTAGGAGACATCTAAGGTTTCCAGGGCTGGGGGAGGGCTAACTCTGCATGGGGGTTAAGGAGGAATGAGGGGGAAAGATGGACTGCAGATGCTGGAAGAAGATTTTTTCATAACAAGTTGGCTTTAAAACCAAAGTAAGCAAAAGAGACCTAAGCCAATTACAGCAGCTCAGCTATTCTCAACTGGTGTCAGAACAAGCCATCTCTCTGACTCACCCCTGTGAACCACTGTTTGCTTGCTTCACTCATGAAGGCCAGTCTGTATTCTAGATAGATCTGGCCCATTAATGCGGCTTCCTGGTCCAGTGCCTAGACTGGTTTCAACCTTCATAGCAGCAGGGTCTACCTAAATTATCACCTGACTAATCCAGTCCCATTAAGTACAGCTCCAGATGGATCAAGGTAAGTCCTCCTCAAAGATGGCTTAAGCAACTCCAATGAAGAGGCCCAATTCAAAACAGCCACTTCCCTCTGCCCAGTCAACTCAACATGTAAATGACCAGAAGCCAAGTTCTACAGTCCCCTTAGATTAACAAAACTGATGGCAACGATGTATATGAAAGCATATTACCCAAAGTTACTATCTAGGCACACACATTCATGTTAACCTTTAAGGGAAAACCAACAGGAAGGTAGGGCAGAATGCGTTTATCAAATCTATTTAAGAAGAATTGTTTTTAATGGGACCAAAACAACAGGTTTCAACAGATGCTATGATGAACTTACATAAAACCTCTAAACTGCCACAAGGGCCACGTCAAAAGCAGTATTATCCAAGCACTAATACATCCATCGTGTGAGGTTTTATGAGGACATTCGAGAAGTCCTTCTGTTGTAAGGAAGGAAGTTAAAGGCTTAAAATCTCTACTTAAGAGAGAAGTATGTTTACACATGTACTTTTAATAAACTGACTTTGAGACATGATTTCTGTTATAAAATTTTATGTTCTGAAAAAGTCTAGTAAATCCTCACATGTCAGCCCAAGCTAGAGGTGTAACCTATAGCTGTGCTGTCTAGTATGACAGCCACTCACCACATGTGACAACTGAGCATGTGAAATGGGGCTAGTTTAATTGAGATGTACTGTAAATATAAAATATACCACAGATTTAGAAAACTTAGTACAAAAAAAGCAAACTAATTCATTACTAGTTTTTATATCAGTAACATGATGAAATAATATTTTGGATATATTAGGTTGAAGAAAATATATTATTAAAACTAATTTCACCTATTTCTTTTTTTTATTATTAACAATGTTACTACTAGAATATTTCAAAGTACATATGTGTCTAGCATTTGTGGCTCATATTTACTTTCTTTTGGTGCTGATCTAAGACACGAATGACAATTTGATACAAGTAGATTCCATGGAACTATTAAATTCCAGCTGGTCTAAATTCTGACCTTTACTCCCAGCAGACAGGATGAAAAAGAGCAATATGTTGGCTATTCTGTAAGAGCTATGTGAAACCTTAGAAGTAGTAAGTTGGAACCAGAGTCCACAAAAACCCAGCTGATAAAAAATGAACAAATTTTGCTGAAGAAACAGGGTAACCAAAATACACCTGGTCAAGTCTAATTAATTGAAAACTTTGTTTAAAAATACTTTGCTTTATAATATAGAATTTAAAAACCTATGGAGATGAACATTAACTGAAAAATTATTTAAAATGAAAGAATTCAGACTGACAGTTTCAATAACAGTCACAAACAAAAATACACAATTTTAGGAAGTATCCATTCACAGTATCTTCATAAAACACATATCTTCTAGGAACAAATCATTAAAATGGACAGGATTTATTTTAAGAAAACTCTCCCCAGCACATGAAAGAAATACCAACAAATGGAGAGAAATACTAAGCTTAAACAACTCAGAATATGAAAGATGTCAATCCTCTCAATATAAATCTATGAAATTAATGCAACCCCAGTAAATATCCCAACACATTAACTAGATTCAGTGATGCACTCATTGGTTCAAGTGGAAAAATAAACATAAAGATAGCCAGGAAAAGTTACAGGAAAGAGCAGTGATAGGACAGCTATAAGGATTTATTTTTATTAATTGTAATAAAGGAATTTGATACTAGGGACCAAAAGAGACAGACCAAAATCGAGAGGGGAGGGAGAGACTGACTCCAGACATGACTCAATTGTGTATATAAATTTAGTATACAAAAGAAGCACCTCAAACCAGTGCGGGAAGACTGGATTATTAAATATATGGTTATCAAGTCAGGTGGATAATAATTTGAGGAAAAAAGATACATCTACCTCATATAACAAAAGAAATCCCACAGTTATTAAATATGTAAAGATAAAAGATAAACTGTAACAGAGAAAAGAGAATGTACTTAACATCTGATAAGCTCTTAAAATTCAATACAAGATAATCTTCATAAAGGAACTTACAATGAATAAACAGCTCTGAAAAAAATAGAAATAATTTCTAAACTAACCAAAATGCATTCAACCTAATAAGTACAGCAAAGTAAACTTAAAGATTCATTTTTTTGTGTTATATATTCAGAAGGATAAAAAAGAAGACACCCAGTGCTGGGGAAGGGGGAGAAAAACAGGCAGGCTTGTTCATTTTCAGTGGGGGATATAAACTGGTCAAATCTTTCTAGTATTTTTTTTACCATCATTAAAAACAGGTACATATATTTGACCCAGAAATCCCTTTTCTCAAAGATTTTTCTTACAAAGAAATAATCAGGAAAGTGTGCCAAGATGTATAAAAACGCTTATTTGAGAGTGGTTTAAAAACAACAACCTGGAATGACCTATATGTCCACCCATAGAGGATTCCTTAGTAAATTATTATTTACTAACACAGAAGTTCTCAGCTGCTGTAAAATTCATGATCTATGCATTCAACAAATAGTGCCAAGCAGTTCTCTAGGTACTGAGGATGTAAGTGGTGATAGTAAACAGCCCTTCCCATAGGGGAAGGTGGTCAAAGATACAAACTTCCAGTTAAAAGATAACTAAGTTCTGAAGATGTAATGTACAGGATGGTGACTGTACCTAACAAGACTGTTCTGTATATTTGAAGTTGCTAAGAGAGCAGATTTTAAAAGTTTTTATCACAGGGAAAAACATTTGAAACTATGTAAGGTAATGTATATTAACTACATTTATTGTGGTGATCCCTTTGCAATACTGCATATACAAATAACAAATCATGTACCCCTTAAACTAATATAATGTATCAATCATATCTCAATAGAAGTAGAAAAAATAAAATTAAAAACCCCATCCTTCATGGAGTTTATATAAACTATATCTGATAGGCAAGGATGTCCATGAAATACTAAGGGGGAAGAAAAAGATTAAAAACAGAGTATGAGCTGATTTTTCTTAACAAATGTATATATTTCTACTCTCCTGCAGAATAGTTGGAAAGGATATATGTTAAATGGTTATATTTGGAAGGCATAATTCGGGGTGATTTTTACAGTCCTCTTGACACCTCCTTGCAGTGTGAGTTTTTTCCAATGAGCAGGTGTTATTTCTACTATCAAGAGAACAAAATTAAGCTCTTCCATTAGAAACAAAGTTCGGAGTCACCCATTCATCTGACAAACATGGTGGGCAACTGGATGGCAGGCAAAGCTGTCAGTGCAGAGCACACAGCAGTGAACAGATCACACAAAAAATCGCCCCCTTTGTGGTGCTCAGGTTCTAGTAGGAAGGTATCAAATAGGTCTGATTATAAGGCATTTGTAGGTCATCTCATCGCTAGGTCGTAAGATTCCTTTAATTCAACCAATATCTGAGCTCCTAACTCCACTCCAGGCAATGTCCTCGGTTAGCAGCGTATCAGTGAATAAAACAGACAAAACCCCCTGCTTTTAGGGAGGATAAAGTCTCCACCCAGAGGATGAGAGCATGGAAAGATGTGGGTTCTAGCGAAGAGTGAAGTGAAACTGTTGCCTTTACATTTACATTTTAATGAAACCGTGTGGATAGAGAGCCAGGCAGCCGACATTTCACCAACTTCAAAAGTACACTCTGATCAAGGGGGCGGGGGCTGGGAAGGGACAGATTGGGATTTCAAAATGCAGAATACATAAACAAGATTATACTGTATAGCACAGGGAAATGTATACAAGATCTTACGGTAGCTCACCGAGAAAAAAATGTGACAATGAATATATACATGTTCATGTATAACTGAAAAATTGTGCTCTTCACTCGAATTTGACACAACATTGTAAAATGATTATAATTCAAAAAATGTTAAAAAAAAAAACCTAGTGGACATGAAAACATTATAAAAACCTTTCTGAAATGTGATTCAATTTTCACATAAAGTCTTGAAAGTGCTCTTACCCAGATTCATTTTCAGAAATATCGATAAATTAAAAAAAAAAGTACACTCTGATCTATGCCAACGTTTCTATGGCTATAAGGTAGGCACCTGATTTATTTCTCATCATTTTTGAAATGATATAATGAAAAAAAATGAATGATGCACTATAGATTAAAAAACCTAAAATAAATACATCCGCCACAGTTATTATCTCGATTACGTGGAGCAAAATGACATGCATTGGGGATTCTCAAATGTTGATCACATGAAGCACCACCATGCTCACACACCTTCTCTCACTCACAGTGCCAGGTCAGTTAGAAGTCTTTAACTCATTTCCACATTTCCTATGGGGCCTCCTTCAGTCACCACACCTTTCTGTCCCACCATCCAATTAGCTGGCACACAGCAGGTGCATAATACATTCTTGCTAAAGGAACAAAAGAGCTTAGTCATCTTTTACCTGGACAAATAGTCTCCTAAAATTTTCCTTTGAACAATTCTTTAAGAAAATTACCTTAATGCTCATTTTGTCATCTTTGACGTAAATGAAACGTAGTACTCTTTATAATTGCAAACATTTTAAAGGTGCCATTTACACAGACGAGTTGAGGAAAACAATCCCTAGGACAACTCCTAAATTTATCACTTCACACACGTTTTACATAATCAAATGAGTGTCTTACATTTTAGCACCACGATTCAGCAGAAGAAAACGCAATCCACTGGACAGATACGTTTTGTGTGTGTGTGTGTGTGCGCATTTCCTTAGTTTTGAACAATTCAATGGTCATTATTTTGTAAATTATGAGCTCTAGAACACCTCTTTTATTCCAGCCAGAGCTTCTGACAATCTGAGTATCTGATGGTGACTGTGCCTACCCCACGATTACTTTTCCTTTTTCCCTTAGGAATAAAACACTGAGTACTGGACCCGTTAGAAAACTTCATTTCCCCGCTTCCCTTGCAGAGGGAGCCAACGAAAAATTAGCATTCGTCTGTGTGGGGTATTTCCAGGGAAACCTTTTGGTCTCTCAGCCTTCCTTTTTTTACTACCTGGAAGTCTGACACAATGGCTGGAACGTCAGCAACCAGGCTATGATTTTATGGAAATTATACGCTCAGGTGGGGGAAGCAGAAAGGCATAAGGAGACCATGTTGCTTATGACTCTAGGCAGTGAGCCTAGCTGACCCGGGCTGCCTCCACGTTAGTTTTACAAGAGTGAGAAAAACTCTGTTTTGTGTAATCTCAGTCTCTGTTTCTAGCATTCCTAAGGACCTATGTGAATTAGCTGGAGTAGAAGTGAAGAGACCTACAATGCTTTATCTACAATGCTTTATCTAATCTTGCTTCCTGGCCAATTAATCTACTATTAGGGTTCCAACTATTACCTCTGAACTTCAGATTCCCATTTGGTTTTTCCCACATCGAACCTCCAAATTTCTAAGTATCCTCAAAACATACCAATTTGGATGTCCCACAATTACTTCAAAATTTATTGCCTTGACCCTCCTCAATTTCCTTATCTTTTAATAGATTTTCCCAGTTAACCAGGTTCAAGACTGTAAAGCAAGTTTCTTAAAACGTGTTTCACCTGCACCAGAATACTCTGGGCAGCTCATTAGGACTGCAGCCCCACAGCAGATCTACTGAACAGAATCCTTATGAGCCAGCCCAGGAAACTGCGGTTTTAGTGAGATACCTGGGATCTTGTAACATTAAAATTTGAAATTATTGCTTGAGAATTTCCTTTTATTTAATCTATCTATCTCCTGCAATATATTCACTACATCACTATGTCCTACGATGTGAGCCTTGTGACCTCATTTCCTACCATTCTCCCTCTCCCTGTTCCTTTAACACTCGAGTCTCTCCTTCCTTGGGGCCTCTACCTGGAAGATACTTCCCCAGATTCCCACCAGGCTAACCCCTTCACCTCCTCCACATCAACTTTTCAATGAAGGCTAGCCTCTCCAACCTATTTAAAATTAAAATTCATCCATCAACCTTACACATCTTACCTTCTCCCATTTTCCCCATAGCATTTACCACATACATTCTATGATTTGCTAATCTTGTTATTTGCTTTGTCTCTTGCCTCACTAGAACATGAGCACCTCCAGGGCAGGGTCTTTTCTATTCATCTGTTCAGTGATGTACCTGGAGTATCTAGAACAGTGCTGATAGGACTTCAACAGATAGCTGTCGAATGAGTTCATGATTTACTGAGAAATAGCTCTAGTTTCTGTCTTCCCACTCCAATACTAACACTGGCCTTTGTCATTTTTAGACCTTTAAAAACAACAACAACAACAACAACAACAAAAACCCAATAGAGTCTATCTGCAGCGTCATTCCTTCCAGACCATCCAACACACTTCCAGGCTTATCTTCCTGAGATTCTTCTTTGGAGATGCCACTCCCCTATGATGATTTGGCTCCTAACCGGCCCAGTTAGAGATATACATGGGCATCATGCTTGAATGAGAAATTGGATGAGATGAACTCTAAGATGCTTTTCAAATATTCGATTCAATACCCAAATGACTCATCTTGGCATTTAAAATGCTCTGTAATCATCCAAATTTACATCATATTTCTTTCAAGTTTCCCTCTGCTCCTGGCCAGTTTCCTTAAGAACTCTCAAATGAGCCACACTTACTTTCACCACGTTTTCAGCTGGTTACCTTCAACGCCCTCCTGACTGCTGAAGTAGATGGCAGTAACTTGGACCTTTGAACCTGGGTACCCGGACTGACCTGCAGGCCAGCATCATCCAGCATTACCTGTGAGCTTGTCAGAAATGCATCTCCAGCCATACCGATTTAGAAGTTGCATTGAGCAATATTCCCAGGTGACTCGTGTGCACCTTAAAGTTTAAGAAGCCTTGTGTGAGCACTCACTTCAAATCGTTTCCTCAATGGGAAGTCTGCACGGCAGGCCTCCTGTTCCTATGTCTTGATCTTCCACAGATCTTTGTTAACCATAGCAAGCAAGTCATTTAATTAATAACATCCCTTCTTAGACTATTTATTTTTTATTTCATGGAAGTCCTTTCTCCCTAATTTGGTTGTAAATAACTTGCACATAGAATAGCCCTGCATCCGGCCAACCTGGATAGAGGGAAAGGAAACCCATTCAAGTTACTTCAAGGGAAAAAAGAACCTGTTCTAAGGCTACCTGGGAACTGGGACTAGAAGAGTCAGGGAGGGAGATGCTCCAGGGTCTGGCCACCGTCTCTCAGCATCTGTGTCTCTGCCTCACTCTCTCCATCCAGTCCATTGTCTCTCCTCTCTCTCCCTGTTCACGCAGTTTCTGCTTCTCATATCAGCAGCACGTGCATGACCCATCACAGCCAGCTGTTCTCCCCCCTCCCAGCCTATTCTTCTCTGCCCCTTTCCGCTTCCACTTCCACTCTCTGAGCTTCACTTTTCCCATGAGAGACATAATCATCACAGAGCATCTTTCTGAGCCAAGTCACCAGGTTACAAGTGTCTGAGACACCTGTGGATTGTCTGCCCTTGGGTCAGAAGCCTACCCTGGTCCAAGCAACTGGTGTCAAGGGGGATGCAGTTGAGAACAAGGCTCTTTAGGCAGCAGGTCAAAAGAGACTATTTCTTAGGAAAGAAAAGTGTGGGCAGAGCAGGCAATGAGCCACATCACCAGCCCACAGAATCAGTATTTATGTTGTCCTCACCACAGTCCTGAGCAAAACGCTAAGCACATAATAAACTGAAACCAACCAATATGGGAGGAAGGGTTGTTCACCAAGTGCCACTATGCCCCTGGCACTGTGCCGGACGCACAGGGAGTGGAAACAGTCTGTTGACTGTTTTAATAGTCTTAAATAAGACAATCTAAAGTCATATTTTAATTAAAAAGTCAAATTTTAATTAAAAAATAAAGTCACGCTTAACTTATTTAATAGTCTTAAACAAGAAACAGTTATTGTTTCCCAGAGCTCCTAATTTAAATGTGTCACTGACCTAGCTACTTGACCTTGGACAAGTTATCTCAACCACCTGGGCCACAGCTTCCTCAACTGACAGATGGGATCATCTTCACCAACCTCCAGAATACGATAAGGTCCTGTAAGGTAACCCTTCTAAAAAAGCTTTAAAAAATACACATGCTATATTCAATTTCTTTTAATGAGCTGTAATGGAAAAGAATCTGAAAAAAAATATACGTATGTGTATGTAGAACTGAATCGCCTTGCTGTACACCTGAAACTAACATTGTAAATCAACTACACTTCAATAAAAAATAAGAATTAAAAAAAAAAAAAACCAATACTGTAGCCTCTCAACACTTAACAAAACCCTCTCAAATGGCACAGGTTTTACATTGCTTTTTGTTCCTGTCTCTTTTCCCATTTCCCACAATACAGAAACCAACTGCTATCATTGGACAGAACAATCCCAACTATTACCACTATGTGTTCATTACTTATATGGCTCATTCAAATGATGATTAAGGAAATTCATTCACTGTTATCAAAAAGACAACAAATAACAAGTGTTGGCAAGGACGTGGAGAAAGGGGAACCCTTGTGCATTGTTGGTGGAAGTGTAAATTGGTGCAGCCACTATGGAAAACAGCATGGAGGTTCCTCAAAAAATTAAAAATAGAACTACCATATGATCCAACAATTTCTTTCTGCATATTTATCCAAAGAAAACAAAAACACGAATTAGAAAAGATACATGTATCACTATTTTCACTGCAGCATCATTTATAATAACCCAGATATGGAAACAACCTAAGTGCCCATCAAGAGATGAATAAATAAAGATGCATGTGTGTGCATGTGTGCGTAAAATGGAATATTACTCAACCAAAAAAGGAATGAAATCTTGCCATTTGTGACAACATGGATGGACATAGAGGGTATTATGCTAAGTGAAATAAGTTAGAGAAAGACAAATACTGAATGATTTCACTTATACGTGGAATCTAAAAAACAAAAGTAATGAACAAACATAACAAAAGAGAAACAGACATAAATACAGAGAACAGATAGTGGTTGCCAGTGGGGATAGGGGTGAGGGGATGCAAGGAATAGGTGAGGAAGATTAAGAGGTACAAACCTCCAGTTTCAAAATATATGAGTCACAGGTATGAAACGTACAGTGTGGGGAATATAGTCAATAATTATGTAAGACCTTTGTATGGTGAAAGATGATAACTAGACATGGTGATCATTTTGCAATGTATTGAAATACTGAATTGCTATGTTGTGTAACTGGAACTAACAGTGTTGTATGTCAATTATACTTCAAAAACAAACAAACAAACTCATAGAAAAAGATCAGGTTTGTGGTTACCACAGGTGGAGTGTAAGGGGAGGGGAAACTGAATGAAGGGAGTCAAAAGGCAAAAAGTTCCAGTTATAAGATAAATAAGTACTAGGGACGTAATGTATAACACGATACATATAATTATGTTTATATACAAAAGTTGTATGTTATACATGAAATTTGTTGAGAGCAAATCTCAAGAAAAATATTTTTTCTATATCTTTAATTTTGTATCTATATGAGTTGATGGATGTTCACTAAATTTAATATGGTAATCATTTCATGATATATATAAGTCAAATTATCATGCTGTACACCTTAAACTTACACAATGTTGTATGTCAATTATATTTCAATAAAACTGGAAGAAAAAATAAGAAAAAAGAAAATTCATTCATTTCAGAAGCATAAAAAAGAATACATTTTTACTGTGTACGTTTTAAAATAACAGTATCATTTATTCAAATGTGCATCCCAAACAGTAATGCCCTGTGTATTTTTTCATTATATTACAGATAACAGTAAGTACATACTAAATTCCTAAGTAGGACACAGGTTAGTTTTGACTCGTTGTGGCCTTTTCCCCACAACAGTTATTGAGTATTTCCTAAGTGCCATAATCAGAAAATCATAGCTATTAGAGCCTAGAACTCCCTTTTTAACATGGGGACTCTGAGGAAGGAAAATAATAACATGGTCTGCCTCGAACCCCTGCAATTCGATTCTTCTAACTTCCATTTATTATTATTTTTTCTAAAACCACTTTGACACTTGTCAAATATTAAAGGGTGAAGTTGGGGAGGTGTGTAGGGGTGAAGGATGGACATCAGTGATGATGGCAAGACAGATTAGTTCATAAAATACGTTACGCCACCCTTTGCAGGATTCAAGCATGGGTTTATGGGAGAGAAAACAAAACAAAACTCGAGATATGTATAATCTTGGCTTTGTCGTGAGCAAAATGAAAAAAATATTTACCAGGTGACTGTCACATGCTGTGCAGGATGCCGAGGGCTCCTCGGAGAGGATGAGGAACATCTGGACCCTCCAAAAGCTTACTTCCCTTTACCCTCGGGCATCTGTTGCTCATTGCTGACAAGTGTAGCCATTCAACAGCTGGTCCCCGGTGGAGCAAAGAAAACAGCTTCCACCTTGCTAAAAAGTCAGCTCACCTGGCCAAAGCGCAGGTATCAGGCGAAGGGAAAAACGAAAAACAAAACCTCTGACACTTGAGACGGCAGCTGGGTGAGACTCGGCTGCAGGAGGCAGAACTGCAGAGACTAAAGCACAGCACACGCCGAGCGACCAACCCCAGCGACGGCTCCTCTAGCTAGGAGGGGCGAGGGGCTGTGGATCAAAGAATCCTGCAGCCTGGGAAGAGCAAATCCGCTTCTCAGGGAGCCATGCTGTGGGGGCTGCACTAGGGTGGGCGGCGGGTTGGGGATGTGCTCCCTAGAATGAAGAGGCAGAGTGGAGACAGGGAGGTTCGTGCGCTAGTGGGGAGGGAGGTGGGCAGGGCGAGAGCGCTCGGTGACAGACCGAAGAGTCACGCTGCAGTGTAAAGCGAGCCTTGGGGATCCCGCCGAGGACACCAATTCCGGAGCTCTGCAGCTGGGAAGGGGTCTGCCAGGGCACCGAAAGCGGCGCTGGGAGAAGGGTTCACTAGGGATCAGTCGCGACAGCTAGACTTTCTTGGGGGAGAGGTGGGACGGGGGATCTCTTCCCCGACACACACACACACACACACACACAAACACACACCGCCAGACCCCAGGCTGGCTCCAAGCCGTCCCCGCGCGCGCTCCCCACCCAGCCCCGTGCTGCGGCGGCCACTCACCCTCCGCGCGGGAGCGGATCTCCGACACGGTCCTCCGCATGGTGGGCATCCCGGCAGCCGCCGCAGGTGGGTCTTCCGACCAGACTCTGCACCTGTCACGGCGCCGCGCCGAGCGCTCAGCAGCCGCGCGGGCCCAGCCGTCCGCCTAGAGCTGCGCCGCTGCCGGCGCGGCCCTACCGCACCGGCAGGAGAAGGAAGAGGCAGCGAAGGTGGCGGCGACCGCAGAACTGGGCGAGCTCAGCCTGCAGACGCGGAGGGGGCGGCCCGGGGAGGGGCGGAGCTCGGACGCCGGCGCCGGGGGAGGGGTCGTCGGAGCGCGCGCTCACTCGCTCCCGCGGAAGAGCGGCCGGGAAGGCGGGAGAGGGGCGGGGAGATACCTGGGAGAGCCCCCCTCCGCCCCGCCCCGCCCCGCCCCGCCCCGCCCCGCCCCGCCCCGCCCCGCCCCGCCCCGCTAAGGACCGTACCACCCCTGCGGCGGTGGGGGGGGGGAGATCAGCTACCGGCCTCTGGGCTCCGCCCAGCGGCTTCGGCTCGACCTGTCCTTCGTCAACACCTTTGCGATTCTCCCCTCTTAGCCGGAGAGGAAGGGGTGTTCTAGCTCCTGCGTCCTCGGACATCCCCTCCCGCCACCCTCTGGTTTTAATAACAATGGAGTCGCCCGTGGTCGGAAAAGTGGGGTTGGGTCTGAGTGGGCGGGAGAGGCCAAAGGGCTTGGGGTGAGGAGGTTTAAGGCCTTGCTTGAGCAAGGACAGGGGACCGCGTGTTCGCCCCTGGCAGCCCTCGGGGCCTGAGCCACACTTGCTTCCTCGCGTGGCCCACGAGCAACAGGCTCTGAGGTCGGGGCTCCCCAGGCGCCGGGGCTCCTCCTGCCCGCGGTGCTCGCGTGCGTCAGGGCCGGCGCCTCCCGCCCGTGCGTGCTGTGCAGCCTGCCCAAGCTGTGGACTTGAAATAAAATCAACTGTTGGGTCAGGTGCTTCAAAAAGGACTTTGTTGTTTTGGGTTTTAGGTTTTAGTCAAACCTGCAGGAAGTTGGGGGCAGTAGTTTTACCTGAGAAAGGGAGAGGAATCCTAGTGTAAAATCCATAAGTACAGTAAATTTTCCTTTGCTTCACATCCTAGAGATAATCACAACCTTGTTGCCTTTTATTTTGTATACAGAGATCTATGCTAACAAGTTATCAAAGCAAGTTCCGTGTTTTTTATTTATCGCTTATTTCATCTTTAAGTTATGTAAGTTTTCATGTATTTTCTGATGGGTGGCTCAGATGGCAAGAAAGGAATAAATTAAATTAGAAGCAATTTGCTTCTTCCCTCATCTTATGCTCTTCCTCCAGTACTAGATGGAAGAGCCTTACATGGAGGCCTTTTATGTAAACAGCTTTCAGGTTCTTAGGGGAGAGATCTGGAGAGGCTTGAACAGAGAGTGAAGTGATTATTCCCAAGCCTCAAGTAAAAATAAAATAAAGCCTGCTAATAGCATCTTATCTCTATTTGTGGTATTTCCTCTGCCTCCTGCAGGTAGCATTTGCTAATCAGCACCCTGCCCTACATTAATACTGAGTCAGGCAGTCGATGCATATTTATGAAGAACCCCCTCTACTTGGCTCTGATTCAGAGGTTGGGGTTAGAACAAAGAAAATGTATTTCCAGTGTTCATGAAACATTGCAGGATAGAGCAGGTCTCAGATAAATGTGTTTGTTTCAGTGATGGTCTTGATTTATAAGTACGGTCTTCTAAAAGTAGGAAATGAACACACAGCCTTTTTAGGACAGTCATCACTGGCACTTTTTATTCCTTCCAGGTCCAGGATCTCCTTGTACAAAACAGACTCCCTCTGGCTCGATGAACATGTGTCTGAAAAAAATTAAAAGGGTAAGTGCCACAAGGAAATTAAAAAAAAAAATCAGCTTTAAAATTTAGTGAACAGAAACCATAGAAAATGCAGTTCTTTTACTGTTAACAATTTAGACATAATTGTGTATAAAGCCAGAACCAGTTTTTTTTCAAAGTCAGTGCGCAGCAGCATGAATATTTCATTTATGGCAATCACCTTTGTAATTCCTATGGGCCCTCCAATGAAGTTCAATTCTGCTTATTTGCAAATAATAATTAACTGAATGGAGTTCCAGAGATAATACCGATACTGGGGATTGAACCCAGGACCTCGTACATGCTAAGCATGTGCTCTACCCACTCCCCACTCACACCCAAGAACAATCTATTTAATATGTCTGTGTGTGTGTGTGTATCCCATTAACAACCCATCAGCAAAATTGACAACATACTCATACAAGAAATGGCAACAGTCTCGGACACAGAGAACATTGCATGATGTAGTGTGCCCTTTCCCAAGTTGTGTTAATTGCTTTATCCACAATGGCAAGAGTATCCTGCCTAACTCATTTCTGAAAAACCATTCATTTCCTGATTGCTGGAAATCACGTATGTTTTTATTGGCTCAGAACCCTGGTTGAAGTTGAGAGTATTGTACTAATCTGCATGGACTTGATTTCAAAGTCCTCTCAGATCTCCTCGTCTTCCATTGTTGTGAGAGGCACAGTGTGCCAGCCCCTGGCAAGGAACTCTTGGTTCCAGCAACATGACCTTGTCACAGAATCTGTAATACAATTCAGATGTCAGCAAGATTGCTTAAAAACTTTCAGGTCCTGTGACTACACTCCTGATGGACTTAGAAAGCGAGGGTTATTGAGGGACAGCTTTTCAAAGGACCAGATTTTATCATCCTCCACAAAGTATCCATGAATGCATAACATGTGAGGTGTGAGCCAGGGTGCTAGGTTACAGAGATACTTAATGCATTTGTGAAAGTAACCAGCAGTGTAACAAGATGACTGACACATAATGCCAAAAAGACAAAGAGCAACGACCACAAACATTAAGGGAAGGGGAGATTCCAAGAGCTTGGGTGATCAACCTAGTTGAGCTAGGTTTTGAAGTAGGGGTTAAGTCTGTAGCAATGAAAAGGAGACATCATTCCAGGTAGGAATGCTTGGTATATAGTAAGTACTCAATAATGATTTTCTAATGAATGATTAAGGTAAATGAGATGACAGAAGAGCCTCTATGTTTGGGGGAAACAAAAGAGACTAATTTGTTGTGTGCAGGGAACTCATTGGGAATCTGTACACTTTAAACAGGTGAATTGTATGGTTTGTGAATTATACTTTAATAAAGCTGCTTAAAAAATTGTCTCCAGAGGTGTGAGCCACAAAAATGATCAAGTCCAGAAAGTCTAAAAGAGATGTCAGAGCATATTCCTATCTTGATGGGTTTTCACTTACTAAGTACCTGGTGTTGCCTGAGTTTATTGTTGTTGGGGACACCAAGAATTAAGAATTGGTCCTCCTTAGGAGGAACTCATAGTTAACTAGGTGAGAGAGGCATGCTGACTACTTTTCTAATTTATAATACACTTAGAAGTGCTTTGGGAACTTACGGCCTGAAGGTAGTTGAAGGGGTTCCTGGGGATCCTGCTTCTGATTGCAACTGAAGATTGCAAAGTTGAGAACTGTGCTGCCATGGAACACAGGTGCTGGACAACACTGGCTACTGTACTCTAAATTCTTTTGCAGAAACACAAAATAATTGAGTAAAACAATCTTAAACTTTGATAATTACATCTTTTAGTTTAAAACTGAGGTTTAGATATAACATAAAATTCTATCAATTTGTAAAACTACCTGGTTGTTTTAAGAGAAGGTGCTTATTGCCTTTGGTGCATAGTTTGTGTTACGTTGATTCAATGGATGGTGTATGGTTAAGAGATTATTATGTTACTGGACTTGTAAGGCATTTTCCCCAAGTCTTCGCATCCTGATTTTCTTTTGCTGTCACCGCCCACACCCTTCCAATGCATGAGCAAGTTCTTTAGGCTCAGTTTAAAAACATGCACACTTAATTCTATTCACGTTTCACCTCTCCCTCTACCACCTTGTACAGGCCACCATCAGCATTCACCTGAAATGGACTCCTAACTGACCTCCCTGCTTTTACTTTTGTCACCCATTCATTGTTATTATTATGATTATTATTTTAGAACACCAGTGAGTTTTATTACTATTTTAAAAACCAAATGAGTTAATGTCTATTATTATTTTAAAGCACAAGTGATTTTTATTTTAATTATTTTAAGACACAAATGAGTTTATACCATTTCCTAAGACTTCAGTGGCTTCCCATAGCACTTGGAGTGAAACCCAAACCCTTTCTGATCCTTCCTTGCCTGCTTCTCAGACTCCTCTCCTTCTGCCCCCTGTTTGGTCCATGGCCTCCCATTGTTTCAGCCCAGCCTGGCTAATATTGCCCCACTCCCCCTAGTGCCAGCCACCACCACGTTCCCTTATTCTCTTTTCCTCATAGCATTTATCTCTGAAGTTTTCCTGTTTGTTTACCTGTTCATGATAAATAGGTCTTGCTGTATTTGTCTTACTTATTGCAGTTTATCTGACTTTAAGAACAGTGTCTGTCACATAGCACAGGATCAATAAATATTTGTTGAATGAATGAATGAACTGAAAAAATGTGTGTACTGTGAATGATCTGGTTCCCTAAGATTGGAGACTGGAAATAAGTCAAAGAATAGGTAGCATTTTATTGGGATAGATAATAAGTTATACCCTTCCTAAGCATAAATACAATATTACTTTGTCATGAAATAATTTAGAACATATTTGCTATGAATTAATTGATATCAGAAAAATCTTCTGAGTACCATATTCGCTTTTATTAAAATCAAGTGATCAAACTTTAAAAACAAACTGACTTCAACCAAAAGCTCTAAATTCATTGTCACTGAGTAATCCAGTCACTTATTCTTACTCATAATGATAAAATCAATACTTTCCTCTCATGTCTGTAATTCATTTCTTATGACTCTATTACCATTCCCTTTTCAAACACCTTAGCAAGGTTTTTAATTCTGAGTTATAATGTCTTTAAACGTGGTTATCTTCTTCATGTCCTGGGATTTTCCAACAAAAAAAGTACAATGGTTTTTTTCTTCACTGTAATTGAAAATACTTTGTTCCTGTTTAAATGAAACAAGGTTTAAAGTGTGAATTTTTTATTATATAAAAAAATTCTTAATAGAAAACATTTAAAAATATCCTCCAGTACATTTAAAATAGTGTTCAATTCACACACAATTTTTTAGGAAAAACATTTACTGAAATTTTTACTCAAAAAGTAAATGAGCATTCAAGGCAAAACAGTCCTAGTGTTAAGATTTGACTTCAAACTTATTATTTCAGATTGATAAGAGACTGATTAAATGGCATGATTTTTACTTTAAAATTTCCTTCCTACCAGAGCCAGGAAGTGAAAATTAATGGATAATATATTTAGTGTAACATTTTCATTAATTTTGGCATTTTAAAAAGCAGCTTTATTGAGATATAATTGACAAACAATAAACTTAACATGTTTAAACTATAGAATTTGACAAGTTTGGTGTATATATATGTATATATGCCTACAAAGCCATCACTACATTCAAAATAATAAACATATCCATCTTTTCCAGAAGTTCATCTTGCCCCTTGGTATGGTTCTGTACAACTAGAGATACTTCTTCTTCATACATTCAGTGCAATTTATTGAGTGCCCACCGTATTCTAGAGACTGTGCTGGGTATCTGAGATTGAATGGTCAGCTAAACCAATAGATTCTGACCCATAAAAAATTATGACACTCATCAAATAGTTATGTAAGTAAATAAATATAAAGTCACAAGTGCATATCACACTCTAATGGAAAGGTAGTCCACACCTGTATGTATTGATTGTACCTCAAAATATTTCTGGGCTTTCATACATGTATCTGGAATGCTTCAGAAATATTTATATGTACTTTTGTAATATATCTGAAAATGCACAGTAACAATTTGTTTCTATTGGATGTTACAGCTTTTATCTTGAAAATGGTGTCCATATTTCTTATATGGAAAGAATTGCCAGTGAAGACTGGAAATTATTTATAATTTATTTCTTTGTTGTTAACCAGAAAGCCAATATTAGAAATGAAAAAAAAAACCTCCTGAGAAAAATCTTGCTTTTTTTTTTTTTTCTTTTTTGCTGTGTCGTATGAGGTGTTATTTCAAGGGAGGAGAGGTGATAATAATGAGGTAAAAGTACAGAAAGAGGAATTTTTATCAAAAATTGAGTATAGCAGCAAATGAGATAAATAAATGTGGTTATCAAATACAATTTTGTAATTCCATGACTCTTAATTTGGAAAGAACGCCAGGCTTAAACAAGATGGTGTCCTGATTAATTGAAAAAAGCCATGGCTTTCAAATATGAAATATTTGCCAATTGTACTTGGCCCTCTTGGGTGATATATTCTCTTCTTAGGTTCACAATTCACTGCAGCGTTTAGCAGATTTACTGGAAAATCACAATGTTGTTGTTTTTTTCCCCTCTGACCCCCCCCCCCCAAAATCTCAGAAACAACATCTGCCAGAAAGAGGAATCATTTATCTCTTTGAACTCTGAGGAAATCTACCAAATGGAGAAAGAGAGTCAATACTTAACCCAAGACTACATTTTAGTATTCACCCCAAAGAAAGAGGCCAGGGGGAAAAACACTATAAAGAAAAGCTGTAAATAAGGTGAACCAACTATAGATTGAAGACTTGTAGAAGTGGACGTATTGGAGGCTAAGAGCAAAGTGAGCTAGTGCCAAGTATGAGAGCAGAGGCTTGACCTTTTGAATAGATCTGCTTGCCTATTCCAGCCTGACATGTCAGCTCCTCTGCCCTGCCTGTGTTCTGTTGTCTGTTTTTCATTCGATCTGAACTCTTAAAAATGATCTTTGCCTGTTAAGTTGGAACCTCTTTCCTCCTGTTCCTGAATCCAGGCTGTTCTGACTCCAGCTTGCTTCCCTGGCTTCCAGCAGCCATATCCCCTCTAACTGAAACAGCTGTAATCTGTTGTCTGCATAGCGCCTCAAAGTTTCCAGTGCCCCTTAATTCAGTTCCATGCCTGCATCTAGCCCCTGTTGGCGTCTCCTGACTTACTTTTGATCTAAAATGACAGTGCAGGAGGAAAAAGGAGACCTATAGGTTGGGAAATACTGGGAAATAAACTTGAGTAAGTACATGGGAACCAAATTATGGAGGACCATGCAGATTGCAAAGGTGATGGAATGAATGCACAAGGTGAAAGGGAGTTACAGTTGTGGCTCTAGGACACAGGATAAAACTGTGTTTTAATAAGGTTTTTTGTGTTGGTAATAGAATACGGAGCAAGGATTAGAAGTAAAGAGGTCAGGCTGAAGATGACAAAGATCTGCTCAATTAACAGAGGAAACGATGTTTTAAAAACTCAAGCTTGAATATAATATGAGGCATTTTAGTAATACTTAGGGTGCTATGAGTAAAGGACAATAGTCTGTTTATCTAAAAATATAATCTTTTCTATGTAGTTACAGATATAAGTATAGCTATGGATACAGCTGTGTTTGATCTTTTTAGATGTTGGGTTGATTTCTTATTGAACCAGAAATTCTGACATTCAAGGAGGGGAGGTTACCTCTGTTACTTTCTTTGAGAGTCCTAAGTGTGTGTTATATTTGAGCACAACTCAATTAGTGGAAGTGCTTTACTTATCGTTTAATGCTACTATAGCTTTTAGTAGTCTGAAAAAAGAAGTTATGATTAACGTAAAAAGCTCATTGGTATCAATCCTAATATAACGAAAAAAATGAATCAGAAGACTCGATTTGCATCTCAGTTCTGATTATTGTAGTGATTGGATCTTGAGAATATCATTAAAAAACCCAGTTAACATGCAGGCAAACGGATTAATATACAAGTTCTACCACTTACCCACTGGTACAACTTTGGCCAAGTCACCTGACTTCTCTGTGCCTCAATCTTCTTATCTGTAAAATGGAGAATAATTATACTATGTACACTATCAGAATGTTGTGAGAAGAACATAACATAGTTTATTATGATGTACTGTACAAATTTTAGCTATTATTGTTTAGTGCACCCAAGATGTTTTTCTACTCTGAGTGACATAAAACTAGATGATTTTAGTTATTAGAAGCATTTTCCTCAATATTGCCTTTCTTTGTATAGTCAAATAACATATGTATACTTAATCTATCATTCGTACGACAAATAGCAGGGATGTTGAATATGTAATTTTAATGCAGGATTCTATTTATTGGTTTCAAGAGACTTGTGGCAAGAATGCTCATTAGTAATATTTATTAAAATCTTAAAACAAGTATGTGTACTTATGTCCTTTAGAATAAAGTTTGACTGCATATAATAGAAAACCCCAAATAACAGTGACTCATGCAAAGTGAAAGTTTATTCTCTGTCATATAAAAGAAGTCTGAAGATGGGCTCCATACTGGCATCAAGGATCTAGGGTCTTCCCTTTCGGCTCTGCTGTGCTGACATATGGCTTCCGTCTTCAAGGTCACCTCATGGTCCTAGCTGGCTTCTGGTGTGCCAGCCATAACATCCACACTGGGAGATGGGAAAGGGACTAAGGATAAAGAGACCCCACCATGCTGAGACAGAGCTCTTTATGCTGAAGTCTCCATAAAAGTTATGCTTATACCTTATTGGCTAGAACTTAGTCACATGGCCATACCTAGCTGAAAGGGAAGCTGGTAAATTTAGTTATTTTGTTCAACTGTTAAGGAATCTAGAGAAAATTTGAGAGTCTGATGCCAATGAGGAAGGAAAGAATGCATTTGAGGGTAGGCAGCCAGGATTCTCTGGCTTTCCCATAAATATCAGAAATCATTCTCCAGGTTGCAGTATTAAAATCCTGGAGTTCTTCATGGGCATAATCATGAAACTACATTCTGTTCAAATTGTGTTTTTAAATATTTATAAGAAAAAGAATTTGCCTTATTTTAGAAACAGGCTTGATGAAATAGGTTTCAAATTGCTGGGGGTTAGCAAAGAATTTATTAAATGCTAATTGAATATAATATTGAATAGAGTACAGTAGAAAATAGAGATAAAAGTTGATAAAGTAATAACTTAATTAAGGTGACTTCCTGTTTCAAAGCAAATAAAATTTAAACAATATACACCAGCAAATTGAACAACTGGGAAGAAATGGATAAATTCCTAGAAATGTACAATTTCCTGAGACTGAATCATGAAGAAATAGAAAATCTGAACAGAGTGATTACTAGCAAGGAGATTAAATCAGTAATCAAAAACCTCCCAACAAATAAAATTCCAGGGCCAAACTGCTTCACTGGTGAAGTCTATCAAACATCCAAGTAAGAACTGATACTAATTATTCTAAAACTCTTCCAAAAGATAGAAGAGGGGGAACTCTTCCACACACATTTTAGGAGGCCAAATTTACCCTGATACCAAAAACCGGACAAGGAAGCCACAAAAAAAGAAAATAATAGCCAATATCTCTGATGAACTTAGATGCAAAAATCCTCAGCAAAGTCTTAGCACACTGAATTTAGCAATACATCAAAAGGACTGTACAACATGATCAAATGGGATTTATTTCACAGATGTAAAATGGTTCAACATCTGCAAATCAGCCAGTGTGACACACCATGTTAACAAAATGAAGGATAAAAATTATATGTTCTCAAAAGATGCAGAAAAAGCATTTGACAAAATTTAACATCCATTTTATGATGAAAACTTTCAACAAACTGGGTATAAAGGGAACATACTTCAATATAATAAAGAGTATATATGACAGTCCCACAGCTAGCAGCATACTCAACAGTGACAAGCTGAAAGCTTTTCCTTGAGGATCTGGAGCAAGACAAGGCTGTCTACTCTCACCACTTTTATTCAAGATAGTGTTGGAAGTCTTAGCCAGAACAATTAGGCAAGAACAAGAAAGAAAAGGCATTCAAATTGGAAAGGAAGAGGTAAAATTGTCAACATTTGCAGATGACATGATATTATAGATAGAAAACCCTGAAGACTTCATCAAAAAATGTTAGAACTAGTGAATAAATTCAATGAAGTTGCAGGATACAAAATAAATACACAAAAATCAGTTGCATTTCTTCACACTAGTAACAGTCTATCAGAAAGAGAATTTTTAAAAAACAGTCCCAGTTATAATTGCATCAAAAAGAATAAAATACCTAGGAATAAATTTTCACCAGGCAAGTGAAAGACCTGTATATTGAAAACTACAAGACATTAATGAAAGACATTGAGGAAGAACATAAATAAATGAAAAGACATTCTGTGCTCATGAATGGGAGACTTAATATTGTTAAATTGTTCATACTACCCAAAGCAAAATACAGATTCAATGTAATCTCTATCAAAATTCTGGTAGTATTTTTCACAGAAATAGAACAACAATCCTGGCATTTGTGTGGAACCACTAAAGACCCCAAATAGCCAAAGCAAGCTTGAGAAAGAAGAGCAAAGCTGGAAATCACATTTCTTGGTTTCAAACTAAACTGTAGTATTAAAACAGTATGATATTGGCATGAAAACAGACACATAGATCAATGGAACAGAATAGAGAGCCCAGAAATAAACCCACACATGTGTGGTCAATTAATTTATGACAAAAGAGCCAAGAATATACAATGGCGAAAGGACAATTTCTTCAATAAATAGTGCTGGGAAAATTGGACAGCTACTTGCAAAAGAATGAAACTGGATCACTGTCTTAAATCATACACAAAAATTAACTCAAAATGAATTAAAGACTTGAGTGTAAGACCTGAAACCATAAAACTTGTGGAAGGAAACACGGGCAGTAAGCTCCTTGGCAGAGGTCTTGGTGATGATTTTTTGAATCTGACACCAAAAGCAAAAGCAATGAAGGCAAAAATAAACAAATGGGACTACGTCAAACCAAAAGGTTTCTGCACAGCAAAGGAGACCATCAACAAAATGAAAAGGCAGCCCATTGAGTAGGAGAAAATAACTAAAAATCATATATCTGATAAGGGGACTAATATCCAAAATATAAAAAGAACTCATACAACTCAATAGCAAGAAAACAAACAGCTCAGTTAAAAAATGGACAGAAGATCTGAATAGACATTTCCCCCCAAAAAGACAACAGGTGCATGAAAAAACGCTCAACATCATTAATCATCGGGGAAATGCAAGTCAAAATCATAATGAGGTATCACCTCACAGCTGTTAAAATGGCTATTATAAAAAGGACAAGAAATAACAAGTTTGGCAAGGAAATGGAGAAAGGGGAACCCTCATACACCATTGGTGAGAGCGCAAATTGGTGCAACCACTGTGGGAAACAATATGCAAGTTCCTCAAAAAATTAGAAATAGAACTGCCATATAATCCAGCAATTCCACTTCTTGGTATTTATCTGAAGAAAACAGAAACACTAATTTGAAGGGCTATATGTACCCCTACTTTCATTGCATCATTGTTAACAATAGCTAAGATATGAAAACAACTTAAGTGACCATCAATGGATGAATGGATAAAGAAATTGCATATATATATATGATTGAATATTATTTAGCCATAAAAAGAATGAAAGTTTGCCATTTGTGACAACACAAATGGAATTCCAGGGCATTATGCTAAATGAAATAGGTCAGACAGAGAAAGACAAATATCATATGATCTCTCTCATATACGGAACCCAAAAACAAACAAACAAAAAATAAAAACACAAGTTCATAGATACAGAGATCAGACTGGTGGTTGTAAGAGGTGGAGTGTTGTGAGGGGATAGGAGAAATAGGTGAACAATTTTTTTTTTTTAAGTTTAAATAAAAAAACAGGTGAAAGATTCACAAAGCAATGAATAAAGTAAATGATAGAATAGAAAGATCTTCTATTTAAGTGTTTTCTCTTTTTATATCAGAAAAGGGAAAAATCAAAGAATTAGAGATTTCTAAACCTCTAAAGAAAGGGCAATATTACTTAACAGCATCGTGGAAACATCAGTCTTCCGGTTCTGTACAGACTGCCCTGTGAGGGAAGAGGCTCATACCATGTTAGGGAGCTACCGTGGCCGTCTCGTGATGAGAGTTTTCTGTGTTCTTGAGGATGACTTTTGGATCCCCAAAAAATTATCCAAAGCAATTTTATTTTTAAAAATTAATATTCAATGTATTAAATTTATGTTAAAACATAATTCTTTCTTAAGCTTTGAAATTCCACTTAATTTTATTCTACTTAAAAATCTAGCAAATTTTAAGAATTACTTTTAAGGAGGTGTTAATGTTTGATTCTGTTCACAAACTAAAACTCCCTTAAACATTGTGAACTATGCTTATGAGGTTGATACATTTTGTTTTCTTTTTAAGTCCTTTACTCACCTGAAAGAACCTTCCAAGTACTTAAGTAACCGTAACAGGATACATTTAGCTAATAAAAATATGTCTTAGGCTTTTAAAAATTTTTGTATACTGTTGGATTTCAACATAAAATCTTTGATTAAATCAAGTATCCAGTCTTAATTTGGAATCACAAGGATGAAATATCTTTGTAATAGGTGAAATTCTCTTAAATACATTGATTATTTCTAAACTTTACTAAAAACTATTAGTGCTATAGGTTTGATTTACTTGATCATAGATACACTTAATTCTCCAGGTTTAAAGCAAATAATTCTCTTAGAAACAGTTATGTCATCCAAACAGGTTTAGGCTTAGCATCCCAAGCACTTTTGGAGGTTATACTTGAAATTGGCTGAGGCTGAATATTAACCAGAGATGTCGTCTAGCACTTCTGAGCTCTAGAACTACAGTTGTCCTTGAAAGTTTTCTTACATCTTTGTCAGTGGAAGCCATCTCTAGATTCAAGTCATCCATTGCCTAATACTTTACTCCATGTACAGAAGTCCACATTTGGTCCATTGAATTAGTATCAACTAATCTATTACTGTGTTACTCTACTTTACATTCTTTTCATATTGTTTCTATCTGTTAGCATTAACGTGTATAGTTCTTTTGATGACATTGGGTTGGATTTTGTTTATTTTCCAAGGCGTTTCCTAATTGGTTCTGTTTAGTTTTAAAGTCTAAGCTTGCAGTTGGGAGACCCTGAATGAAGTTGGAGAATTGGAATAGAAACAAATGGAGAAATGGAGGGGTGTCCTGAAGGGAGCATAGAGGGCGGATGCTAAGGTTGGTGATGAATTCTTACAAAAGGAAACACTGAATAAAGACTCCAGAGGCAAGGTGGAGCCCAGCGTTCCAAATCCTCACTCTTTATCCCTCCTCCGCCCGCAACTCCCCAGCAGTTCTTCTGGATAGATGATGATCTGTCCTGCTGCCGACTCCTAGAAGAACACACAACCCAAAATGTTTATCTAGAGTAAGGTATAGGAAAGTTATAATTCCAGAGCATCCCCGGGTCTTTTGGTGGCTAGAATTTGGCAAGCAAAGACAGACATCTCTATTGTTTGAAAAGATGGATTTGTCTTACTCACCAACTGTCCCCTCTTTTGATTTGGAAATGGGAGGATGAATATGAGAGTAGTTAAATTAAGCAATGAGGGGGCTAGGAGCACCCACCTCCTGTGCAATTGAAAATCCATGTGTAACTTTTAACTCCCCCTAAACTTATTTACTAATAGGCTCCTGTTGACCGGAAGCCTTACTGATAAAGTAAACAACTGATTGATACCTATTTTGTATGTTCTACGTATACTTATATATATTTTATGCATTCATGACATACCTAAATTTTTCCTAATTTTTTGATATTTCTAGGCCATGTGATTGTGAGTTTTTTCAAATTATTCCAAATCTCCCCCAATTTTTTACAATATATTAATTGAAAAACTCTTCACATAAGTGGACCCTTGCTGTTCAAAGCCATCTTGTTCAAGGGTCAACTGTGGTTGGAATGCACAATAATAAGGGGAAGAGCTGTCTCGTTGCTGAAAGAGGGACTGTGTAAAGATTATTCAATTCTTGGGGAACTATCTCTTGTCTAGTATGAATCTATTCTGTATTGTCTCTGAAAATATCTCTGTGTTCTTTGGGTGTGTGTGTGTGTGTGTGTGTTAGAAAAAGAGAGAGAGGTGCACAAGTTTGATATAGTTGCTATTTTGTGATTGAGCAGGAAGAAGGAGGAGGCATGTTGTTGCCTCGCACCACTGGGAGGATGTCATACAAGGCACGTCCCTGAAGTACCACGATTCATCCATTTACAACCCTCCCCTCTATCTCATTCTGGACTGAGTTACTCTGTCTTTGGGAAACAAGTTACTAAGTCCAATGTATTGCACTGGTCTTGAGAGAATGAGAGTTTCCTTAAGTAGAAATGGAAGTTGGCACTGAAGGTCTAAGCATTTGGGGGAAAAAGGAAGAATGGAAAACAGGACAGGGAAACAAGTCTAGAAACAAGTGTGGCCTCAAACAGACTCCCTGCGAAGGGATTAAGCTATTTTTTTTAAACTTTCTTTACGGAAATATATTTACCTTAATATTTTATGTGAGAAATTAAAAGAATTGTGACATAGTTCAGATTTACAGAAAGTTGTTAGAAAAGTACATTTTACTGTATTTGCTTTATCCTTCTCTTTCTCTCTTGTTCTTTCTGAACTGTCTGAGAGTAATTTGCTGACATGATGCACCTTACTGCTAAGCACTTCAGTGTGTATTTTCTTTTAATAAGAACATTCTATTACATATTACAATGTGATGATTAAAATCAGGAATTTAATATTAAAATGATGCTAGTATCTAATCTACAGACCTGATTCAGATTTTGTCATTTGTCCCAGTAACAGATCATGAGTTGTACTGAATTTTCCTGTCCCTTTAGTCTCCTTTAATCTGGACCAGTCATTTGGCCTTTCTTTCATTTCATGACATTGACATTTCCGAGGAGCACAGGCCAGTTGTTTTGTAGAGCATCCTTCAGTATGGGTTTGTCTTATGTCTCCTCGGGGTTCTGGCAGGAATGCTGCAGATGTGATGTGTTCTCAGTGCAGCCTATCAGGAGGCATGTGGTGTGGATACCCCATTACCACTGATGTTAATTTTCATCACTTGGTTAAGGTGGTGACTGCCAGCTTGCTCCACTGAAAGGTTACTGTTTATCCTTTTGTATTTAGAAACGTGGTGGGGAGACTAGATTTATATTTTTAACAAGTCATACAGTGTAATTCCACTCTGCATATTTGGAAAAGAAGTTTTGTTTCTTTTTCTTCTTTCTTTTTTTCCAGATCTGCTCCTTACTTGTCCACTTGCCTATTCTCAGCTCTGCCGCTGGTACCTCCCCTTTACATGTCTCAGGTTCAGGCCTGTCCACACTGGCCTTAGCAGTGTTCAGGGGTGGGGGGAAGAGCCCTCAGTTCCCATTACTCCCCATCTCTTCAATCCTCAGAACACAGCTGTCAAAACTACATGAAAAGTACTTTGGTAAGAGCCTCACGGCTTACTGAAAGGGATTATATAAAATGGAAAATAAGAGGATGTTTCTTTTTAAATTGATGACATTTAATAAAGCTTTTTCTGCTCAGTAATTGACCTAATGCCTTTCTTACAAAAGACGTTGAGGCAATTCGTTCCAGGGACTCTACATGCTCCTTCCTTTCTGTTATGGGTGAAGCTTAGTTCCTACATGAGGTCAAAGTCACTAAACCTAAAAAATACTATTATCACACCTAAAAATTAATATTGATTTCTTAATATTATTACACATCTAGCAAAAGCTCAAAGTTCTTTAACTTTTAGCAATTCTTTGCAGATGAGTTGAATGGAAAATTAGGGGAAATGTTCTCATTATATAAACACTCTTGATGTTAGCACAATTGAACAGCCACAGTGAAAGGAAACATTTTACTCAACCTGTAAGAAATCTTGTTGCTTCTAGTTTTTCTTTGTAGATTAGACAGTAGACAAATTACAGAGTAAACCGTATTCGATGTCTGTTTCCATAATGCATTCAGTAAGATGTTCAGGGACTGTGTGAGACATGAGATGCCACTTTCAGCGAGAGGTAACAGGAGCAGTAGCACATTTATTGAAATTTCTGCTCTGCAGAAAACCTGGTCCAATGCCTATTTCATCCTAAATAATAAGACGAAAAGCTCATCTCACATTCTCTCAATGTCACTGCAGCTGATTTTCTGGCATTGGGAAGTAAATAGGGAGTTTTGTTTCTGTTTTTTCTTATCACAACACAGCATGTCTTGGAACAACTGACAATCGAGAATGTTGAAACAGTGAGTGAATTATTTGCATTGGTCACCTTGAAGAAGTCTAAAGAATTTGGCAGGCATTCAAAAGCCAGAGATTGGATGAGTTAAGGGTAAAATTGATCTGTCTTGCAGCTTTTGTCCAAAAGACTGCCTCCCTTTGTTGTAGCTTCGGAGTCTGAATTCTCTTGTTTGGCACACTGAGAGGTTTTAAAAGCCCTGACAAATACCCAGTAAAATCTATCAAGCAAGGTCAAGGAACCTGCTTCCTCACATCCACAGATAGGCAGCCAGGCAGCTTGCTTAGGCATATAGAGAGCAACTCAGAGCAGTGCAGCCTGTTTCCCTTGAGCTCTCTTCTCTTATTTCCTCTCAGTACCTTCAACTGTCTGAGCATCTGACTCAGACATAGCAGAGCTACTGTTGCTGCCGGAGGGTAGTGGTTTGTTCTGTTATCCTGGAATGCCCTTGTACTGAGAAAATCAGAAGCTGGGGAACGCAGTGAATTTTCCCACTGTGTGCATCTCTCACTAGCTCTTCCTGCTTCTGTTTCTTCCTACCATTTTAGAGGGAATGACCATCTTACTTTTCAGGCTACCAGCTTGGTCTGTGGAATCAGCTGGATACATTTAATGCACACAGAAGAGACGCTTACAAAGCAGGTAGCAGAAATGAGAATAGGAGGTTTCATTTTTCTGATCCCTTGGAGAATGAGATATTTCACGTGAGTGTATTTTTCTAGGCAGCTGAAAATTCTGCCCTCAACATGGAAATTTGTTTTTAACTTAGGTAAGTGGTATAGCATAGTGGTTAAGCACACAGACTCTGAGGCAGATGGTTTGTACTTGAGTGTTGACTCTACCTCTTTCCAGCTTTGTAACTTTGGGCACTGTCCTTAACCTCTCGTGCCTCAGTTTCCTCATCTATAACGTGGGGGTCATAATAGTTTCTATCTTATTAAGGATTAAGCAGTATTAAATGTAAAGCACTTAGAACCATGCCAATATGTTGAGTCACAGTAGAGTTGTTTTTATTTTTATTATTAATTCAACCATTCCTGTACAAATCTTGCTGTAAAATGGGACCCACCTTGTTTTATTTTACAGAAAATGTTGAACATTGAGTACTCAGTGCCTTTATACACAGAGAAATAGTGCAGTCACACCTTCAGACAGTGCTGTGAAGATGATGGCGATGTAATGGTAATTGATACTGTTTATGGAGAAGCCTTCATGAATGTTGCTGGTAATCCCTACAGTGAACCTGTAAGACAGGCCTACTTACAAGTAGGCTGAGAGGATCTAAGTACTTGCTGGACTTCATGCAGCTAGAAGCAGACGGTTTGACACGCCAGCTCAGGGCTGTATGACCTCAGGGTTGTGTGACCTCAGGGCTGGAGCTCTTGGTCACCTCACCATCCTGCCTGGTGGCTAGGGCTCTAGTCCCCACGCCTGTGTTTCTCGGACTTGAGCGTGCATTCGCACCACGTGGAGGGCTTGTTCAAACACTGGTAAGATGGCTGGTCTCCACCTTGGAGGCTGAGAACCAGCATCCTGAGTTGCTGGGTGGTCTTGCTGCTGCTGGTCCAGACATCAGTCACACTTTGCAAACTGCTACGGATACCATATTACTCCTGACTATTTTTAATACCAATTTTTAAAATTATCTTATTAATGGCAGTTGCCCCTTCAAGCTGTCAGTGTGTTCTTTTACTTTCAAACACTATTACACACACATTCAGCTGTTTTAAAACTTTTGGTGGCCCAACTCCTATGGTGTTGAATTTATGGATTTTACAGCAGCTGCTGCCATTTGGAAGTTCCTTTCTCTTGCAGCTCAGTTCCCTGGTGCATTTGGTCCTTTGACTCTGCCAGGGACTTAACTTCCTTGCCTGTTGCTTCTTTGTATTTTAATGTAGGAAAAGTATCGAGTGACTGAGCTTCATGTATTTAAAGTCTGCATCGCATGCTGCTTTCTCCCCTTCTCAGCGTTGAGGGCTTTACACCATGAGGGATTATTCTGTAACAGAGTGGAGCAAAATCTAAAACACTGTGACTTGGCTTTTTAGCCTCCTTAACACCGTAATCTCATTTCAAGGACCTGGTGTTAGTACCTATTTCTCCATATTTAGTCCTGAATTATATCAGTATAGTTCTAAAATCCTATGCAAGCCATGGGATCATCACAGAGTTGGGTCTAGCAAGGTTTTTTTTTTTTTCTTGGTAAAACTTTTTTTTCCCGTCTTACGATAACAGAGGATATAGATCCTTGATTCCAGAGCTGTTCCTCCTTAGCTTAACAGAATAAGAGACAGAAAGCTCACAATTTTGGCTTCCTCCAGTGCGATTCCTTCCTTTATTAAAATATGGATAACTTTGGGTGTACTTCTATGAGAAACTGCATCATGACAGGGAGCTATGTTGACTCACTTGTTCCCTTGGTCTCATATTTATCTTCTTCATTTTTTTTTTTTTTTTGGCTCTTCAGTGGTAAACTGAAGGAAACACAACTTTAAAAATAGCTCAAGTTATCATTCTAGACCAAATTTTGTGGTCTGGCTAATTCATACTCCCTTCCAATTTCCTGTTTTAAACCCATGTTTTTATTTCTATGTTGCTCAATACTTTAAACATAGGCCTCTTCTGTGTTAGTCATCTTCCAACGCTTCTCTGTACCTACTTCTGGACTTCATGTTGAAAGAGAAAAATAAACATTTATTAGTATAAACCCCTGTCTTGGGATTTCCACTACTTTTAACTGAATACATTCCTGAGCTGAGTCTCTTACATTGTTAGAATTCTGTAAGATAGGACTATTCTAGAGTTAGTTAATTTAGTGGCTCAACAGAGTCATCAGAAACTGTGATTCTTGCCCTCTTTCTGCTTTTTCATTCCCTGCCTGACAGCAGATTACCTCTTGGTTGCTTAGTGACTGAACAAGTGCCAGACATCATGTACTGTCATATTAATGTCAAGAAGAAAGTTAAAAAGAAATCTTTCTATCTTGGGTCTCTTTTTAAGAGAAGGAAAATATTTCTCCAAAGTCTCTCATCAGACTTCTGTGTATGCCTCATTAGACAGAACTGGGTCACATGCTTCATGCCAAACCAAACCTTTGCCTAGGGGGATAAAACAATCATGATTGGCTCCAGCCAATCAGGAGTCACCTGCTGAGGAAGAAGGTGGATTCTGTCTTCCCTAAAAAAAAATGTGGCCACATGGAGGACAACTAATAAGATAAAGGTTCTGTTAAGAGGAAGAAGTGGAGCTGCTGGGGTAGCAACTGACTGTCACCAGAACGCAACTGGCCTCTTTGGCCTCAGTCACTCTCCTGGATTCATGGAACTCTCATGAATGATCTTTAGAGAGATGTGGAATATTTAGTACAGGGTGATAAACTCTCATCTAAGAGGAATAAAGCTACAGTTGGAGGAGGTATTTTGTTTAAAAAGTAATCATTAAAGATGTGCTACAAAACAGCCCAAACAGAAGACTTTCACTTTATTCTTTGAATAACTTCAGCTTCTTGGAAAGTAATTTTAATCTAAGGCAGGCACATTGATAAAAATGTCTGGAAAATGAGAGGCTGCAAGGAATGAGAAGAAAGTGAGATGGTGTGACTTGCTGGCCATTGTTTATTTTTGAGCTGAAGCTTTGTGGTGACTCTTAATTAAGTCTTGCAGAGCCTTGCTGAGGAATGTGATCTCAGCACCTGAGATTTGTCCCCAGCAGGAGCTCGTGAGCTTAGGTGGTTTGTAGGGATGATGCAAGGGTCTGGTAAACTCAGAACCATGAGGGCTGGGTTCAAAAGAGCACAAACCAGGACCCTGGCATTTTGTGATTAAAAGATAAATTTTAAAAAGTTTACAAGTCCTCCCAATTTATAAGTAACTAGATAAATATATCAAGAATAAATCAAGCAGACCTATCTATGCAAAAGTATGAAACAGACAATAATAAACTGTGTGTGTCTAGTTTGGAGACATCACCGGAAAAGATGGGCATATTGAGTCCAGCTATCACTCAAGGCAGAATTAACATTAACTTTTGCCTCATGAAAGATTATATTTTCCCCATTGTCAGTGGTTCTTGGTAGCAGTCTGTATAACTTCCTTAATGATCTGCATTGGCATGTTTAGTATGAGACATGCCCTTTCCTATTAATATGTAGCAATGGCACTCAGGAATGAGTTCTCCTTTTCACAACTCATTTTCTTATTCTTCAGTTCTTGTTGTATGGCCAGGTAGCTACAAAATGATTTCATATTCTAGACCAACACAACTCTTAAAGGGGTATTTACCTGCTTATTGCTTCACATTTTATACTTTTATTTTTTAGATTTTAGTATGAGCTTGATATTTTAACCAAAAACACTGAGAAAGCAAATCAGATCTGATTTTGTCACAGAGTATTTGGACAAGAAAAGGACCTCCTACTTGCCCCTGTTATAGCCATGGTTACTCTAAATATTCAGTTCTTCTTAAGACCTTCTACCGAGCATTATGCTCCCTGGCAGCCTAATGCCAGGACACCATCATTTTCTTCTAATCCTAATATATCACTGTATGTAGGAATCTTTGACTCGAATTCCAGGTCTGCCACTTACTAAATGTGTAACTTGGGGCAAGATACTTAGTCTCTCTGTGTCTCAATATCCTCACCTATAAAATGGGAGCTGATAATATTATTTATTCCTTAGAGTTGTTATGAGGATTAAATTAGTTAACATAGGTGAAGTCCTTCAGAACAGTGTCTGGCCTCATAGGCATGCAATAAGCATTAGCTGTTATTCCAATAGTTGTTTAGAAGACGTTAAAAATAAAACAATTCTCAATCCTGGCAAAAGATGGCTGGAGTCTGTTAAAGATCTTTATGGAGAAAATTATAAAACATTAAAAATATTTTACATTAATTATTGTATATGTGTTAAATATAAGATCTGAAAATGGAGAGATACCATGTTCATAGACTCAAGGAATCCTATATCATAATAATGTAAAATCCTCTAAATTAAATTACGTATAAATTCATTTCCAAGCAAAATACCAATTCAGATTTTTTTTTTTTTTTTTTTTTGCTATGAAATTTGATAAGCTGACCCAAAATTTATGTGGAAGAGTCAGGATCCAAGAATAACCAAGATAAAGAACAAGATTGAGGAACTGCCTTACCAGGTATCAATCATTACTATAAAACTGTAATGATGAGAACAGTATACTATTAACTAGAGATAAACTAAAAGGCCAGTGGAATAGAAAAGAGGATTCAGGAGATACCAACATAAATGTAAACTTTCAGTTTTTAAAAAGAGTAACAATATAAATTAATGAGTGAAGGCTGTACAGAAAATTGAGTATCCACGTTTAAAAATTAAAATACTTTTCTTCTCAAGCTATGTGAGAAAGAATAAAGATGGTTGGAAAAATCTAAATGTAGGCGTATATTTAGAAAGGACTGGAAGTATCCAGCTCAAAGTCATCATGATGAGGAGACAGAGTGGGGTAGGAGAGTTAAATAGAACTGAAAAAGTTAAAGTAGACTATGTCATATCAGCATTTATATCAGCAAGGCTAGACTACCATGGATTTGAGTGTCCACCATAGGAATGGACAATTACATAATTAGAGCAGAGGATGTGGACTAGGACCAAGATAAAAGCATTGCCATAGTCCTGGCTCCTGGCTGAGAATGTCATCATTGGTCTTATGAAGGGAATTCATACAAATGCTATGATCACACTGTAAGCTTTCACTTTTTTATTCAATCTATTGAACACATATTTATTGAAAATCTAATCTGTATCAGGCACTAGTCTAAATACTGAGGGTTCAGCAGTGCAGGACAAGATCCCTGCTCTCAAGGTCAGTCTCTGGTGAGAAGGACATACTTTAAAATAATAACTACTCAGACAAATATGCCATTACAAAATTTGATCTTGCTATAAAAGAAAACTAATGACAATTGTGTGTTATCTGGAATTTATCAAATTTACTGAAGAAAACACTTTATAGTTAAAATAGTTCTTTGCCAGTTATCAATCTATTGCCTCTCATCTTGGATTCCGCCCATCATAACCCTGTATGCATTTGTGAGTAAAAGGCATTAAATGTTTTCTTAGTTTGTGATTCATTAAAAAAAGAGAGAGAATGATTCTTTGCTCAATGCTTTGTTCTAGGGTTAAAGCAAAGTCTGTATAGTAGGTTGAATAATGGCTCACAAAACGTCCAGGTCCTAATCCCTGGAACCTGTGAATGTAACCTTATTTGGAAATAGTATCTTTGCAGATGTAATTAAATTAAGACAAGATTATACTATCTTCGAGTGGACCCTAAACTCAGTATGTCTGATCTCCTTATAAAAGAGGGAAATTTGCACAGGAAAATCTCAGAACACTTGGGAACTCTTTACAACACACTATAAATAAACAGCACATTCTAAATATTCATAGAGGAAGTCTCAAAGGAAATGAAAAAATGCATTGAACTGAACGAAAATGTGCCGTATTAAAGTGTGTAGGACATAGCTGAAGCACTTCGAGCAAATTTTATAGCACTAAGCACATTTATTGGAAAAGAGAAGTCTCAAATCAGTAGTCTAAGCTCTCATCCCAAGCACCTAGAAAAAAGAAGAGCAAAATAAACCCACGTCAAACCGAAGGAAGAAAATAATAAAGATATAAGCAGAAATCAATGAAATTGAAAATAGACAATAAAGAAAGTCTGTGAATCAAAGAACTGGGTCTTCGAAAAGATCAATAAAATTGGCAACCCTCTAGGAAGTCTGTCGGAGGGAAAAAGAGGAAGGGCGCAAATAACCAGGAAGAAAAGGGGAAGTCTCTAAAACCAATGCAGACATCAAGATGATAATAATAGGGGAATACTGCAAACAGTTCTACACACAGAAATTTGACAGTTTAGATGAAATGAACCAATTCCTCAAAAAACACAAGCTATGACATCTCACCCAATATGAAATAAATAATTTGGATAGCCCTATGATTATTAAATAAATCGAAATTTGTAATGAAAAAAAAAAAACTGTCAAAAGAAATTTCCAAGCCCAGATTATTTCACTGGAGAATCCTACTAACCATTTAAAGAAGAATTAATACCAATTCTATACCATCTCTTCCAGAAAATAGAAGAGAGAAAATACTCCTCAGTTTATTTCATGAAGCTCCTATTGCCCTTATACCAAAACCGAACGAAGACGGTAGAAAAAAAGGAAAACTGTAGATAATGTTTCATATAAATATAGATGCAAAAATCCTTAACGAAGTATTAATAAATAGAATTCTTCAATATATGGAAAGAACTACAGCCCATGACCAAGTGGAGTTTATTCCACGGATGCATTAAGAATTTAGAAGCCCAATGAAATGGTTTTATTTTTAAAGAAGATTTGAGCATAAAGTAAAATACAAAACTACGGAATTTTTTTGTACTTAGTTATTTTCTTTCTTTAAACACAGGATATGCTCAGTAGTGCTATAAAGTGCACCGTGCTGTTTGGTTATCATGGGCGCTGCATACACCCGGGAATATAAACCAAGGTGTTGATTCCATTTCCTTTTACTAGTTATGCAGTTTCCTCTAAGGTGAGCTTACAGCAGTTTTGTGTGAATATTTTCATAAGTTGCATTTATAAGAGAAATATAACTACAGGGTGGTTTTTAAAATGAACGTCTAAAAATCACCGCATTGCTTTATTAATGAAATGCGCATTTTGGCTTGTTAGATATCATTTCTCAGTAGATGATTACACTTACAAATATAAACTTAGTTGAATCCTTGCCTCTACTGAACACCCAGTGATCGAGCATTGTCAATTTCAAAAGGCCCCTAAATGAAAATGGCCTCCTTCCTGCTCCCTCTTAGAAACAAGTTATAGAAATGAAAGGACGTGCAATATATTTTACGTCTAATATGGAATTAACAAATCTCTAGGAAGTTATTTTTCATATTTTACAGACAGTCTTATTAAGATCAAAATCTAAGCACCTTTATGGCTGCCTTAGAATGTAATGTGTCGGTACTAGGCATCAGCTTTATTTTTCTGCGTTCTCTGTAGAGATACTGTTCCTAGATGTTTCCATGCTTTTTGTGGTAAGTTTACCTTAGCATACATCCCAATGATTAGGCCATAATATAAACAATTTACATGGATGAATATTGTCATTTTTCAATGGTAGAATCTGTAAGTAAGAATAGAGTAACAAAAACAGAAAATGACAGAAGATACAACAAAAATCCAAATTTTAAAAATTATATTTAGCAAGGTGAGGATTATTCTTCATAATTTTATAGGGAGATGAGTACAATATTGGTAGGTAGGAATGTATAATAGCTCATTGTTGTGTTTAATATTCCTTTGTATAAAACAATGTTGGCATTCATATTCATAGAAACACTGTGGTTTTTATTTTTATGAAGACCCAGTAGCAAGCACGTTTGTAACATGAAAGATTTGGATTCAATTCCCTTCACATAAAACCAGCATTGTACACAGAACTCATTAATTTATCCTCAATTGATGTATAAATTATTGAGCCAATCTTGATTTGCCAGCTAAATGGAATATGAGATCTCAAAGGGCGGTATTTATTAATTTCTACGAGGGCTTTATCTATTTCTACGCTGCTTCTGAAAGATACAAAGAGGAAATTGCAGCTTTTGTGGCTTATTAAGGAATGAAACACAAACCAGTTGACCCTAAACTTCAGAGCAGGAGCTGAACTTTAAGATCTCTTTTGTTTGGTTTACCTTCAGCTACCTCATAAGAAGAAATTGATTTTTGATTCATACTTGTATTTTCAAATGTTGATTTGTCCTCTTCATTGATCTTATTTGTCTTTTTATTTAAGAAAACTTCCTTCATGCATGATTGAATTGTTAGACTCATGCATCCAATTGCTTTGTCTCCTGATATTACAAAGAGTTTTTCCAGAAAATGACATTAGGAGATTCCTGGCAAATGATTGGATTGGCAAATAATTCAGGCAGATTAAAAATAATATCAATTACACATAAGAAAAAATTAATATATATAAAAATGCCAAGCATTCATGAGGATGTGGGGGAAGATGAAACCACGTACATGTTGGTTGGAGTATAAGTTGGTTTGACGACTTTGGAGAGCAATTTGGAAATACCTTGTAGAGGTGAATTTGCATCTGCCTTACCATCCTACTAGTCTACTTCTTTACCCTAGAAAACCCCAGGCATTTGTGCATAGGGAGATTCTTTGAGCAAGTTTGTAACAAGGGAAATAGTTTACTCAACAGTGAATAAATGTATAAAACATTGTTTATACGTTGTTATACATTGTCAAACAATTACTATGCAAAGATTTATAATGAATGTTCCAGATCTACAAGGGTAAATACAGTTAATTTTTTAAAAAATGCAATGCTGAAAAAAGAGTTAGTTGCAAATTATACTTAAAGCATAATTCATTTATGCAGAGTTAAAAAAATTGTACTATTTATAGATATTACACACATAATAAAGTAGAAAAACATCATGAATGCAATACACACCAGCATTAGGACAGTGGTTACTGCTGGGAAGGAAAATGGCAGATTGAAGATAGAGATGTAGGTGTAACATTTCATTTTTTATAAAACAAAGTGAGAGAATTGAAGTAAAGAAAGCAAAACATCAACATATGCTTTATCTGGGTATTTTAGCATTGTCAGCATTTACAGGTGTCTTTCACATTGTCTTTTGTACTCTGATATGTTTAAATGATTTTACAGTTAAGAAAAAAAATTCTAATTACTAACTGTGAAGGGTTGAGTTAACCAAGTGAATATAACCCTTTTAGAGGTAAAACCACCAAAGTAGGGAAATGAAGAGGTTTTATTCTAAGCTGGCCCAAGTAAGTAGCAAGAAGAATTAATTTGTCGGGGAAAAAATTAATTTGAAAATAGACCAGGTGAAACTGCTGTTCTCATGGGAACTTAATCTCTTCTGGTACAATCTTCTTTAAAGGAACCTTAAGAAGTTAACTTCTCCAATACTCTTATTTTCTCAATAATAAAACATAATGATAATAATATTGCACAAAATTTAACAAGCACTTATGTTCAAATGATTTATACATTTCTCTTATCTAATCCTCACAATGTCTCTGTGAAGTGGATGTTACTATAAACCACATTTAAAGATGGGCTAAGTACTTTCCCTAGCCACACAGCAGAGACAGTACACTGATAGCAAGATTAACCGTTAGAATCTTTACGAGAACAACAAATTAATAAGGACATCAATGAAACATTAAAAGTAACGGGGATGGTCCTTTCAACATCCCTCTGCTCTCCTTTTATAGTAGAATACCTCACTGAGTGGCTACCAAAAGAGTTTGATAATTAATTTAAGAAGGATTAAGCTTATGTATTAACAGACACCATAACATCACTTTTTGATATGACATTTAACAGAGTTTCTTTTTATTTCAGTGTTAGGAACTTAAAACTAGTGAATATTAATATGTGAATATTCAACACATTTTTAAAACATATAAACCTAAGTTTATATTAACAGGCACCTGTCTGAATAGAAAAGACATTGCTACTTCTATATTTCCTTCCAGCTCAAAAAATTCTTTGTATTGTTAGATTGATTAGATATTAGTTCTACTTCTGAGAAATAATAATCTGTTCATGAAGAAATACAAATTGCTCATTTGAGCACTTTAAAGATTTTAAGATTGAGAAATTGTATTTTCATATAATAAAATCAAAGCAGAAAAATTACCTAAAATATTCTTTAAATATATTTATTTTTCTCAGAAATAGGAGGAAGCTGATGAGGGTGGGATTAAATTCTGTCCTGCACCAACAAAGCTAAGTTTCTGAAGTTTATTTGGAAAGAGGCTTCAGTTTTATTTTAGAATTAATTATCATTCTGTTGAGCCATCAGATGCTCCAATAAGCAATTATCGTTTCCCATGCACTGAGCTGTCTTTACAAGTAGGATCTCATGCAGTCCTAACAAAACTGTCTACTCATTTTGCAGATGAGAAAACTGAGGATATGAGAGGGGAAGTAAAGGGCCCAAGGTCACACAACTTGAGAGTAACAGAGTCATTATTCAACTGAGAGTAGGATTCAAATTCATGCAGGCAACTCTGCTTTTCTGCCTCCTTCAGGTTGTTAAGGGGTCTCAATGTGAAAACCACCATAAGTGGTTTTGGGAAAAGCAGATGAATCTGAGCTCTAAAAACTACAACCTCTTCTTCTTTTTTTTTTTTTTTTTTTTTTTTTTTTTTTAGTGGTAGCACTTCCTGCTTCTTTATGAGAAACAGTCACAATTAAGGACTGTAACCTAAGGATACTACAGTAAGGGAGCTCTTAAACATGGGATACAATTTAATGGAAAAAATTTTGTTCTGCATGAAGACATGCTAGGGAACTATGAATGGTATTTTCATCCTTCTTATCCATAAAAAGATTAAAAATAAAAATTCTGAATTACTTCCCAGGCAGTGAAACTGTAAAAACACTGTGAAATAGAGAAGCCAGATTCAGAAGATTGTATTTTGTTTATTATTACAAAAGCAGTACATGCACATAGTAGGAGATTAGAAAATACTGATAATCAAAAAAAGAAAAAGAAAAGAAAAAAGTTTACAAAGTCTATAACTATCACTGAGTGATAAACATTACTGTTACCTTGGTGTGCATAACTCTATGTATGTTCTTTACAAATCAAGTCATGTTGTGAAACCTGTTCTGTTACCTGATTACAAGTTTTTCAAAAGTTAAAAGCATTTGTTTTCATTCTTTAGGGCATAAATGGAGCTACAGAAATGTCAGTACAGTAAGTCTATATCCGTGAGATTTTTGACTACCTTTCCATAAACCTCAGTTGAATGTAGCATTATTTTCTTGTTTTTTTTTTTTTTGTACATATATATATATATTTTAATTGAGGTATAGTCAGTTGAAATGTTGTGTAAATTTCTGGTGTACAGCATAGTGCTTCAGTCATACATGAACATACATATATTCATTTTCATTTTCGTTTTCATTACAGGTTACTACAAGGTATTGACTATAGTTCCTTGTGCTATCAGTATGAACTTGTTTATCTGTTTTATATATATTAGTTTTTAATTCAAGGTGATTCATCACAATTGTGGTAATGTTCTTGATGCCAGCTACTAGGGGAATGTCAGGACTTTCATGAACTGAACTGTGAAGTTGACAAATCTATATGTCAATCATAATTCTTCTTCCAGGTGGGGAGACTAATCTAGGACCAAAATTAAAACAGAGATAACCATAGTTAGTGAAAGGCAGAAGAGGTCCTACAGAGTGAGTAGATATTTTACATGTAAGGAAAGAGAGGACTCCAGAATAATGTCCAAGGCCAAGGGGCTAGTTACTGGTAAGAGATCATGACTGAAATCCTAACTTCTAGTCCATTGCCTTTTCAGCTATTGCATGTATCTCTCACTAAGGATCCCATGTCATGAGATTACAGAATAGAGCGCTGCGTGGTCTAGTTTTATTAGGGGCAATGTTTCCAACCTCTAGAGTCACAGCCCTCCATGAAGAGAGGGCCCTTGGGAACATCTTCACCATTAAGGAAGTCCATGAAGCATAGTCATTGTCCGCTAAGTCCTTTCTTTCATGGGAAGAACAGAACATCTACTCATAGATCTTTGGATTTAGGACAGCCATTGGAAAGATCTTTTAAATTTAGTTTTTAAAGTCCCTTGTGCTATGAGGCATGGTGGAAGTTTAAAGTGGAGGGATAAATGTTGGGCAGAAGCTGGCCAGAAAATAGCCAAAGATTTAACTTCACCAATAGGAATGTTTTCCTTTCTTGTCCTCCTGCTGGCAGTTGTCCTCATCCTCTTCATCATCACTATAATTTTTTAAGAAAAAAATCTAACACCTCTCATGCTCACCGTAGTCAGTCACTGAATTCAGTACTTTCATATGCATTATCTCATTTAATCTTATGAAGCAAGTTATGTTATTCCCATTGTATAAATCAGCAAACTAAGGCTCAAATGACCTTAAGTAATTTGGTCAAGGGCTTCCTAGCTAGTAATCAAGCCAGGATTCTAGCTTAAGTCTTTGGGTGTCCAGAACCTATGCTCTTTACAATCTGTTATACTATTCTTTTGATAAACATTCAGGAGGCGTCAAGGTCCAAAAACCCAAGTCAGAGTACAGAGTAAGCTTGAACTTGATCTGGACAGTGGCATGCAAAGAGAGGTCTCATCTGGGGCACCTGAGGTCTGTGACAATGAGCTTTCTGGTTCACAGAGTCCAGTACTAGAAATTTGATTTATCCGACTATCCTTGAGATCATGCTGGGGGTAGGGGAGCCTGGGCTGGTGGATGAGAAGGATCCAACATGATCAGGCTGAGGGTCACAGCTGTACTATTTGCCTAACAGGAAACATGGATGAAAATTAGGAATCAGGGCAGACATCCAGCTGGGTAGAATGGCTCTGAGATTTATGCTAGTTGCCCATGAAGGTACCACTGGGCACAATTCTCTCTGAACCCCCTACACACAGGCATTGATATAGCAGACTAATTCCAGAAGAAATATACGCTTGTTACATATGACAACTATTTCCAAAAAAAACCCATAGTGGAACTAAGTGTAGCTTACATGTTGTGTTCAGTTCTTGGCTAATGAGAGGCTTATGTGTGTTCAGACTCAGGACAGGGATGGAAATGATGAGGATCTTCCAGCAGAGGAAAATATGTACAAGACAATGGGATGGTGAAGGAGCACATTCAAGGTGATAAATGTCACCCTCTCATGAATATATGGTCCATATTAAATTTAGCTAATTATTAAAGAAAAAGTCCCATATGTTTTTTTTTAATTGATGATTCAACAAAAGTTATACAATGCATTTTGCTGCCGTGTCTTGTTCATCTTGTTTATCTTGAGTAGTCCTTCGTCTTTCTGTTTGCTTTTATGCCATTGGCATTTTTGGAGTGTTGGCTACTTGTCTAGAGAAACATCCCACTTCCCACTTGTGCACTTCCCATTTTATCAGGTTAGGAAACATGTGATGTCTGTCTGTGCCATTCTTGATGATGAACAGTGTGGTTATTTAGTTAGCTGATGTCTGCTAGATCTGCAACACAGGGGGACCCCTCTTGTAAATCAAAAGTGGCGTGTGGGATGGTATTTGGAGATCATAGGATGGATTATTCTGTTCTTCGACAACTTTTTACCCAATGGTGTTAGCATCCATTAGAATCCTTCTCTGAATCAAAAGCACACAGGGGGTTGCAAAATGGTGATTTTTTAAAATTCTATTACTTCTACATTTATCAACTGGCATTCTTCTGGAAGGAAGAACTGCCTCCTCCATCATTTTCCCCTTTTCCTCTCATTTCTTATACTATGCATTATGTATGTATGCATGTATGAATGTATGTATGTTTATATGTGTCATCACCATTTACTTGGCTAACATTTTCTTAATAATGTCATTTAATTTCATGTCTCAGTTTAGTAAATTTATTATTTTTGAAGCAGGTATGCGTCATAGTTTTTGATGAATGATGCTAACTGTATGGTCACTGGACTTATACCTAGATAGAAAAATCAGAAAAGAGATTAGATGAGACGTGTATAATGAGATGGTTCAGTCCTTTACTGTTCTAGTTTTTATTACTTCTTAGGACTTCTTTGATATATTTTGGGCAAAGTAAAGGAAGGATAGCCAGAGAGGATCTTTTAGACTTGAATTTTTTTTTTCAGATTTCTGTAATTATACTCTACTTTTAAGAGAAATCTGCTTTGACTTTGGATCATAGACTTGCTCTCTGGTGGATTTTCATGCCTTTTTGAGTTCAGTAGTCTTCTGAAAGTATTTTATATATAAGTGAATATGACATGTTTTAATAATATGCTTTATGTATACACATAATATTTCAATTTTATGAGAAGAGAGTCTTTATATTTTCTCTGGTAATATGAGTCATCAGGTTTTAATATTGCTAAAAGGAGAAAAAAATGACTAAGATTCAGAAAATCTGTTTTATTCCTTGAATAAAAGTTACTAATTAGATCACAATGGTTGGAAACAACTTTTAGAATGTGAGCAAAATATAACCTTGATGAATTGTGAGAAAATAAAATTTGAGTTGTGATACAGTGAATGGTGATTAAAGGTAGTAAGTTACGTTCATTACACTAAAAAGACTCAAACCATTATTTAAAAAGTAGTGTTTTAGATAAAAATGCCATCTTCAAATAAACTTAAGAAAAAAAGCTTATGATCATTTAGACCTAGTCTTATGAATTAATTTATATATACTTTTAAAAGTATGTATAGGAAAAGAAAAAAACCTAGGATCAAATAATTAAGGATTACCATTAAAATAGAAATTAAGAAAAATTAAAGTAGCTGAATGTAATGACATTACAGCTGTGCTCTTTCTGGTTTTCTTGAAAACTCTGCCTTCTCAGTGCTGGGAAAGTTCAGAAAATGCCAAATCAATGGTTCAGTAAATGGGTGGAGTATTAGAAAGAAGTGCATTTGCAAAAGTTCGAAACAAATTGTCTGTTCCTTTAAATAAAGCTCCCAGGAATTTACGCCTTCAACTGTCCCCCGAATCTTCCATTGAAGGGCATATCCCTGGAGATCACCTTCCTGTGCTGTTCATTTAGGGAGAAGAAGTTTTTCTGTTTTCACTTCAGAAGAATTTGAGGCAAACCATCTTTCTCCTTCAGGTGCAGGCAGGGCTGCTGTGGCCTGCTGGACAGGTGGTGCCCTGCAATGGGGCTCCTGGCCAAGAGGAAAGTGGGGGCCACGCTCTGACTGCTGAGCCATGCACCATGATAAGAATCAAGAGGCTTCAGCCAGAAGGAAGAGTGCCTGTCTGTAATTTGCATGAAGGGTACACACGCAGACAAAGGTTGGGTTAACTAACCCTGGCAGCAGTGTTGGTGAAATTCGGGGATACGCTCCTTCAAGTGCTGTGCCCACGTGACTGTATCAGGAGCAGTGGGAAGGGGCAGGTGGGGGTCTAAAGGCTACACTCCTTGATGAGAATGACAGATATTGATGATCATTTTTTAACCTTGCCTGATCCCTCAGAAGAGGGAAATGATCTTTCACATCTTTGTGGTAAAAAGCTGCTTATTTTTAAAGAAATATTTCTAGTGTTTAAAGTGAGCAACACATTATTAATGGAAATCTTTGGGGAACTTCTACTTGATTTTTTTGTTTTTACGTATTAGAATTTCAAGGAAAACCATTAAAATACTCATTATGATAGGTTTTTAACCACTTTAAAGTTTTTCTTTATATTTACTCTCTGAAATTGCAGTAGATACCTTGTAATAATCAGTGGCTTTGGTGGGACCACAAAAACTTAACCAAAAAAGTTAAGGGGTCAAAAAAAGACTTTAAAAGAGACATTGCTATTTATTTTTCTCATTCTATTGCTGACTTATAATGTGGCTAATTCTCACTGTTACTTCATAATTTTTTCCTGAGAGATTTTGAAAAACTATTCCCTTTGGAAGGAAACAAAGCAAAACAACAGTTAACTAGTCTCTTTCTTGATCAGATTTTAATACCTTAATAATTAAGCAGTTTTAATATAAATTTTATTGCTATTTTTGTTCTACTCAGAGTGCTGATATGTTTAGTAATCTAACTAATATTGCCCTGAAGTAAATTGTCTTTATATCATTTATGGAGAAATCTGGGAAACGGTGGTGATTTATTGAAAATAGTCATCCCCCTCTTTTTTTAGATATGCCTCTTGAACTATCTTTTTTTTTTTTTTACTTAATGTATATGTGAGTGGCAATATTTCTAGGTATAGGTCATTCATTGTGTTGACTGAAAAAAAAATGCACAACCTAAAAGTTGAAAATTATGTTTTATTTGGCAGACCTTCGGAGGATTTCAAGCCCGGAGGCAGCCTCTCAGGTAGATCTGAGGGACCACTCTGAAGAGGTAAGGGAGGAGCCAGGATATATAGGGGTTTTTGCAACAAAGACCAGGTGGTTGGAACATCATTACTTAAAGGAAACCAGACATCTCAAGTTAATGAATTTAGCACTTTGTATGGGAAGATGCCAGAGTCTGGGCTCACTGAAATCACTGATGTGCACCTGAGCTGTCTGGGGCCAGTATCCTGTTCTTTCCCATCCTGAGTCCCCGAGGGTGCACTGCTGGGGGTGGCTGTGGGAAGCCCTTTATCTCCATCCTGAGTTCCCTGGGGGCTGCTGTAGTGGCCTGATGGCTGCAACATCCTTTGTTTATTGATATGGCAGGCAACGTTCTTCGTTCACAGTAACTAACCAAGTTCCCACGATCTCCCTAAACCGTTGTCCTCTCTAGTAGCTGTGTTTCACTTCCCCTCTCACCCTCACCAAATGCCTCATTGCCACACCACATGGGCCAGATGGCTTTTTCCTCTTTGTCTCCTAACATGCTACCCTGGAGACATGCCTAAGTTCTACCACTGTCTGTAGTTTTCCGTGGGTCACACACCTGAGGCAAGTGGAGTGACTAACAGTAACCTTTTTAAAATAAGCTTTTATCACAGAATCTCTCTCTAGAACTCAAGCACGGAGAGTCTAGGAAGTGTGTGTGCAGCGGCTCCTTCTGCTACCGGGAGGAGGGGGACAAAAGTTACCTTAGTTCTTAGTCACCCGAAAGAAGTGGCTTTTTGACGAGAGACAGAAAGCGTGATGTAAACAAGGTTTTATTAGTAAAGTGAAAAGGTGGTAAAACATAGTAAGCTCCTGAGTACTGGGAGCGGGCCATCCCAGGAGAGGAAGAGTGGCGCTGCTGCTTTGTTTCTCCTGTTTTATATCCTGGCTTAGGGGCGTCAGTCCCTTGTGCTCAGGTGCGCGCATCCTTTTTGTGCAGGTTATTACCCATGATGCGCATGGAGAAACCTAAGGGAGGGGGTTCAAACTGCAGTGTTAATTACATTGTAATGATCATTGGGTCAGGTTAAGCCAGGTCCTTCTCTCTACTGCGCAGCAACAGCGTTTGATCCTAGCCAACTTCTTCGCTGGCCCTCATTTAGAGAAAGGAAGTTTTTGGAGCCCTTTATCCCGGGCGCAGATGTAATGTTATTTTCAGGTTTGCTCCTTTCCCCTTCCTCTCCCTCTGCCCGGTGCTCATTTCTATTTAACTGCCTAAAACTTCTATTTCTGCACTGTCCAGCGGGGCATGTTTTCCTGGTGATAACAAAATAGTCAATACATTTCAATCTGGACCAATTGCCAGATTTCTTATGGTGCCATAGAGCTTTACAATTGATTTCGGAAAGTAGCTGTATTTATTTTTTTCTCTTATAACATAAGAGGCTAAGTTAATTCCCCAAGTACCCTATAAAATAACACAGCAGTGACTTCACTGCCTTCCCAATGAGTCAGCAGAGAGCCTATGACGGGAATTTTCATGGACTGCAGGCTTTACAATGTGGAGATCTAAAAGAGGAAAGAGAGATAACTGGTATTTTGGGGGCACTGTGAATCTTGCTGATCTGTGATACTGACTCCCATGTCAAAATTTTTAAATTATTCATTTGTTCTTCCACAGAAGTAGATTTTATGTTTTATTTTCTGTTACTTTTGGGAACGTAGAACAATGGTATGGTTTTGATCTTTGTCACATTTAGGAGGATAGGAGGCCCCAAGTAAGAGTGACTGAAAGAAGGCAGGGTTATAACCCTGCATACAATAATTGTCATAGTGTGAGTCTAGGTATGGGAAGGAACAATGAGGGAAAAACAATTTCTGGATCATGAAAGACTAGTAAGACAGGTGATCCAGAGAATTTTTGAGTATCAACAGGGCCTGAATCAAAAGTTAGCTCCTTGAGTGGCATGTCAACAAAATCTTCACCTGATCCAGGAATGAACCTTCCTAGCACCATGGGACAAAATTGGTCATGAAATGTCTCCCAAAATATTGGTTGCATTTAGGACCCAGAGGGAGCTCTGTGAATGAAAAATACTGCATACCTTGTCAGTAAACAAAGAATGCTGTGGCCATCAAGTCATCAGCCAATATGGCCGACTCAGAATGCAGACAAGCAGGCAGCCCGGCCTCTGCAGCCACCCCCAGCGGTGCCTCGGTGGGGACACAGGGTGTGGAAGCACAGGACACTGGCCCTAGAGAGCTAGGTGCACGTCCAAGGAATGATTTCAGCGAGCCCAGACCTTTGAGCCTTCCCATTCACAGAGAAGTGCTAACTCCTTAACTTGAGCTATCTGGTTTTCTTTAATTAACAGTCATGTTTTGATGTTCCAATGACCTGGTCTTTGTTATAAAAACTCCTGTATATCCTGGCTCCCCACCCTCCCTCTTAGGGGCAGTCCCTCGGGCGATCTGAGAGGCTGTCATCCCGGGCTCGAGGGGTTCGAGTCCTCAGAAATGTCCACTGTGTGAAACATAGGCAGGGATTTATTTCTCTTTCTCAAAAGCAGGAACAAGGGTAGGCGATCAGTTACTAATAAGGAGACTCCGCAGCCGAGGGGAACTCAGGCTCCTTCCGTCGGATCGCTCCGCCATCCTGACACTCAGCTCCCAGTGGGAGGTCCGGTGCGGCTGCTCCAGGGGGAAAGGCTCGCATCTGCTCTCAGCCGGCAGGAACGAGGAAGGGTGCCCCTCCCGTTAAAAAAGGACGCTTCCCGGAGTGTGCACACTACTCTTCTGCTTGTATCCTCTTGGCCAGAGTTTAGTCACTTGTCTAGCTACAATGTAAACTTAAATTCGTGAAATGTGAATTTTATTCCAACAACTCTATTCCCAGCTAAAATTGGTGATTCTATAACTAAAGAGTTAGGGGAAGATGAATATTGGGGCAAATCAGCTGTCTCTGTCATAACCTCTTAGTTTGGGCTTTATTTAACAATATTTTCCAGGGGCAGTTGTCAACTTGTCCACTTTTTCAACAGTTGACAAATTCTCTTTGAGATCTTGATCTGTTTTCCGGAATAGTTCGGTACATTTTGTTAATGAGACTATTTATACCAAAAAAAAGTAGACTGATCTTTCTTAAATGGTAAAGAAGAATTGGGGGGGCACACAGATCTATATGCTGTTTCTCATCCATCTGTTCTGACACACAGGTGTACCCAAACCTTCACAGGTGTGTTGCCAAATTTTGATCAGTGAGCAAAATGTGTTACTTTTTGTAGCCAAGTGTGCATTTAATGTTATGACAATGTTGTCACTTAGAACACTGAATGTCTATGGCAGGTACATGGCAGGTACACCTGCGTGCGATGAAGTCAAGGACCAGTTGAGGAGGTCTCTGTGTTGAGGATCTGGGCTCTATCTGTGGATAGACTGTCATCAATGCAGGGCCCCCTTCTTCCATGATTACTCCCACATTCCAGTCAGTAGAAATGGGAGAACACAATTCTTCCTTTGCTTGGCAGGATCTAGAATTTGTACACATTATACAGGTAGATCTTTTCTTTTATATAACCATCTCTTATATTCACATTTTTATATTGATAACACCTAAGATAATTACATCTAAATCAGTCTCCTAGACTTTTACATTTGCTATTTTTCATGATTATAAACATCAGCATATACACTTTGAAATATAAAAATGTTTAAACATATTTAAAGATAAGTATTTAAATATTTAACAGTATAAATTATTGTCTGCATTTTGAATGGTTTCTTTAGATTATGGTATCAGAATTGAGACAAATATAGATTTTATAAATATTGACAATTTGTTCTTTAAAAAAATTAAAACAATACTCTCATCAGCTATATTTGAGAGTGTCTGTTTATTGCATACTTACTAGTGTGGTTTTTTCATACAGTTTTTAAAAATATATAAAACTTCATTTAAATTGAGGTAAATATTTATTGTCTATCCTTAGTTTTTTCCCTTTTGTTTTTTCTTAAGGAATCTTATTAGATATTTATATATAAATAATACTATTTTTTGTTATTTTTTTACTTATAAATTTCAGTACATTATGTCTTTTTAAGTCAGCTAATGTTTCTTATTGAAGGAGTGAGATATAAATGCTTACATAGTCAAATTTATTAATTATAAATATTATGATTTTTTTCTATTGTTTTAAGTGTACAAGATATCTCTCATCCAGAGACTGCAGAAATATTCATCTTCATTGTCTTCTATTTTATTTTTTCTTTAATTAAATTTGGTATATGATATAAGGTAAAGCTCTAAATCCATATATTTTTTCCAAATAGCCAGCTATGAATCCCTGCTATTTATTATTTTCATTTGCATCAATTTATAGTGTCTTATTCATTCTATAAATACACAAGCCAAAAATGATGTGTAATTTCAACCTATCTATTCTGTCTTCTCAGTGCCAGAAATGTTTTTGTAGCATAATATTTGTATGTGATGAGAAATTTTGTTGTAGAGAGTGTTTTGATGTCTTTATAGCACAGTTATTACCATTATGAGCCTAGAGACAAATAAAAGCATTTCTTTTTTTTTTAATAATGTGAATTTAGAAAGTGCTTTTCCACATGAATGGCCTGCAGGCACGTCAAACTCAGTGTGTCCAAGAGAAACCCATTATTTGTGGCTCCATTACAACTCTCCTCTTCTGATGTTCCCTAATACGGTTAATGGCATGGCTTTCCTCCAGTCTGCCTAGCTACAAACCACAGCAGCACTTCTGACTTTTCCCTCTGCATCTCTCCCGACACACAGCTATTCCCTAGTGTTTTTAAACTCTGTCCTGAAATATTACTGGACTCAGTCCTTTCCCTTTGGCTGTCACTGCCTCTGCTCTGAGGGCTCTGCCATTTCTCTGCTGGACGTGGGGAGCACCTTCAGGTTCTTGCCTCCAGCCAGTCCACCTTCAGCATAGGTACCAATTATCTCTCTAAATTACAGGTCCAAACACACTACTTCTTCTGCTCTCAATCCTTGGGTGACTTCACGTTGTCTTCAGAATAGAGTTCAGTTTCATTAACATGATACTCAAAGCTGCACAAAAGATGGGTCTCCATCTAACTTTCCTTTTTTAAGTTCCTTCATTCCTGGCTACCCATGAACCTTGTATTTCTGCCACCTTTGCTTTCAAATGTTTAAACATTCTTTTCTCTGGGACTGTTTTGCCCATAAACACCTTACTTGCTCTGTTTTTGTAATCCACACTTTAATTCTCATATCAAACATCATTGGCTCTGGAAAGCTTTATCTGTTCAGTCAAACTTAACTGCCCTGTACTCTGTGTTCCCGCTGAGTTTGTGTACACATTTATCATAGACCAGATTACTTCCTAAATTATTTAAGATGCAGTGTATCTGGTAAGACTGTACATTTTAAGGGGACCAAAGTGGCCATCTGTCTCTGTAGACACAGAATATGTAGCAAATATTCTTGGTTTGGCATGGTGGGCTTGTGAATGCAAACGAAAGAAGATAAAGCTTTGAAAGCCAACGCACAGGGTATCACTGCAGCCTCCGCAGAGATCTGGCCCAGCAAGGATGACTTAGCAGCCAAGGGCAAGGGCCCATTTTCAACAGTGACACCAGGCGACAGCAATAGAAGTAGTGAAAATGATAAACTGTGGTTCATGGTGCCCTGACCAAACTCTCCAGTTTTGTCTTGTGAACTTCAAATGGTCCTGTCTGAACTGAGCAGGCACCTCTGTCCCCAGATTTCTGCTGGAGAAAGAGCTTACATAATTCAAGGATGGGGCAGTTGGATTATTAAAAATGTTACCATGTTTTCACTACAAGCTGGTTAGGCAGGTTACCCAGGTTACACTTAGTTGTGTCTCCAACTGTAAATATCTGCAAAGTGGGGCCCTTGCGGAATAATCTTTTTATCTCCCTGGTGATGAGAACAGTGATTAGAACATAATAAATATTTGAATTGAATTGCTTCTACACTATGTTTATTTTAATGTTTATAACTAGAATCATAAAATAAATAAATATCATAAAATACATAAAAAATATGGTGCATTTGTAAATATTCCTATAGAAGATATGGACTGCCTGGAATAAAGCATGACACAGGCCTGCTTCTGCTCTCTGGGGTCTCAAGCTGCAGGTGCTTCTGCAGTAAATGTTGCTGTAGTAACTTCAGTTACTCCTGTAGTATAATGTCATTTGCATTATAATAAAACCCAGAAAGATACAGTGTCATTACATTAAAAAACAACTATCTTGTCTACTTAGATTGGCATTAGGTTTGCCCCACAAAATCAGTTCCCAATTCCCTAGTTGACAGGTTTTGCATATTTGCTTGGTCTTGCTCTCTCAAGTAGAAATTGGTTACCCTCCATTGCAATTTAAAATATCATTTTTCTTGCTTAGAGAAGAAGTTTCTAAGTGCACCCTACTATTGGAGGATGTTCATGCTGACCACCTATAATTTGGAATATACAGCCGTGCTCCCTGGGACTTGTGCTGACTCAGCATTTCCCTGCAAGTCTTCAAAGAGACTTTTGTACCATTCTGTGTGGCTTGTATTGTTCCCATTCCCAACTTTTGTCTGTTTATGTGAAAGGAGTTTCAGTGGATTGCTTGAGTTCTGATTTTCATGCCCTGTATGAAACCATGTTCTTTGTATTCTAATGGGAAAAACAAATAGTGTGCAGGCGTTTAGCTGAAACTTACAAGAATTTTTGCTAAAGAAAATAGAAGTATTTTGTAAGGAAAGTTGTGTTGATCTGTCTACATATCTATGTATATATGTAAATAAGTATATATGCATATATCCATCCATCTATTTATCTATCAATCATCTGTTAACTGTCTAGTGGTGTGCTGGTAAAAGTTTAACAATAAGCTCTCCAAAAAACCTCTTTAATTTGTAACTTTTGCCCATTTCCATGGCATAAATACTCCCACCATGGCTCATTTCAAGCTACTGATAATGACATAATTGAACACAGAGCTAGGAAATGATACACAGAACACTTATATAATATTCTCACCAGACAGATACAATAAATGTAAGTAACTTCTAGAGCAGAGAGAAATGTAAAATATAGTAAAATATAGGAAGTAGTCAACTTGAGTATTATCTTTGTTTCAGTGCCATTTGTTTATTGTAAGTTTATGTAGTTTAGTTTTTTTGTGATAGCTGTGTTTAAGAACTGTGTGCAGAATTCCTGGAAATTTAGCAACTGGCTTTTGCAAGCTGGTATAAAGGGTCCCCAACACAACACTGTATTAACCTATTTCTGTCCACTTCTTCCTTTTTCTAAGAAGGGCAGGCCCCTGTGGCTGGGAGATCTTTGTTGAACTGCATGGTAGGGGTAAGGTAAGCAGGTCTGGAGGCGGAAGCAGAAGTAAATTGCAGAGTGTAATAAAGGATGGAAGCTTTTGTGTGTGGCGTGGGTGAGTGCTAGAATTACAGGGGATTGGAGGCAAGGTTTTATATTTATTTCTGTGGGATAATTGTCTTTCAAGTTGCCAGAGTAGAATGATTGGAGTCTTTAGGAATGTGTCCATTGCAAAAATCACTGTAGTTTGCCAGTGGCTATTTGATGCAAATCTCTTTTTCCATTTCCTTTATGAAATCTTTGGTAAAATCTGCATTGCTTAGTAGTATCTTTAGTGGGAATGGATTCTTCTTGGAGAGGGAAATAACACAGAATTCTATATCAAAGTTGAGGTGGGGCAAAACTGAAGGTTTGCTGTGTTCCGTGAGATATTTGAAAACAGCATATCTAAGACTGAAAATTAAATCGCATTAGATGAAGTTCAGAATCTTTTGTTAAAATCTAAGCTGTGAGCAGCATAGCATGATGCTTCAGAGTACAGATTCTGCAGCCCAACTTTCGGAGTTTGATTATAGATCTTACCACTTATTATCTGTGTGACTTTGGGCAGGTTCTGTAATATCTCTGTGTTTCAGTTCTCTTGGCTCTGAAACAGGAATCTTAATACATACTGTATTTGAGGATTGAATGAGTTATATGTAAAGCACTTAGAATAATTGTCGGCACACTGTAACCTACAGGATTAGCTGCTATTTTTAATTGGTCTAGTGACTTAGCAATAGGATTAATTAGAATATACCATATATGAATATTATGTATGCTGGGTTTCTGAGGGGCCCCAATAAGTGCCCTCGTCCTCTGTCTGAGTTCTGAACTAACTGATATATAGGAAATAGGCGTGATAGAGATGGAGGAATCAAAATATTACCTTTATTATTGATAACGCTGATAAAGCACAATGTGGTTGCAGAAATTTAAGATTAGGCAGACTTGCCCAGCCATTGGCAGCCCTGGAAGTCTGCAAGCATCCTCTTCACAGCCACTCCCTTTCACCACATGGCTGAGAGCTGAGCAGAGCACACACTGAGTGAGGGTGCACTGACTTCCAGAGGAGAAGGGAAGGGGAAAAGACTGGGCTGTCTGTGTCTGACTTCTGCTTCCACACTTGTCAGGCAAGTGGATTTCCTCCTTCATCATTGGGTCCATGGGCATTTGACAGAGAGAAGCCAGAATTATTTTATAACTGGAGCTCCTTATGCATGGTGGGGAAAAATAGGAAAGTTGGAGGAGCCTTCCTTTCTGTACCACTGATCAGCCAGTAACGGGGAAACTACTTCTGGTGTCCCTGACGGAGGGCACTGAATTTGGTTACTCAGGCCATGAAGGAGTTGAGAGGCTCTTTCGGGCATGGTGAGGTTGTTACGGAATGCACGTTCGTGTGCCCGGTGAGGCCAGACAAACCAAAATATTGGAGTTTGGAGCAAAGACAGGTTTACTGCAGGGCCAAGCAAGGAGAATGGGTGGCTTGTGCCCCAAATTCCCGTAAGTGTTTCAGCAAAGCATTTTGTAAGCCAGGTGAGTGTGGCGGCCCAGGGTACAGGGTCAGCTGGGCACAGTTCTCTGACTGGTTGGTAGTGATCAATCCTTAGGCACCAGAAGGTCTGTGGGTCACGTGCTCATGATTATCAAATAGTTAATTTCTTCCATTTGGTGGTGGTTTTTAGCATCTGAAAAACTCAGGAAATATTCATGAGATGCTATTATGTGGGTATTTCAGAGAGGAGCTACAGCAGAGTATATGGCAGAGGGGTCTGTCCCTGGAAGGCCCCATAGTGTCCTGCTGGGTTACAAGGTAGCTCAGAGACTTGTAGCAACAGGAAGACATTGCCTACCTTCAATGAAGGGAGGAGAGGTGCTGTTAGCACAGCCTTGGCCCCTCCTTCCCCAGCCCTCCCATCCATCTCCAGTGCCTCTCATTGGCTGACCTCAGCAGGCAGCCAGTTGACAGGGGAGCCTGGGGAACAGCCTGCAGGGGTCAGTCCCCCTTGCTATATACAGCAGAAAGGGGGAAGGGAGGGAATAGATCTGGGGACAAATGTGGCCAGGACTGGCATGTGCGCACACATGCACACACACACATACACACTCTTTCTGTTTCATAATATTTTGCTTTTGAACTCTTTGTACTGTGTAGATCAAAATACTCTTTCAGATAGTATGGTTTTTATGTTACTTAGAAACATTGTCTGTGGAAATAAATTGAAGAAAGTGGAAAATCAATATACAATTTGGCTCTAAATCCTAAAAATTCTGGTGAATGTCCTCTGCAATATTCCTAAATAATAAACTTCCAGACTACTCCCTGATAGTGGCAGCTTATTGCCTAAATTCTTTATTATTTGTGGTCCTTTTAAAGATAAACTCAAGTAAAATTCCATACTGGGAGTCCAACGTGATACAAATTGAACAAGATTTGCTCCACCTTTTCAACTCCTCTGCATCAGCTGTTGGGCGTCTTCCCGCCTTGGCACCTGCATGAAGACTTCATGCATAGCAGCCCTCACGGAGAGGCGTGCTGGATCTACTACACTTCATTTCTGTTTTCACCTCACGCAATTATGTGTTTCTTTGTCTTATCCTCTGTGTCAGTCTCCTTAAGACTTGGCACTGTGTCGTAAAAGTCTCATGAACAACTCCCCGAGAAGCCAAATTGGTTAAAGCCAAATTGTGTGCATCTAGTTTAAAAGTCCACTATTATGCTGTTGCTGAACAACATTTTCTTGAGAGCATTTCATTTGCAGACTTATTTAGTAGCCACTGGCCATTTCTGAATGTTTGGAACCAAAACAAGTAAGAAGTGGAAGCCTCAGACTGCATTTGCTCTCTGGAGAATTGTGAGGACTCCCGATCAGAGCTGCCCACTGTCAAGGTCTGGTATGAGTATCCGACTATAGCAGAGAGATTAAGAGCCAGAAGGTCTGTGATTATATCCTCATATTAAAAAAAAAAGTAAATAACCTCACTGCTATATGCCTTGGTTTCTTTACATGGAAAGTGGGCTTAAAACAGTGCCTTCCTCTTTATTGTATCCTATGAGATAACCCATGTTTATTGCTTGCATCACTGCTTAGGGCTCAGGGTTAGTTATTATGATTCCATCTGCCTGTTGTTTTCAGAAGTTCATTTTTAGGTGAAATCCTCAGAAATGTGAAAGGTTGAGTTCCTACTTTCTGGAGAACAATATATCTCATGTGCTTGTCTGCAGAACTGCATCAGGGAGCAGAGAAACTGAGCAGCTGGCTAGGCACCAACTCTCAGGGATGGTAAACCATGGCGGCTTTATAGCAAGAGGGAGAGAAATGTGGAGACTGGAATTCCCTCAGTGGGGCTATTGCATTTTAATGGAAGGGGTGCCTCAGTTAGGCGCTTGGGTTGGAGGAGTGGGAAAACCCAAGGAGCGTGTTTACCTAATACTAGGTGGTTGCTAAATGACCTTCTCAGGAAGAGGCCCAAGTAACTGTAGGGGTTTCACTTTGCTGATGCAACTCTGGGCCAGCTTAGAGCAACAGTGAGAAGGCTGAGAGCACCCATAGGTGGTCATTCTCCCCTCCTCCCTCCAGTGCCACTAGGCTCCCGAGTTCCTCAAAATACAGTATGGAACAATATTTGCGCAGAATGGGGCACCAGTGTATTCACTCATTTGGTGTAGATGTGTAGGGTCATGGACTAGTTAAGTGGGGGGACTTGTAAATCGTCAAGGATCAAGGGATCTGAACAGGGGAAGTCAATATAAGCACTTGCTAACTAGATATAAAGTTGTGAACTAGGTAACAGAAAGGGCCAAGAGAGAGTTCCGAGGTCTCCTGGAGGTGGTAATTGCAGGAAGCAGCTAGGACGGAGGGAACAAAGGGACGAGGCTGGGATGACTAGAATTTAGAGTCCTTGCAGATACACCCAGTAGAGCTAAGGTCAGGTCTTGGAGGAGGGGTTCTGCTGAGCTGGTTGTGGTAACTGAGCTTGGGGGAGGAGCCAGAAAGAGGGGTGTTGCCTGGCTGCTGCTGGAGTCTCCAGATGGAGTGGGACTTGATAAAGTTGGCTCTTCCAGTGCTGAAAAAAGGCCAATTGAGTTCAGCTGCTACTGGAAGAAAGAACTGCCCTTAGGTGAAGAAATGCTGGGGTGATGTTCACGGGAACAGGAAGCAGATAGGAAAGGGCATGTAGTTTCCTCTTCCAGCCTTGCTGCCGCCGTCTAGTGTCCTTCTTGGCAGAGCCAACTCCAGGTAGCAAAGCAGGGTATAAGGAAGGGTGCATATGGAACTGAGAGAGAGTTACTTAATAACTGGGACGTAAATATTGTGAAACACTGTAGATACTGGTGCCTGGCTCTTGGGCAAATAAATACTTTACAGAGTGTCCTGAATATGACCTGACTCTACCTTCCAAAAGGAGGGAAGGAGGCTGATTTATAAGATAAATTGTGGTGTAGTGTGATAAAATGGTCCAACACAATTATGATCATGGAGCATAGAGATGGGAACCAACTGAATAGGTTGTTTGTTAATTAGGTGCTTTTTAGGTAGCTTAATTATATGAAAATTGGTGCCAGTTTGAAGGTAATTGGTAAAAACTGTATGGCACAGTTTTGAATATTTCCTCATAAGTGTTTCTTCCAACTTGATCTACCCAAATTTGTCAAACCACAATTTACTTGTGTTTATGTATTTTAATTTCAAAGAAGTCTGATGCTGTGAAATGTAGCGTATTTCTTCACTCAAGGAAATAATTATAAATTTATTTTGTTGAGTGTTACCTTTTAGTATTCTCCTAAAATAGGATAATATTTTATGGTTCTTGAATGATCTTGGTAGAAGCAATGTACTTGTGATATTTTCTAAAGGTTTTCCAATTTGCTTTTATTTATTAACTTAGCTACAAATACTTGTTTTCTATTGCACTGGATTCTGGGGAAATACAGATTGAATAAGACATGGTATGGTGGACACTTGGTTGCTAATACATAGGCCGTTCTTCCACTCCTTCCTTGCCAACAGAGCCTAGATTTTATCTAGGTGATGGGGGTTAATATGCCCAGCTGAGGGGGCAAATCATGTTTGGTTTAAGACACTTTTAGTAATCTTGTTCCCCTTTGCTAATGGTGTAGGTTGAGGTTTGTGACCAATTTTGGCCAATCCATTGCTAGGTAAATTTTGCTGTGGGCTTCTGGAAAATGTTTTCTTCCCTGATTAAATATTTTATTAGACATTGTTGTTTGAGGACATGATATTCTGTGTTATGGTAGTTGTCTGAAAACCCTAAGAAAACAGCTCCAAAAATCACAGAAATTTGAAATGGAGTTTAGTCATTGTTGAGCCACTGAATTCATCCCCTCAGATCAGCCTAATTTGCTATTTCTCTTTATTTGAGATAATAATACCCTTACTGTTTAAGCCATTTTTAGTGTTGTTGTGCTTTAGATGAAACCAAAGTAATCCTAAATAATTTACATGTTCTCTATCTTACACAAATCTCTACTTTTTTAAAGGGTTCTTTAAAAAGTGGTATTTCTCTGCACATGTATCATTCTAAGTTGCCAAGTGAAAGTCTCAGAGAGTAGATACCATGCAGAACTACCAATAGGGTATCTTGCTCAATAAGGGACCCTCTCTCTTTTTTCATGACGTACGTATTTTTTTCTTTTAATTCTCAAGTGGATGAGAATTTGACCTGAAAATGCACCCGGCACTCTCCACACCCCTTCTCCTACCTCCGCCTCCCTGAATCTGTGATTCCATGTGGAGTTTCATTTTTATAAAACCATCCATTTTGTTTTATTTATTTAGCTACTTCCAAGCAAAAACAAAACAAAACAAAAAACCTCAAACCAAAAAATAAACAAAAATTCCCTCAAACCCAGTGTGTGCATTACATTGTTCTTAAACTAAACCAAGCTGTTAACAGGGTGAAGAAACAATATACAAAGTATTCATGGAAACTTTATAAAGCCACTCTAAAAACACCATTAGTGCAAATCCACCTGTGATTCATATTCTTGAGGACAAATATATGGTGAAAGTCACTGATCAACTCTTCATCCTATGGTGGTAGCTCTTAGGGACCCTCTCTCTTTTTTGAAGGGAATCATCCCCATAGACATACAATAGACTAGGGGACCTTCTCATCCCTAACGTGTGCTCTTGGCCCTGCTCTGCCCACCTCCACGTCCGTCTCTTAGAGATCTCCTAGGTAAGGTATGTCTGGACTTCCTCGGAAATACCAACTTGCTCCTGAAAGAATTTTTAGGAAAGTGCAGATAAGTTATTTATTTCTTGCCATTCACTAGACATTTTTTATGAAGTGCAAACATTCAGTTTGGGGTGACTTTTGGAAGAGCTTCTCTGGAAGCAGAGAGCAGGGTCTTGTCAGCATTTATGTGGTTGCCATTTCTCGCTGTCAGAGAGGATGCTCCCTGGGTGTAACTGATCTGAAACTAACCCCATAATAAATTATTTGCTTCTGTCATTTGCTCAGCCTCTCTGCCCTGCTGCTGTAAACTCTAATAAATTAACCTTAAAAAACCACATTGACAAATGATGTGACTAGAAAATTCACAAAAGAGGCCATACAAATAGAAAGTGAACAAAGTATTTAACCTAACTAAAAAATAAATTAAAATAAATACAGGGAAATACTATTTTCTGTTTATCAAATTTACAAAGATTTTAAAGTAGTAATACTCAGTGCTTATGAGAGTTGTGATATAGATGGTCCCAAGTAGTGCTCAAAGATAAAAATTTACATCTTTAGGAAGAATTTTAGCAGTATGTATTAAGTTCTCGAAAACATTCTTACATTTCAGCTCAGATATTCCAATTCTTTTTTTTTTAACATTTTTTATTGATTTATAATCATTTTACAATGTTGTGTCAAATTCCAGTGTTCAGCACAATTTTTCAGTTATTCATGGACATATACACACTCATTGTCACATTGTTTTCTCTGTGAGTTATCATAACATTTTGTGTATATTTCCCTGTGCTATACAGTGTAGTCTATTCTACAATTTTGAAATCCCAGTCTATCCCTTCCCACCCTCCACCCCCCTGGTAACCACAAGTCTGTATTCTCTGTCTGTGAGTCTATTTCTGTCCTTTATTTACGCTTTGTTTTTGTTTGTTTGTTTGTTTTTGTTTTTGTTTTTTAGATTCCACATATGAGCGATCTCATATGGTATTTTTCTTTCTCTTTCTGGCTTACTTCACTTAGAATGACATTCTCCAGGAGCATCCATGTTGCTGCAAATGGCATTATGTTGTCGGTTTTTATGGCTGAGTAGTATTCCATTGTATAAATATACTACATCTTCTTTATCCAGTCACCTGTTGATGGACATTTAGGCTGTTTCCATGTTTTGGCTATTGTAAATAGTGCTGCTATGAACATTGGGGTGCAGGTGTCATCCTGAAGTAGATTTCCTTCTGGATACAAGCCCAGGAGTGGGATTCCTGGGTCATATGGTAAGTCTATTCCTAGTCTTTTGAGGAATCTCCACACTGTTTTCCATAGTGGCTGCACCAAACTGCATTCCCACCAGCAGTGTAGGAGGGTTCCCCTTTCTCCACAGCCTCTCCAGCATTTGTCATTTGTGGATTTTTGAATGACGGCCATTCTGACTGGTGTGTGGTGATACCTCATTGTAGTTTTGATTTGCATTTCTCTGATAATTAGTGATATGGAGCATTTTTTCATGTGCTTTTTGATCATTTGTATGTCTTCCTTGGAGAATTGCTTGTTTAGGTCTTCTGCCCATTTTTGGATTGGGTTGTTTATTTTTTTCTTATTGAGTCGTATGAGCTGCTTATATATTCTGGAGATCAAGCCTTTGTCGGTTTCACTTGCAAAAATTTTCTCCCATTCCGTAGGTTTTCTTCTTGTTTTATTTCTGGTTTCCTTTGCTGTGCAGAAGCTTGTAAGTTTCATTAGGTCCCATTTGTTTATTCTTGCTTTTATTTCTTCTAGGAGAAAATTTTTGAAATGTATGTCAGATAATGTTTTGCCTATGTTTTCCTCTAGGAGGTTTATTGTATCTTGTCTTATGTTTAAGTCTTTAATCCATTTTGAGTTGATTTTTGTAGATGGTGTAAGGGAGTGTTCTAGCTTCATTGTTTTACATGCTGCTGTCCAGTTTTCCCAACACCATTTGCTGAAGAGACTGTCTTTATTCCAATGTATATTCTTGCCTCCTTTGTCAAAGATGAGTTGACCAAAAGTTTGTGGGTTCATTTCTGGGCTCTCTATTCTGTTCCATTGGTCTATATGTCTGTTTTGGTACCAATACCATGCTGTCTTGATGACTGTAGCTCTATAGTATTGTCTGAAGTCTGGGAGAGTTATTCCTCCAGCCTCTTTCTTTCTCTTCAGTAATGCTTTGGCAATTCTAGGTCTTTGATGGTTCCATATGAATTTTATTATGATTTTTTCTAGTTCTGTGAAATATGTCCTGGGTAATTGGATAGGGATTGCATTAAATCTGTAGATTGCCTTGGGCAGTGTGACCATTTTAACAATATTGATTCTTCCAATCCAAGAGCATGGAATATCAGATATTCCAATTCTAAGCTATTTTATTCCATTTTTATTGATCCTAAAGAAACAATGCTTAATGTAGAAAAATCTACATATAAAGCTTTTGGTTGCTGCAATATTTATCAATATGAACAGTTATAAGCAACCTAATTATTCATCTCTAGGGAAAGTGTAAATATATTTTGTTAAATCTACACAATGGATGCAAATATGAAAATTATGCAATATAAAAATTATGGCAGTAGTACAATTTTGTATTCTGAATTAAAAGCTATTTTTAATGTTAACAGAAAAATTAAAACAAAATTGTATATACTATATATTTAATATGAAAAAAGCCCATAAAATGGGAGAAAATATAACAAAGATTTTTAGCAACGATTTCCTCTGCATATGAATGATTAATGTTTTCTTCTATATATTTTTCCATATTCAATAAATTTTCCGCCATGAGTATATATTACTTTCGTAATCGGGAAGGAAATAAACAATTTAAGGAAAACTTTAAATTAAGCACTTTTCTTATAAGAACTACTTCTTTCTGTTCTTTAAGGAAGGTTTTCCAACTGCTTTTATTTTTCATCTTTAAAAAATGTCGAGCTACTATAATGTAAAGCTTTTTGAGGTCTCTAGGTTTCAGAGGGACAATGAAAAACAAAGAAATTTGGTGCAATTTTATTCTTGTTTCCAGCTGTCATCATGACAATGCATTTGTAACAGGCAATTTTCTGTTCTCTGGAAAACTAGGTACATCACATTAGAAATGGATTTCTATCCAGTGTCTCAGAATATTTCCTGCTGTTCAAACAATGCTGTTGTATCAGCAGTCTTTTCGATATATCTTCCCTTTTTACGGTTTAATTTGCCTATTTTTTTCTAAAATCTGCACTTCTGTTGAAGGCTGGGCATATGCAGCATGCCCACTCCCTGCAGAGCAGTAGACGAAGCACTGGGGAAATGGGTGGAATGAACTGTATCAATACCAGGCACGTGGGAGCAGACACATGGTCTTTTGTGCCTTTTGAAGATTGCCTGGGGGCCTTGAGGGTATGTATCTGAATAAACACAAGCTAATGGTGTGTGTCATCTCACCAAGGAAATGTAATTTAGTACTCTGGTCACATTTCCAGTTTGTATTTATATAATCTTTAAATTTTATTTCTGATTGTTAATGCATTTTCATTATTTAAAACATGGGGGACATACATATTAGCTTCCTATTGCTGCTACAACAAATTGCCATAAACAGTAACTTAACACATACTTATTACCTTAAATTCTGGAGATCTGAGGTCCAAAAGGGAGTCACTGGGCTAAAAATCAAAGGATTGGCAGGGCTACCCATGTTCCTTTCCAGAGGTTCTAGGGCAGAATCCATTTTCTTGCCTTTTCCAGCTGCTGTACCTACCTGTCCTCCTTTGTTCACTGTCCCCTCCCACCTTCCCCAGCCAGCAGTGGCCAGATGAATCTTTCTCACATGGCATCACTCTGCCTCTGACTCCTCATCTCTCCTCTTCCCCATTCAATGAGTCTTGTGATCCTGAGTCCACTGATAATTCAGGAGCATCTCCCTATGAAAGGTCAACTGTTCACACCTTAATTCCATCTGCAGTCTTAATTCCTCTTTGTCATGTAACCTAACATATTCATGGATTCCAGAGTTTCGGACACAGACATCTTTCAGTGGTGGGGAGGAGAAAAGTTCCAGGAAAGTAAAAATATGTAAATAAAATCAGTTGCCCAAAGATAACTACTGTTAGCATTTTGGAAGATGTTTTGCCTTATCATTTCGTGAAATCAGGACCTAATTGATTTAAATACATAATGGGGACTTTAATATTTTTTGACTAGATAGTATGCATTCTCATAATTCAAATATGTAAAAGGTATTCGCTAAAAAGCCTCTGTCTCCCTACCGGAGGTAGTCGCTTTTAGTCGTTCCTTTGTGTTCTTACAGGATTTTCATGTAAATGCATGTACACTAACATCATTGTTCCTTGTTCCGTCTCTGGCCCTTACCGTATCCCATAGTGGGAGCGGGCACAGGGATAATAGTAATGACTAATATTTGTTGAATATTTACGATGTGCTAGGCATTGCAACAAGTGTACTACGTTTAATCTTTGCCACTCTATGATTAGATACTGTTATTATCTTTATTTTTAAGATGGAGAACGGAAGACAAGGAGAAGTTAAGTAATTTACCCATGGTCACACACCTGGTAAATTAAAAGTTGGGGTTTGAATTCAGATAGTCTGATTTCAGAGGTCTCATGTTTAATTACTTTTCTCTATGCCCTATCCTATAGAATGAGTACATTACTTGCTGATTTCAAGAGTTGGGTAAAATTGCTTCGTCATCTCTAAAAATATGTTACATAAAAGTGACCGCATCCACATGCCTACCTCAGAACATCATGTATTTCTGAGGAGGTGTGTCTGACACTCTTGGTTGGCTGCCCAAGAACCATACCCCATAGCTGTTACCTTACTGGTGCCCCCAGTAGAGCTGACCAAGCAGAAACTTGCTCTTTAAGCCTCTGTGGACCTAAGAGTAGCTGTTTGGCTCAGTTCTAGCCAGAGACTGTGGGAAAATTTTCTGAGAAACATTTCCTTCCTGATGGCAGGACAGAAGCAAGTCAGGAAACTTCTCTCTCACTCCTCCGTCCACTCCTTTGCCCCACCTGGGTCATGGCCACATGAAAGTAGGATATTCAGAGCTAAGGCAGACCTCTGGCAGCCATACAGGCGAGGCTAAGAGAAATTCAGAGATCTTGACATAAACCTTGACACTGTGGAGTTACCACACTTGGGATCAGCTGTCTCCAGACTTCTTGTTAAGCAAAGCAGTAAGTAATCTTATATTTTAAGCCCCTGTTAGTCAGATTCTTCTATTACTTGCAGCCAAACTCAGCCTAACTAATACAGAACTCAATAGTGCCGCTCAAGAGAAAACATGTGGGGTGGATAGTAAGATCATTGCCCTGCCTCTTACAAGTTTGTAATACAACAAGGGAGCAGCCTACATGGGAGAGGTTTTGCGACTTTGTTACAGGAACTGGGAGAACTTGTCCTGGAAAGGATGACAAAGGGGGGTAAGTGTCAGATGCTTGAAAGGCTCTCTAGTAAGTTGAGAACGTGGCTGCAGATTCTTCCCATCCCTGTGCACATCACTTTGCAAGGTGACATTTCTGTTCTTCCCTTTTAGTAGTGATGTTTTCTTCTCCATCACTTGAATCTCTGTTTGGTCATGTGTGTTGTTTCTCGGGGCTGCCATAATAAACCACCTCAAACTGGGGGGCTTAAAACAACAGAAACGTTCTCATAGTTTTTGAGGCAAGAATTATGAAATCAAGGTGCTGGCAGAGCCAGGCTCTCTCTGGAGTCTCCAGGGGAGAATCTGTTCATGCCTTTCTCTTAGTTATTGATGTTGATGGCAACCCTTGGTCCCCTTCAGTCATCACGCAGCATTCCCCTGTGTGTTTCTATGTCTCTTCTTTTCCTCTTATAAGAAAACAAGTCACATCGGTTAAGAGCCCACCCTATTGCATTACGACCTTACTATAACTTGACTAATTACATCTGTCATAACCCTGTTTCCAATGATGTTCACATTATGAGGTTCTGGGAAGGACATGAACTTAATAGGGGACACTATCTAACCCAGTACACCCATGCGATTTGCTTTGACCAAAAGGATGTTAGCAAACGTGGTACGTCAGAGGCTGTAAGAGTGCTGCTCTTTGGTACCCTGACATAACCATATGAGGAAGCCCGGGGTTGCCTCTTGGAGGACGAAGTACCATGTGGAGCAAAGACCAAACAGTCCCAGCTGAGGCCACCTCCAGAACCACCAGCCTCACAACTGCCAGGTGTGTGAATCAGGCCACCCCAGACCATCCGGCCAGACTGGAAGAATCACCCAGACGAGAGATAATAAACGTTGGTTTTTTAGGATGTTTGAGGTGATTAATTATTCAGGAAATCCTAAGTCATATGCGTTCTAATGTGATAAGATTTAATTTGCGGTTGTTCTAGAGAGCAGAACCATCTCGAGATTCTTGCCAATTTTGAAATGCTGTGGTCTTAGGATTGATTTTTCTGATCAGCACCTGAAAGTTACAGAAAGGCGGGTTTCACTGAATGGAAATGAAGACTTTCTAATAACTGATCTGTCAAACAGTGGAGCTGGCTGTCATCTGAGGGACGGTTATAAAACTTGGTGTTGTTTGGGAGGCTGAATTAAAACCTCTAATATCCATTTCAAATCAAAGACTTTAAGGAAAAATAGTTTGGATTTTAGAGTTTTAGAAACGGGGAAAAAATCATTGGTGATTTAGTGTTCTTTCAATGCATTGTTCATGCCAGAAATTGTGAAAAAGCCAACAGTTACTCAGCATACCCTGTAAAATTCCCAGTGTCTGCTGGCATTATTGAATATTTTCCTCCTGTATTCAGTGCTGGGCCAAGAGCTGGAAGTGAGCCTTTGACTTTGGGTTTCTGTGCTGCCATCTCCACTTCATTTTGTCTCTTGTAGTTCCCAGGGCTAGAAACACTTTGGTTTCTTGCCAACTGGTGAATCAGTATGAAACTAACGTGGCATTGGGCCAAGACTGAAATTGACGGACTAGCGCCAGAATCAGGGCCACAAGGCAACCCTCTAGAATGATGTCACTTATCTATTGACATAGCCCCAAAAGGAGGATCATGAAAATAGCCAAAGAGAAATGAACAAGATAATAAGATGCTTGGAATGGCTTCTAAGAAACACAGGTAACCAGGAAAGGCCATGCTTGGGATGTAGTACATTGAGGATAGTTATGTTAAATAAAACATAAAGAGGATTTAATTCATAAATGTTTTACTGGCCAATAGTAGACCCTAGTCAGGCTTTAGCTATAGTAAGATTTTCTGTGCTCTCTCAGGCCAGTAAAAAATTTCTTTAAGCTTCTTTCTTGGAGGGATTGGTCTTGAATTATCTCTGAACTTTTGTAGAAGAGTAAAATTCTATTACTACCTGGAGGCAGTACTCTCAGATATTAAAGTGAGGGTGCAAAACTTCTTTAATTCATTTATATTTCATTTAGAGTGTTGAAATTATAATTCATTGAATGCTTCCTGAATGCTTGGCACTGAGAGAAGGAATTTACATTCGTTATCGTATGTATTCATCACTATGACCATGTTATACAAGTAAAAGATCTAAGGCTGAGTATTGTCACAAATCTAGTAGATAGATTTCTGTGCTTCAGTTTTCTCATCTTTAAAATAGATGTTTATCCTAGTTATAACTTACCAATTTTGTATATATTAATAATTATTGGCAAAGAATACCCAGAAAACAACACTCTAATATTTTATAGTCTGTAATTTAAAATCATTTCAGTATAAACAGTGTTATCTGAGTGCCTGTATAAGTAAATGCTAATCTATACCTTAGAGGTGGCATTTGAAAGACCCTGAGAAGAATCAACAACCATCCAAAGGTGATTACCTAGTATCTTAATCAGTTTGTGCTGTTAGAATAAAATACATAGATTGGGTGGCTTAAACAATAAATGTTTATTTCTCACAGCTCTGGAGGCTGGAAAGTCCCAGATCAAGGTGCCAGCAGATTTGCTGTCTGCTGAGAGCCCCCTTCCTGGTTTGCAGAGGCGTACTTTCTTGCTGTGTCCTCACACAGCAGAGAGAAAGAGGGCTCTGGTCTCTTCCTCTTTTCAAATGTGCACTAATCCCATTGTGGGGGTTCCACCCTTATGACTTCATCTAAACCTAATTACCTCCCCAAGACACCACCTCCAAATGCCATCACATTGGGGGTTAAGGCTTCTACATAGGATTTTGGGGGACACAATCATTTAGTCCATAACACTTAGCATTTTAAATATCATTCTCAAAATTTGTATCAGAGTGATACAGTCATTATGGAAAACAGTATAGCGGTTCCTCAAAAAAATTAAAAATAGAACTACCATGTGATCCTGCAATCCCATTTCTGGATGTATGTCCAAAAGAGATGAAAAAAGGATATCTACATTTCCATGTTCATTGCAGCAATAGTCACAGTTGCCAAGATATGGAAACAACCTAAGTGTGTGTCAACAAATAATGGATAAAGAAAATGTATTATATATACATATATAATGGAATATTATTAAGCCCATAAAAAGGAAATCCTACCATTTGTGACAACATAGATAAACCTAGAGTTCATTACGCTAAGGGAAATAAGCCAGTTGGAGAAAGACAACTACTGTATGGTATCACTTATATGTGGAATATAAAAAAGAAAAATAAAGAAAAAAGCACCAATCTCACTGAAACAGAGAAGAGAATGGTGGTTGCCAAGGTGTAGAGGGTAGGAGAAATGAGGAGAAATAAGGTGATGTAGGTCAAAGGGTATAAACTTTCAGTTATAAGATTAATTCTGAGGAGCCAATGTACAACACAGTGACTATTAGCAAAACTGTATATATACTTGAAAGTTGCTGAGAGTAGGTCCTAAGTGTTCTTGTCACTCCACACACACACACACACAAGTTAACTATTTGAAGTGATGGACATATTAAATAACTTGATTTTGATAATCATGTAACAATGTATACCAAATCATCATATTGTATATTTTTAATATGTACAATTTTATTAAATTGTTCAATTATTCCTTGATAAGAAGGGGATAAAGGGAAAGTCCATAGCAGAAGTCTGTGCGTGCTAATTAAGGAAATGTAAGAGGCTGGTTGACTCAGTAAGCTGAGTGTGCACCAGGGTGCTGGGTGGTTCTTTTCTATTTAGCAAAGTGCCTTCTGAAGGCTGTCCAACAGGATCAGCGTGGTCAGAGAGCATCTGCCTGGGGGTGGGACTGCCCTGGAGAGAGAGATCAGTGTTTCCCTTTCAGGAAGCTTATTGAGTAGGATGTACACCTGGCTGCTTCACTGCCCACTCTACGCCAACTAAGAAATTCACTTGTTTGAAGTTCAGATCAACATGTAACATCAAGCAAAATAATTTGCTCTTCAGTTACAAACATCTAATAATAGCGAGCATTTGTGCTTAGTATGCACCAAGCATTGTTCCAAACAGTCTACAGGTATTCATATATTTGACCTGTACAAGGCTCCACAAAGCAAGCACTGTTGTTATTACTGTTATGTACAAGAGGCGAACAAGATACAGAAAGGTCAAATGATTTGCCCAAGGCCACATAGTTAATAAATGCCAGAAGTGAGATTTGTACCCAGACGTCTGTTCCAGACTCTGCACCACTTGAGAGTTGATTTCCCTGGTGCGTAAAGCTGGAAAAAAGACAGACCACAGTGATGTTCTGGTTTTTTTCCTCTAGCTGCACAGTGTCCCCAGTTTTGAGATCCCTGATTTATGTGTTCATTTCCCCTACTAGTTAGCAAAACTAACTAAGGGACACATCAAAGAGCTTCTTGGGGCTCCAATTCATAAGGAGATACTAAAATCTCACTGGAGTGAATGGGGAGTATGGTGTTTATCAAGCCACAGTTCTATAAGTAATTCCTTACACACCCAGCACAGTGTGTATCATTCCTGCTCTCTACCTCTGACTACACGGGGCCAACAAACAGACTTTAAAGAGATTCCCCACAGGTGTTCTTTATTTCCGAGTACTCTCTTTGGGATACATGGGTATAGTGCGTTGTGAAACCAGCCAGTGACAGCTCCCTGAAGTTGGCACTCATACTCATCTGAAATTCTGGCTTGGGGTAGTGCTATTTGAGGAGAATGAGTGCTTTATTTTATTATCTAGCGTTTGAACCATTAAGTATGCCTCCCAAGACTTCATTCAGTTTGAAAATTGCAAAAAAAAAAAAAAAAAAAGACGGAAAAGAGATCAAGAACTACAAAAAAGTAGGAACTGTTTTGCCAACATGGCAGCCAGAACACTTTCAAATATTTGTTGAACAAATTCGCTGTAGCTAGTCTTGTAACCTTGATCTTTAATAAGTATGAATTATTAACATTATTTAATTATGAATGACAGAAAACTGTGACTAGGAAGAATTTCCCAAATAAAAGCAAATGTTAATTATAGTTTTAATGCATGATTTGGAAAGCAGCTATGTTCACCACTATACCACCAACATAATGCATGATTTTGAAATAAAGAAAATACGTCATTTTATTAGTAAGATATTAGTTTCTTTCCACTGCCACTAAATGAATGTTGAATAATAAGTTAAAAAATTGTCTGTGCAGAGCACGTGTCTCAGGTTGTCCCTTAAGGCATGTGAGCTCCTTTATCCCCGATTGTGTCTTTCCATTGTTGATATTTTTCAATGTTTTCTTGAATGCATGCATAAATGAATTATTGAAACAAAATAGATCTATACAGCTTTGATATGTAGAGATCCTTTCTAATTTAGTTGCTCCCCTCCCCCCTGCCCTGTGTGTGTCCTGGATGATTGCATTTGTATACCATCTGAGCAAATAAATTATGTTAATTCCTGTTATAGGTTGAGTTGTTCAATCCCTTAAATTCCTATGTTGAAGTCCTAATGATCCCTTGTACCGCAGGATGTAATTTTATTTGGAGACAGTGTTGTTGCAGATGTAATTAGTTAAGATCAGATCATGTTGGGGTAGTAAGGGCTCTGAACCAGTATGACTACTGTCCTTATAAAAAGGGGAAATTTGGACACAGCCACATACACAAGGAGAATGCCATGGGAAGACAAAGGCAGAGATCAAGGTGGTGCTTCTACAAGCCAGTGAACGCCAGAGACTGCTGGCAAACCAGCAGGAGCTGGGGGAGAGGCCTGGGGGGCTCGTCCTCGCAGCCAGCAGAGGAACCAACCTTGCCAGCACCTTGATGGTGGGCATCTAGCCTCCAGAACTGGGAGACCACACATTTCTCTTGTTTAGGCCACTCAGTTTGTGGCATGCACTCTGTTTCTGCAGCCCTAGCAAACTAATATGATTCCATCCTTTAATGAAAGGAGGATAGATTCATGTGTCTGAGATGGGGTGGCTCTGCGATTTTTCCCTTCATGTTGTTTGGGACATCCTCTAATTACAGAATTACTTTTAAACGCTGTCGGTTTCAAGAACTAAAGCCAAAGGTAGTCTCTATACTCTATACTGGATGTTACTGGGGACTTTTGAGCTTGAGTGTTTAAAGATATACTTTATTTTCCTTTTAAAGGTTTTTTCCAAAATTTTTTAGTTTTATATATATTTAAGGAAGTGTATATAAAGCCAAGATGCTTTGAAGTCTCTAGTCATTATGATTATTTAATCTGCTAAAAATAGAAAAGTTGGCTGGTAATTTGCCTTCATTTTTCTTCCTGGAAATCTAGTATTTCAATTTTTTTTATCAGCATGAATGTTTTTATGGGCTGTAAAGTTTAACAGTGCAAATAATTTGCAGCTGAAATGCATTTGTAGCATCCACGGTAAAAGGTCTTGGAGCCTGAGGAACAAATGGTACATCACAAACCAGTTTTTAAAAATACCCCGAGAATTCTTTGTTTTTTGAGGGTCATGGCTGGTGAGCATAAATCTCACAAGCGTTCCCCAGATTCCCTTCACAGCTGAAAAGATAAAACCCACCTTTCCAATTATACTTTGAAAAAATAAGGAAGGATGTGCAAATTACAAGGCTTTGGTATCTCTAGAACTGTTTAGTCTTCTGTGGAAATAAACAGACACTCTTCTCACTGATTTGTGTTTAAAACCTCAAAGTTTAGTGTTAAAAAAAATAATGTTTCCATGTTTTGTGATTTTTGACTCCTGAGAACTTGTTGGAACTTGTGTTAGTGTAAATTATGCTTGTGATAGGTGAATATTAATTTACTCCACAGGGAGCATGGCGTGTTCAAGATTTCCTAAAAACAGATTTTTAATTCATACTTCATGTACTATGCTTATAATGTCCTTATTTTAATTCGTTGTCTGGGTGTATTTACTAGGAGGTTCATGTCTGTCCCCACCTACTTCTGTCTGCAACCCCCATCCCCCTACACCTTCTGGTTATTTTGAGGAGGCTCCCAGACATTACATCATTTTATCCATGAATATTTAAGTTTGTCTCTCTAAAAGATAACAAATTGCTTAAAAACGTAACTGCGATTCCACTACACACCTAAAAAATTGACAGTAATTCCTTAATATCAAGAAGTGTTGAGTCATTATTCAGATTTCCCTGATTGTCTCTAAAATAATTTTTTAATCTTAGGCTGTTTGAATCAATTTCCAAACAATATTCACACATTCACTTGGTTTTCACGTCTCGTTTCTCTTAATCTATAAATTCCTCCTATCTCTTTTTTTCCCTTAGCAAGTTGTTGAAGAAACAAAGCAATTTATCTTGTAGAGTTTCTTTAATTTTGGACTTTGATGATTGCTTCCTTATGGTGTCATTTAACTTGTATTTTTGCCGCCTGTATTTCCTGAAAACTGGCAATTCGATCTAGAGTCTTAGCTTGATGGTTTGATCTGATTTGGTTTTTTTTTTTTTTAGGAATACATGATAGATGATGTCTGTCTCCCTTTTTATGTGTGTGATGTTAATAGTTATTGTTAAGCATTACCTAGATTTATTACTACCTAACATTTCTTCATTATTTAATAGCTGGAATATTACACTTTCCACTTCACACCAAGTGTTATATTTCTAGAACTACAGAAGATTCCTTGATAGACCTTAGGCTCTTTGAGAATTTATGTGACCTCAATTGACCCTTAAAATAATCCTGAGCAGTATTACTGTCCTCATTTTACAGACAAATTAAATCACCTGTCTAAAGTTTCATGGCAGAACTGGAATTTTTGGAACCTGCTTTCCTGATTCCTATCCATGCTGTTTCAAAGCAGTGTTACTGATGAGGCACAGAGATCATAAAACTTCCATTTGTAAAGGAACAAACAATTCCATGGTTATAGAATGCTCAGAGTGTGCTCAGAATCGCTCATCACTCAACAGGCAAAAAAATACACCGTGTATCTTGAGAAAGCCTAAAGAAAATAAGACAGGCTGACCCCAGAGTCCCTAATGCCTTCCTTTCTGTTGTCCTCCTGTTTGGGAATAATGTCCTTCTCTTTTATGAGCTTGACCTCCAAGAGAGAATTGGGCTTGATTATCATATGCACAAGGTGATATAACTGTGGCCCTGCTTTGAAATGCGTTAATAAGAATGTTAGGTTGATCTCTTATTGTAGTTTTGACTTATAGCTCCCTGATGACTAGTGATGTTGAGCACCTTTTCATATACCCGTTGGCCATTTGTATGTCTTCTTTGGAGAAATTTGTATTCAAGTCCTTTGCCCATTTTTAAAATCAATTTTTTTTTTTTGCTATTGAGTTATAGGAAGGAGTTTTAAAGTATATTTTGGATATTAACCCTTTATCAGATGTATGGGTTGCAAATGGTTTCTCCCATTCTGGAGGTTGCCTTTTTGACTTTGGTGATTGTTTCTTTTGCTGTGCAGAATCTTGTTAGTTTTATATAATCCCAGTTGTCTATTTTTACTTTTGTTGTCTGTGCTTTTGGTGTCTAAGCATCAAGATCTGAGAAATCATTGCCAAGGTCAGTGTCAAGAGACTAATTCCTTATGTTTTCTTCTAGGAATTTTATGGTTTCATGTCTTACATGTAAGTCTTTAATTCATTTTTCTGTACAGTATAAGGAAAGGGTCGAATTTTATTCTTTTGCACGTGGATATCCGGTTCTCTCAGCACTATTTAATGAAGAGACTATCCTTTCCCCATTGAGTACTTTGGGCATCTTTGTTGAGGATCAGTTTACTCCATACGTGTGTGTTTATTTCTGGGATCTCTATTCTGCTCCTTTCGTCTATATCTGTTTTTATGCCAGTACCATATGCTGTTTTAACGTTGCAGTTTTGTAAAAATGATGTATGGTATACTTACAAATTTTGTAACAGGATAGATCTTATGTTAGGATCTTATAAATAAATAAATAAATAAATAATCAAACAAATAAATAAATAAGGTGGGAGGAAACTTGGATGTGATGGATGTGTTTATGGCGTTGAGTATGGTAATGGTTTCATGAGTGTATATGTACCTCCAAACTCATCAAATTATATGCACTAGAGATAGCTTTTTATAAGTTAACATTTCAATAAGGTGGTTTTAAAAAAAAGAATATTGAGCCAGCATGTGTACAGTAAATACAGCATAAATTATGTTTCGTGGAGAAAAATAAAGGAGGGAGGACATGAGGGGAAATCTTAGAATATATATATTATATATATAATACATACATATACACTTTTCTCCTTTATTTCTTTGAAGATATTATGCTGCTTTTTTATTCTGGACCCAGTGGTTCCAATTGTTATAATTCATGTGCATCTATTGTTTGGCTTTCTGTAGTGACTCTTGGAGGGGGGGTCTCATTATTTAGGCTTCTGAATGAGTGTGTGTGTAATTATGCTTGTTAATTCTGTAGACTGAAGTGATAAACACTCTACCAAACTGTACAAAGTACATTTAAAGAAACAAAGTGATTCCTATTGATTCCTTTTTAACTGTATGGGAGTCAGTAACTAGGGTAAATCGTCTGAAGAAAGGCTTGGCGGACGTCAGTTCATACTGCTTTCCTCCTCAGGAGGCTCATTTTTCCTGCCCCTTATGCGTAGGTTGAATTCCTAAATATGGGACATTGGACATGGTAGTACTCACAGTCTATAAACAAGAGACTCACAAGGAAAAGGCCTTTTTAAGTAACATGCGCTACATGTAACATAATTTCAGCAAGTGCATTTCGACCCTCTTCTCTCTCTCTTCTCCTTTTGGACCCCCTATGACGTGAATGTTGGCATCCTTGATGTTCTCCTGAATATCCCTTAAACTGTTCTCATTTTTAAAATCTGTTTTTCTTTTTGCTGTTCTGATTGGGTTTTTTCCATGATTTTATCTTCCAGATCACTTATGTATTCTTCTGTATCACTTAATCTACTATTTAGTTTTTTACAGTGTGGTTTTCATTTCATTTTGTATTCTTCAGTTCTGACTGGTTCTTTTTTATGTTTTCTAGTTCCTTGTTAAAAATTCTCACTGTGTTCATCTATTCTTTTCCCTAATTTAATTAACATTCTTATTACTAATGCTTGGTAAATTGTTTATTTTTGTTTCATTAGTTTTTTTTTTTCTTCAGGGGTTTTCCCTTGCTTTTTCAATTGAGACAAATTCCTTTGCCTTTTCGTTTTGCTGATCTTTCTATCTGTCAGTGAAATTAGGTGAAACAGTTACCTACTGTGGTATTGAAGGGGTATCCCTCTGTGAGAATGTCCTTATACAGTCTGTGTGTGCCCACTGGCTTTGGTGGGAGAGCTGGATTTGATGTGAACACAAGTCACATCTTTCCTCGGGGTGTGCTGGCAGCTATCACCTTGGTCGGAGGTGGGGCTGGAGAAGGAGGGGCTGGGGCTGGAGCTGAGTGTGAGGTGAGGCTTCCTCTCTCTTCAGTGGCCTTTACAGCTCTATTAGGGGTGGGGTTGCTGGAGCAGAAGCCCTGAGGGTCGGCCTGAGCTGGCTCAGTTCCCTTTAAGTGTATGCTTTTCCCCTCCCATCACCAGTACCCTAGCCTGAGAAGGGAGCATGCTGGGGCAAGAGGGGCTGGATGGGTGTTTGGTGAAGATCAGGGCATGGACTGCTTTGGTCTGGCCACTGTCAGAGATCCAGACTGCCTGTGCAGGCATCAGAAATGCTGCCCCTCCCTGCTCAGGCACCATTTAGGGACTGAACTACCTCAGTGTCTCATGGCCGAGCTGTTCCCTCAGGTGTGGCGGCCCTCCCTCCAGTGTGGAGCTGTGACCTGAGGCACATGGTGCTGGAGCGTTCACTGGGCTCAGTCTGGGTGCGAGCTCAGGTGGTTGCTGGAAACCAGTCAGCCACCTGTGTGGTTTCAAGCCACCCTCTCCTTCCTGCGTTGGGAGCAAGCAAGCATCTGTGCGGTCCTCACCAGCAAAGTCCAGGCTTCCCACAGCCCTCCTGTTAGTTCCCCCAGCCATCTAACCAGCCAAGGGGGCCTGTCTTTCCTTTTTCAGACCCCAGGGCTGGGTGCCCAGTATGTGGCTTGAACCACTCATTCCCCAGGGAGGATCTCTGCCTGTGTAATCTCTCCTTTCCTCAGAGTCCCCCTCCCACGGGCACAGGTCTCATAGCTTCTCTTCCCTTCCTATCTGATTCTGTGTGGATCTTTTTACAGCCGTGGTTATACGGGAGTCTTTCTGCCAGTTTCCAGTTGGTTTTCATTAAGAATTCTGCATGTGTATGTGTTTTTGATGTGTTTGTTGGGGAGTTGAGTCCCTGTCCTCCTACTCTGCCATCATGATCAATCTCTTCCCCTGCTGTTTCTAAAAGCTCGCCCAGGATGATGCAGGGTGGGGGCAGACTCCTGCTCTTCAGCACACATTATCCGGCAGGCTGGCTGATACAGCTGATAGCCCCAGGGGAACACAAGCTCACAGAATAAAATAACTAGATTCCCAAAGAATTCATAAAGGATAGATAATGAAACATACATGACAGGAATTAGAAGTATGGTGACAGATAAGTCAAGAATTTAAAAGAAGCACAGTAAAGACCCTCAAAGAGCTAAGGGGGTTGTCTTTGTTTCCCATTGCTGTTGTAACAAATGACTGAAAACTTAGTAGCTTAAAACAATACATACAATTCTCCTATAAAACTAGAGTTTAGAGTCCAAAATGAGTCTTATGGGGCTAAAAATCAAGGTATCAACATGGCTAGTTTCTTCTGGAGGCTCCAGGGGAGATTCTGTTCCTTGTCTTTTCCAGTTTCTGGAAGCACTTACGTCCCTTGGCTTATGGCTCCTTCCTCCCTCCATTTTCAAAGCCAGCAGTGTAGTACCTTCTCTCTTCTCTGACCTCCTGCGTCCCTCTTGGAAGGACCCTTGTGATTACACTGGGCCCACCGGGATACTCCAGGATAATAACCCCATGTCAAGATTGTTAAGTTAACCACATCTGCAAAGTCCCTTTTGCCATGTGTCCTGGGTTGAATTGTGTCTCCCAAAAGGTGTACATAGACACAGAATGCATATGCACAAAACACAACTTAGTACTGAAGCAACTGAGAATAAAAGTGATCACGCAGATGATTTACAAAATGTGTTCTCACATGGAAAACTTACTAGGCCATAAAGGGAGCCTCAGTACATTCCAAGGAACCAATATCGTATGAACTACATTCTCTGATCACAATTGATTAACGCTAGAAATTTTAACGAAGAAAATAAGTATAGTTTACATAATCCTGAATGTCAGTTTTATATTAATAAACAATCCTTGGGCTAAACAGAAGATCATGAAGGGAATTATGAAATTTTAGGACTCAAACAACAATAAAGTTTCATTTGTCATATTTGTAAGACGTGGCTAACAGTCCTTTGATGGAAATGTATAGTTTCAAATAAATTTACCAGAACACAGAGAGTTTGAAAATGATTAAGCTAAACATTCAAGAAGTTGAAAATGTAACAGAGAAAATCCAAAGAAACAAACTGAAATAAACAAGGAAGGAGGAATTAATAACAATAAAGGAGAAATTGATAAAGAGTTAAAACTATAAAATGTTAACAAAACTAAGAGTCTGAGCAAGAAAAAGAAAAACCAAATGAAAACAGACACACACAATGAAAAAAATAACTACAGATATGACATAATTTAACTAAACAATATTATGAATAACTATATAAGATTTTGCTTGATAACTTGATAACTTATAAGAAGTCATTAAAAGTCATTAGAAGTCTATTTGGAAAGATATAAAGTGCCCAAATTAGAAAAATTGATATAGGTCAGTAAGCAATACAGACATTAAAATGACCTTCCTCTTACCAAAACTTTGTAGCCCCCAGTCTGTTTCACGAGGAATTTCTACTAAATTTTCAAGAAAAAACTAATCTTACAAATTTATTTCCAGAAAAGAAGCACTATCAGCTTATTTAATGAGATTAGTAGTACAGTCTTGATTCCAATACCAGATAAAGGCAATTACAAGAAAATTATAGCTCAATTTTACTTGTTAATGCACACTTCAGTGTTCTAAATTAAATATTAGCTAATCAAACATTTGATTATTAAACAGTAATTCATTATTCAGATCAAGGTTATCCCAGTAACCCCAGGTCTCAACAGAGAATTTGCCATATTAATAGACAAAAAAGAAAAAGAAAGTAATAAGGCTATTTAAATTAATGCAGATAAAGCGTTTGATAAATGTAAACACCTAGTTATTAAATCAATTAAATAATACATATAGAAATATGTTAAAAGTTAGAGGGGCTTTCCTAACGTAATATGGTGTAAGATCTACAACTAGATTAGAGTTTTGTTAATGGCTTGGTCCCATCGCCTAGTTCACTGTGCTTTTATTGAAGTTGCTCTTCCAACCCCAGAAGGCCATTAAGGAAGGCAGCAAGAATTTTGCTGAAGCATAAAATGACTGGGCAGAAAATAGTCAAAGCAGAGGATGGGTTTTAGCTGCAGCTTTTCAAATAGCCTAGGGCATAGTGGGGTGAGAACCAGGAAAATCAATATGAAAATATCTATAAGCCAAGACATAGGCCATTAGTTGCCTGGACATATTTACTCATTCATTTCCTAAACAATAAATCCCTCTAACTTAATTGTTGCTCTTATAAAAATAGTCGAACTTCTGGGAAAAAAATCCTACTCTTTCAGTAGGAAAAAGATCCTACTTCTCAGCCACAATCACAGTTAACACTTTGGTATATAGCCAAATGCAGATACCGTGGAAGAGAAAAAAAAATCCATAACCATAGTGGACAGACTGTCTGTTTTGTTAACCAAAGACTTAAAAATGACTTACTAGGACTTTAAACTCTCTGGGTTCAGCAAGTGCTTAAAGATGAACTTTTCCCTCACGAGGTTCTCAGAGACCCCCATCACATATTTAGGAACTTCTCACTTGTAGTTCTCTTGTAGTAAGTGATGCCCACTCCTCTCACTCTCTCCTCAGCTGCTAGGAATCTAGCATTTATGTAAGTCCCATGGCCCTTCCTAGTGGGTTCTGCTGGGTAGGACATAATACAAACCTTCATAGGTTCTCTCTTTGGTGCGTGACCCGTATCTGGATGCCTTGGAATCCTTGATGTACCCTTTGACCTGATAAGCTCTGGAGTAGAGGTAGACCTCACAGTCCTTGGGTTCATTCATCAACAGCTAATCACCTTGCCTCCAGCTCTTTATATCTGTCAGGTCGGAGTCAGACTCCAGTCACTGGGTTCCCATCCTGCGTACATATGAAGCTGCTTCAGTCGTACCAGTGAAGCTCCTCTAACGAGCTCTCAGGTGAGCATGGGCACGTTAAACCTCTCCATTAGTGGCAGTTTATTACCTGAGAAGTCAACTTCAGAAATTTTCTCCCCATTGAAAGATTCAAGCATTTAGTCACCTTTTCCCTATGAACTATATCTCAGGGCAGTCAAATAGTTTATGAGGGTGAGTTTCTCTCTATAAAATTATGACAGTCAATAAAGAAAAAAGGAACAATAGGATGGGATTATCACCTGTTGGTGAACCTTCAGTGATATCATGGGTCTAGGAAATGATCGTTTATAGCGGTAACCACCACAAGAAGAGAAACTACTAAACATTACATACTTCTTGATAGAAATATACGCCACCACTTCTAAGTATTCTTGCCAAAATTCTTGAAACAGATCAAGCCTCTAGATTTAACTACCAGCTTATGGGAAATACAGGGGATAGACGAACATGTTAAAAGACAGCGTGGGGAAGCAGCCATTAAAATCTACAGTGTGGAAAATTTATTGGACAAATGTTTGTTTTTTTTTTTAAACAAATTTCAAAAGGGGAAAGGTGGGCATGGAAAAATCTAAAGGGATTTAAGAAACGGTCAAATGCAATGTATGATTCTTATTTGAATCCTGATTCAAACTGAACAGTCATGGACATTGGATACTGACTGTTTATTTGATGATATTAAGGAATTATGGTTAATAATTTGGATGTGATAGTGAATGACACCATGACTGTGTTTGAAAAAAAAGACCCTTATATTTAAAGGTATACAATGAAGTATTTACAGATAAATCGATACTGATGTTTGAGGTTTGTGTCAAAATAATGCTAAGAAACTTGAACCCAAGCAGTTTCTTCCAAAGCATAATGATGAAGTTATTCTGTAAAGAAATAAATGTGGAGAAATAAGGGATTTGTCAAGGAAGTAAGAATTGCCCAGTTTTGTTGGTCTTTATGGCCATGTGGGGATAATCAGAGATAAGCTTAGAAAGGTGGGTTAGGGTCAAAGCTTGGAGGTCCTTGGAAAATAGGCTAAGGAACTTTAAAATAAATCATTATTTCAATATGTAGAGTATCATAATGTTCTGTAACAAAACTTTTTGATAGATTTAGTGCTAATTTAAGTGCTAATTACCACAGTTTGTCAAAATATTAGAAACTCCTTTTGATAGAAGATGAATTTTGAAAACATTAGACCTATGAAATTTGAACAATGAATTTTGATGACTTTTTTTTTCTTAATGGTGATAGGAACACTTTTTAAAATAATTTAATTTTGGTCACCTAGATTATAAATTTTTAGTCTTAAAGCCCTAGGAGAACTAGAGTTAAAAGATAATATACTTGCTCTATGTCCTCTAGAGAAATTTTGGACCCACAAGGTTTCCTAGTGTTATAATTACCAAACCATTATATTAATGTCTCAGTGCCTCCTGGTGATAGTATATTGAAATTGCATTTTGAATCTTTGTGCCTGTTAGAAGCAGCTTTTATAACTGAAATTTCATAACAGGCTGTAAGATTGTAACAAACATACTACTCTATATCCAGAGTTCCTAAATTATGAATTACATTAAAAAAAAAAAACTATTTCTAGTTGGAGACACTCATCCTGCATCATAGATATCATATAAATTTGAATGTTCTTTGATTTGATCTGTAAGATTTATTTAAGTGCCAGGGTCAAGACTTCACATACTAGCTAATCCAACTGTTCAACCAGGTTTAAGCCCCTTACAGTAGGCAACAAGGATTTCCAAAAGGAGATGCAGGTTGGTTACAGACTTGCAAAAGGGCTCAGATACATGGGTTCTAGAGTAAGTTCCCGATCCTAGTAACTGAGTGACTGCTGAGCACGTGAAAGAGTCAGCAGGGCGGATGTGGATTACTAAAATAGGTTTTGTTTACAAGAAAATGCTATGTATAATATTTTTGGCCTCAATTTGTATAGATAGATAAGATAGATAGATAGATAGATAGATAGATAGATAGATAGATAGATTGATTTTGATGCACATTTAATTTATATTTACCTTACTTCTCCGTGATGTTTGGACTTTTTGACAACACATTTCTTTGGGAAATTCTCTCTTTTGTTTTACGTGGCCCAATTTATTTTCCTTTTCTAGGCTCTTTTCTTCTGGGGCATCATCTTGAGTGTCAGTATTCCTCAGAGTTCCATCCTTGATGCTCTATCTCATTCTATGTATTCTTTCTAAGGTGGCAATCTAACATCACACTTAGAAGCACTGGGCTTTGAGTTAAAGGAACTTTGAATACTGGCTCTGCCATTTCCTGCTTTGTGATCTTGTGCAACTTGATACCTTCAGTCTCAATTTCCTCATCGGAAAAAATGAGCCTCTTACCTCCCAGTTGACATTTTGAAATGAGAAATTATGTAAAGCCCTTACCATAGTGCTGGGCACTTAAATGTGGTGAATAAATAGTACTTATGATTATCCATTTTGCCAATTTCAAATAACATGTTTATGATTTTAGATCTTCAGCTAACGCTCCTCTGTTGAGCCCCAAACCTCTGTACGTACAATCTATTTCAGTGGTTTTAAGTGCCAATTTGTGGTCTGTTGTGAGTCAGTGATGAGGGGATTACGTTGGTAAAGGGGAATTGAAATAAAAAGTAAGGCCATTTTAGTAGAGTTTTAAAATGAAGTCAAGTTTACTTAATTTAATAAGTTGCCTTTTATATTAAGATTCATTCCTTAATTTTTGGTGTTGGAATATCCTTTAATAAAAATGAAATATTTATATTAGTGGATGATAGTTTTTTTAAAAAACATATCCTGATTTAGCAAAATGAAAAATTGGCAGTCTTAAATTGGTTCCACATATTTATTTGGAAATCTTGCTGGTGTGTGAAATCTGAAAGCTTAGGAGCCTCTGATCTGTTGGACAGCTTTGCTTGAATAAACCATGAACACCTCAAATTTGACACTGTGAAAAGTATATTTGTTACCACCTTCTCCCCCCTCCCCTGCCACAAAAACCAACTCTTCTTTATTACATATCCTAAAAGATGTCATAACGATCCATCCCAGTTGGTTGCCAGGCATCTGTGAGTTATCCTCAAACCCTCCGTGGTGCTGATACCCTTAAAATCAATTGACTGCTAAATCCTTCAGACTCTCTCTTGATATTTCTTGATTCATACCCAATGCCACTGTTGTAATTTTTTGTTGAGATTACTTACTTTCTACTTCCAGACTCTCTTTATTTTAATCCATTCTGCCCTAAGCTGCCAGAATGGTCTTTTACTTCCTTGCCTAAAATCCCCCAAGGGCTTCCTATCTCCCTTGGGATTAAATTTTCCGTGCAGCCAAAAAACTCCTTCCCTTCCCATCTGCTGCTTCTCCCTCACAGGGATCGCTCACTGAGCCTGCCAAAATTAACTCTTTGCTTCCTTATTGCCTTGCAATTTTTGCACATCCAGTTCCATCTGCTGGTAATTATCCTCTTCTCATCTAGACAATTCTAATTAGCCCTTCAAGATTCTGTTCAAGTTTCTACCTTCCCAAGCCTTCCCAGACACCCCCAGCTGCATCTTGCATCTCTCTTCTCTGTCCCCAAAGTTTTGTGATAGCACTCTACCATAATGTCACTTTTGGGTACATAACTAGGTTTCATTTTCATCTGTGGAAACTGATGGTGAGAATCACACCTTCCACCTCAGTGTTTCAGTACTTAATACAGTCCCTGATACATTGTAGGTGCTCAGTAACTGCTGGCTGCATGATTATAAGCTTAACATCAGCTAGTTAATGATTCTGATAGACTGTGTTTTGGTTGCTGAGAAAATCCCCCCAGATCAAAGTGTTAATAGAAAAATGATAGAAGGATATAGTTATTGTATTTTTTATAAACTCTCTACTCAGGAAATCAAGGCAGATGTCTAAAAACTGTGTTTCACGTGTTGCCACTTTTTATACTATTTTTTCATTGTTGAATAAACGTGTGGCTGAGGGCACACCTGAGGGATGCTCGCAGGGAGGAGAATGGTGTCTCTTAGCATGGCTACACATTCCCAGGCTCCAGCTTTGCTCCTCAACCAGGATTTGTTTGTAAATGTGGAATGTGTCCTCTCCTTATATGTCCTTAAGTATGTCTTCTTTGCTGTGTGTTAATAACCAGAAGTGTAAATTTGAAAAAAGATTATCAAGTAAGATCATCAGACAGCTTGTCTTCTTGTGGAAAATTTCTAAAATCTTAATAGTCATCCATTATTTTCTTAAAGGATGGTCCTTGTCAATTACACCTCAAGATTCAGAGAGGACCCAGCGTGGTATCCATTGCTCAGCCATAACTGTGCCCTTCACCACAGTCATGCTGTCCAGAGGGGCATATGAGGAAAAGAAGCACCCCCTCCCACTCAGAGAGGGCAGTTGAGCTTGATGAAAAGGCTTCTTATCTAAGCCTGATCCAAGGCTTAATTTTTTTTATAATCTCGAACATCATATGTGTTCTTGATGGTATATAAATGCTCACACTGTTTCAGTTAGGATATGTCGGTTTGCAATTAATAAACACCCAACTGAGCATTTTGGACGTTTTATTCTCTTATATTACAGAGTCTGGAGGAGGCAGTACATCTAGTTCATCAGTGCAGGGATGTCATCAAGGACCCAATGTCTTTGCACCTTTCTTTTCTTGAGCACATTTAATTTTTGTCCTCCTTTATTGCATCATGGTGGCAAGATGGCTGCTGACGTTCTAAGCATCATTGTGACACACCATTATCTGAAACAGGAAGGAATCAAAAGGAAACATTAAGGTCATGATTGGTAAGACTAATCTATGATTCAGTCCTTGGGGCAGGGCGCATTGTCAACCCAAACATAAGTGGGCTTCTGTAGCAAGAGAGAGGGGAGAAAATGGCTGTTGGGCAGGCAGCTAACACTGTCTGCTTCCTACACTCCTTCCCTTTTAACTTTGAGAAATGGAATAGTGTCACATCACGGCTCCACTTTGGAGTGTTACTTCTATGTTTGGACCCAGAACAATTTTTTTTCTTCTCCGTTTTCTCCTCTTTACTCCACAATTTATAACAAGTTGTACTATATATTTTACTACTATATGTTGGGTTGAATGACATAAATTTATCAATGTTAACATATTTTCACACAAAAATTTTGCACAAAAAAATTTCGCACAATTGACCCAAATAATTTGGGGTTAATAGAAAATGAATAATAATTGTGGACAGTAAGTGAATAAAAGCTGCTTAAAGCCACCAGAAAATGTTTTTAAAAATGAAAAAAATCTAATTTGCAATTTAAACCAGTGAAAGATTCATATTGGATGTTTGCATTTGGAAAAAAAGAAAAAGTCACCTGCTAATCACATTTAATCACATTGCTAGAGACTGACAATGATGGACAAGGAGATGTCCATTTTTATTTCCTAAATTTGAGGGAGCTACCCAGTCATGTCCTGCAGAGAGAAAATGTATTACCTGATGACTTTCTTTAGTAGTGTGAACCACCATTTACCTATGCCTTCTCTCAGTCCCTGCTGGGATTATCCCAGTGGCTGCACACATATTCAAAAAGACATGGAACTCATTGGAGAAGAATGAATCTTCCTACAGTAGAATACTTACAATTAAAAAAAGATGAGTGGAAAAAGACAGCAGAGAGGAGAAAGACAAGATAAGTGTCTCAAACACCTGAACATGGAGAAGATCCAGCACTTTGCAGGGGCTGTAGCCAGACTTTGTAACAGGAGAGGAAGTCATCTGGAAAATGGCATTTCTCACACACCAGCTGTAAGTCAATCTCCTGGGTACGAGTATCAAGTTAAACAACCCTTGCAGGTCTCTCATTTCTATGACTGTAATAAGATTCCATCAACAGAATCATTCTTTTGTTCAGTGGTTTCCCACCTGCTGCTCACGTCCTGTTAAAGTCATCTTCTCCAAAGTCTTACCCATCAAGTTTCATATGCTTAGTCCCAAATGTCCCTTTGGTAGAAGAAATAGATTAATAGGATCTGAGGTGCAGCCAAATAAGAAATAAAGCTGAGTCATGATTATTAACATGGAAGTTATTTAACAGCTGGAAAGGACAGCATGAGAACTCTTGAGGAAGTTAAGAAATGGGAGGAAAGAAAGAGGACTAAATACAAATACAAAAATGGCAAAAAAGAAGTGAAGATCTTTAGAAAATAAGGGAGTGAAAAAAACAGCTGTGTTACACACAGGACAACAGCAAAGTGAAAAAAAAGAATTGTCCTAGTTGGGAAAATGTAGATTACAGTTCTAGCTTCACTAATTACTCATGTAATTTTGAACAAGCCACTTAATCTTTACTTCTTAAAAATAGCTTTATTAAAATATCATTTACATCCTATCTCATCCACCCATTTGAAGTGTACAATTCAATGCTTCATAATATATTCACAGAATTATACAATTGTCATAATCTTAGGGAGCATTTCATTATCCACAGAGAAACCTAATAGCAGTTGCTCTGTTCACTCTGCCCGAAAACCTGTTAACCACTTAACTACATTCTGTCTCTATAGATTTGCCCATTTTGGAGATTTCGTATAAATTTCACTTAATGAAATGTTTTCAAGGTTCATCCGTGCTGTAACATGTATTGGTACTTCATGCCTTCTTATTGCCAAATAATATTCCATTATATGGATATACCACATTTTATTTATCCATTTAGCAGTTGGTAGGTATTTGAGTTTTCCCTTCTTTTTAGGTATTATGGATAGTGCTGCTATGAGTATTTATGTAAATGCTTTTGTAAACCTCTTAATCTTTCCATGGCCTCATCTGTAGAACAAAATTAGGAGTTTATGCTTTATGTTTTTATCATTTTAGATTTCTAATTGATTTATGACATAGACATCGAAGAATACTGTTTTCAGCTGATATTCCTAGCAAAACAATTAGCAATAGTGTTTACTGCATTTCCCTTTCAGTTGATAACTAGATGAGAGCTCTTTAAATATCTGTTAATTAACAGACCATTTAATTTTCTTTTGTATTCATTTATTTATCCATCTATTCATTCATCAAGTATTTAACAAATGCTTACAAGAACTGATAATGTGCTATTTCCACAAGATACATAATGGTGAATAATAGAGAACTCGCTCATAAAGAATTTATAATCTGGTAGAGAAGAGAGGGGCATGTATAAAAATCCATAAAATACATGATAGAAAGTGAAAATGACATTTATTGAGACTCAGATACAGCCTCAGTGAGTTCAAAGTACAAGTCTTTGCCTACCATGATGTTTCAACAAATTCTTTGTTGTTGAAATGAAATTCTTTGTTGAAATGATCTAGGGAAAGACTTAATTTAAATAGAGAAAATGGAAAGGTTGCAAGTAGGAGGTATTTGCTATTGAGAGGTGCTGTTGTTGTAGATGTTACAGCAATGTGTAATAATTGCCAAAGAGATCTGGGAGTGGTGGTAGCAGCTAGTTACAGAAGCTCCAACATGTGTCTTATGGAGCTGTGTGGTTATACTTTAGCACAAAGCAAATCACCCTACATTGCTATCCAGTTAGTTTGAATATACCCTGGATTTCAACACCTTTCTTTTGAAATGACTGTTGCCTTGCCTTTTACATCAGTCTGGATTTCTGTTTTAAAAGACTTATAAAGGATGTAACATCTAAAGTTGTAACATGATAAAGGAAATTCACTTTGTTAACTCATTAGGCATCATAATCTAGTCAGTATTTTATGAATACTTCCAGTAGTTAGTGTCATGGAATATTGCTGGATGCCATGCTTCCTTCTCTTATAACCAGTGACAACATTTGATACACTGAGCAACTTTTGCTTATTTGGTTAATTTATGAAAGATAATACAAATAGTGATACAAAGTTTACTGATTTCACATTGACTTGAAATAATCTTGGTCAACACAGTTTACGAAATGGGTTCATTCCAATCATAACCATTGACCATCCATTTCCTTTCCTGAAAAGCAATAAAAGAATGTACTAATTTGTAATCAGAATGTGATGAGACACTACATCCATGAATATTAGAATCTATCAAGAGGACCTTTTTGGTATGGTACCAATTAATCAGTCATTGTTCCTTTGTACTTGTACTGAAGAGAGCACAGAAGACATCATGAAGGAAGTGAGACAGCAGCTGAATTTTGGAGAAAAATCAAAGCTGAAGATGGGTTTCACTATGAATTCATGTTCTTTACACTTAAGTCCCCACCTCCCATCCCCCATCTCCAAAAATTCTTACCACAATTTATCTGGTCAGTTTCCTCTATACTTCTCTATGGGAGCCATTCCAAACTTCTCCTCTTTTCTCAAAGATCCAACCCCATCAACCTTGTTGCTGTCAACTCCACCCTCATACAATGACTTACAATGACTTTAATTTAAAGATAATAAAGAAAATTCAATTCATTTTGTGAGAAGCTCCTTAAATTCCTTCCAACATACAAGCAACCTTATAACTACACTCATCACCCTTCTATCCTCCTGTTACAATTGAAGGGCATCTCTCATCTCAAAGGCTTATCTTTCCCTGAAAGCTCTAGCTCTCTTCCTGAGCTGGATATTCTCCATCAGCCCCTCTGTGTCCACTTTCCACAATTTTCTGCCCTGCTTTATGTCCCAGGAGAGTGATCTAGAGGACCTACATAAAGGCTCTTTTGCCCTCTGGTGTCAGATAAAATTTATTTATTTAATTCAATTTTTTTTGGTGGGAGAGAGGTAGTTAGGTTGGTTTGTTTGTTTTTAAAGGAGGTACTGGGGATTGAACCCAGGACCTTGTGCATGCTAAGCATGTGCTCTACCACTTGAGCTATACACTCCCCCCAGATTGGATTTAGCCAGTGGAAATCACCAGAGATCAGTGAGCAGGAAAATGAGGAATATTCATTCCTTTAGTATCCTTCTTCCCAGGCTGAGAGGTTGTCAGTGGATGAAGTCCACGGCACTTACACTGGGAAGTTGGTTCCTACAGCTATATGTCTCAAAGGGTAATGTTAACCATTTGCTCCATTATCAGACCTAGTGGAGCTACCTTTTGCCGATCCCAGTGGCATGTCATCATCTTTGGTTTCTTTTTCTTAATTCTGTCCATAATTTCATAAGTGGATTCTTCATTAACTCACTAAACTCACTTTTTTTTTAACGTTTCTGCTCCTTGCCACGACCTTGAGGGACACACTTCCTCTCCTACTTCCTCAGCAACTATTCTCTGTCAAGAGAAATCATGCAAAAGTTGGAAATGAGGCCAAAAGGTGAACAGAAAGTCCCATTACTGTCATATGAGGTCATTGTTTTTCAGGTCCACCCAAGGGTTATCTACGGTAATGTGCTTTGTTCAGCTCACAATTTATTATGAATGAGATTTCCCAGACTTAGTGAAGTTATGTGCGTGGTTCATGTGTTCACTATGCCCTACAGTGACATATATAGAAAGTCTGTCCAAGATTTCTCTTTGATAAAAAGATGGCTACAAAGGTTTCAGTTTTTTACTTTCCAGGATATTAGTCAATTTGCACTTACTGAGAAATCTTATCCTTATATTTCTTTATTAAATTACTTATAAATAAACCTGCTATTCAAATCACTTTGAGCTGGTCTTAATATCTTACTAGGTACCTCACTATTAGCAAATTGAAGGACATCTTTGACACATGTTCATTTTATATTTGCATGACAGTCTTGATTTTGTCTTTTTGAAATTCTGCTTTAGCATCTCTTTTGATTATCTCTCCTGTCTTACTCCCACATCTGCAATCAATCCTTATCTACTGGTTTCTTCCTGTATTAAAATCTCTCTTATCATTAAAAAACAAACAAAACAAACACCAAAAGTTTCCATTTATACTTTACACCTCTTGAAAGAGCTGCCTACACACACACATTCATCATTTCTTCATCTCACTTCTACTTCTCTTTCTGTTGATATGATTTATTCCTCTATGATTCTAATGGAATTTCTCATGTCAATGTAAATAAAAGCTTCTTTATTCAGTTTAATAAACAGTTTAAGTTCTGAAGTTGATTGAGTTCACTGTAGCCTTTGACTTTGATGTCTCTTTTCTTGAAGTATTCTATTCTTTTAGCTCCCATGGTATCCTGCATTCTTGACTTTCTTCTTTCTGGTTGGACTTCTAAGACTTTTGATTGTCTTTGAGTGGTTGTGCTTCAGGGTTCTTGCCTGAGCCTTTTTTTTCTTCTTATTCTTCATCTGCTCCCACATGGTCCTGTTCTCTTTCATGACTTCAGTTACCATTTAGCATGGCACATGGCCTAGCTTTATCTCTAAAGCATCAGATCTGCACATCCAACTTCTGATGGACATCTCGGACATCCCAGTGCATCTCAGCCTACCTACAGTATCAAAAGAGCTGTAAGCTTTCACTCTCCTGTTTGCTGTGTTCTCTGTACTTTCTATGTTAGGGAATAGTGCCACCATTATGTGGCCGAAACTGGGACAATTTTCTTAAATTCTTCTTCCTCATCTCTTGTATACAATTAAAGTCTAAATATTTTTAAATATTTCTTCTAAATATTTCTGAAGTCTATTCTTATCTGCACCCTAACTGCTACTTTTTGGGTCAGTTCATAATCATTCAGCTGCCTCCAAATTAGCCATCCTGCCTCTGTTTTTGCCTGTTTCCATGACATTTGTCTAAAAAGCAAATTGAATTTCTCTCACTTTGAACTCTCAAATAACTCCTATTCTCTTTGGATAAGTTCAATGTCCTTATCATGGTGTATAAAATCCTTCATCTTCTGGCCCTGCCTTTGGCTGCAGCCTCATTTCTTGTCATTTCATTCATCAACTCTTCGCTCTGGTCGTAGTAGGTATGGATAAAAACCGGGTGGAACCAAGGCATTGAACTGCATGGAAATAGGCTTGTTCTATGTTCACTGCAGAATACATAATGTGCAAATTTTGATTGATAATTTTTGCTTATATAATAATTTTTTTGGGGAGAGATAGTTTTTGTAGGCCACTTGGTGTCCTATATGTCTTGCTGAGTGTGCTAAGATTGTAAGGCCCTAATGCTGTTTACTGAGGCCATTTTTCAGGGATGTTTATGCAGTTGTAATGTAGACAGATGAGGTAGCATCTCTTTCTATCCCCAAAGAGCAAACTTGTGTACTTCTTTCTGTAAAAGTGATGGGTTCCCCAATCTCAATGTTTCTCAGCTGGGATGTAAATATCTGCATCTGGGCCCCTCTCTGTCTCCTTGTGAGACCTGGGGACAAGAGGAACCCTTGTAAATATGTTGATCCACCAGCTGCTTGCTGTGCCCTGAGTAATAAAACCCTCTGCCTCTGACTCAGGAGTTTTGTCTCTTCTGCCAGCATCCAGGAAAGAACAATGGGCTCATTTATTAGCTTGTAAATCAAATCAAGTCTTAGACCCGGCCGTTTTATATTTTAAAGTAGTTCTTTTACTTCCAAGTAATTACAAGAAATGTTGATAAAAATGCTACTCTTTTCTGAATAGGAAATTAAAATAATGATGATACAGGTCAATACTGGTATCTGTCAACAGTAATTTAGAGCAATATTCAATGAGATTCTCAATAGTGATAGGTCAGCATTTGGGATCAAGTTCTCTGTAATCATGGGACCTAAGGCAATGTTAGGAATGTGATGTTATGTTACTGTTAGAGGCATCTGAAGGATATTGAGTGATGCATTACTTTTATCTTCCAAAACTATGTTAGCACTTAAAGAAGGCATAACGTGAGAGTTGTGAGTTGTTTCATTTGGGGCCAAATGAGGACCACTGCCTGGGAGACAGCCTCTCAGGGAGCTTGGAGGAACTGCTCCGAAGAGGTGGGTCAGTATATATGATTTTGGGGAAGGGGATACGTGCAGTCAAACACACATGTCCATAGAAGGTTGCTGCTAGTCACGAGGGTCAGATGTCTCCATCAATGATTTTAGTGCTTTCCTAGGTATGAGAAGATGCAAGAAATTGCGCTCATAGAATCTTCTCCTGAAAATACTATCTGAAGGCTTGTTGTGCCAGTTTTCTCAGAGCACAGAGCGCCTCGTTCCAATTTTCCACCCTGAACGCCTTTCAGGGTGTGTTGAAGGTCAGCGGATGCAGCGGCTCGTGACTTCATCTTTGTAGAACCACAGTGTTTACTTGGCAACACTGCTAACATATTAGCACAACCACAAGAACACAGATCATCAAATCCTGGTTAGAGTGTGTGGACAAATGGTTGGACACTGACTGACCTGAGTGAGAAAGTCCAAAACCAAACCCACTCTGTCATTACTTCATTCTGAGAACAAGCACCTACTAATTTCTGGAAAGTATGGATATAGAAATAAATGACAAGATCCTTGAATCCTTGTAGAGATTATGGCTAATGGAAGAGACTGACATGCAAACATTTCTAATAAAATGTAATGAGGATTTTGATAAAAATAATCATACAGGCATAGTATAGTGCCAGTGTGCATGTGCACGTGTGCCCCCAAACACAAAATGCCTCCACTCCACCACCCAGAAAACAGCACGACTCTTAATCATTTGGTAAATTTGGTAGCTATCCTTATAGACTAATATGCCTCTGCCCCAGGAATACATGAATACAGATACATTATATCTACAATTTTAAAGATAGATACTAAATTATATTAAAACACATACTGGGCCATAAACTTATGAAACTATATCCCTGAAACCCTGTGATAGTTTATATATAATTATATATATGCTAAAATATGCTAGTTTATATCTATATATACACATACATTATTTATATATATTTATATATAAAAATATATATACTAGTTTATATATATAATCATATATACTAGTCCATATGGATTAGTATGTATAAACTAATACATATTATATATATATAAGATATTATAAAGTAGTGTATATATAACTGTATATACTAGTTTATATATATACTAATCATATATACTAGTATATATACATATATGCTAATCATCATATATATACTAATATATATAATATATATATAGAAATGTATACATTAGTATATGTGTGTGTGTGTATACATACATACATATATATATTAATCATCAGGGATACTAAATTTTGAATTATATTTATTACCCAGATAATCTGGAGAGAGAAGACGTAATTTGCCTAACCTGTGTTTTCCTGTGTCTTCATAAGAGGATATAAGAGTATTCATGGTCAACTGTATTCACCAAATATACATAAGGGCAAATACTTATGTTGTGAGATTCAAATGACAAATTAAATTCTTGAAGAATCAAATTTGAGTGGAGCAAACAGCTTAGTATTTTAAATTTTAAGCTGTAAAGACTTGGCAGAATTGGAAAAATTTCATGCATTGTGCTTGCATTTTTCATACGATTATGATACACATCTTGTGCAAACCGGAATGTATCTTTGAATGACTGACTACAATAGCAAGACTAAATGTATTTGTCCCTGAACAAAATTTCATTTGGAGGAAACTCTTTCTTCTTTTTGCCACCAGATCACTGCAACAGGACTGCCAAGGGAACCGTAGCTATTGTCCTCTTCATTAAAGTATGACCCCAGGCAAAATAGAACTCTTAAAACTGTGAGTGGCTTACCACACATTCCCCATCCACATCCCCTGTGGAATGTGGTACCAGCCTGTGAGAGATAAGTGCAGGCTGGCTGAGTGAGGTGCCCAGGATGTCGTGGCTGCCCTGATGAGAAGGGACAGGCACAGCGGGGATCCCCCTGTGGCCTTGTTCTTTATTGCTTTTCTCTAGTCCCATTCTTCTTCCCTTGCCTGTTGGCATGAGGCCTGCTGGTTCAGGAGCTATCTAGTGAATGGGAGGCCACGATGATGATAAGGTCTATGTGGCCAGGGCACTGGAACAAAGAGAAATAACATCACTGAGCAGTCAGTGAACACCAGCTACCACCTTCCGCTGAACTTCTTGTTCTGTAAAGGAAAAGAAACTCTGTTTAAGCTGCTGTTAATCATGGTTTCTTTACTTGCAGCCAAACTTATTTATAAATGATAGAGTAGGAAATACATATTTCTCTCTCTAAATGAATATTAAAATTTTATTGCAGTCTTTAAATTATGGGAAACCTCCAGCTCATAGCTTATTGTCCTTTGGCTCTTTAGTAAAGTTCAAAATTTGGCATTTTTGTTTAATCCTATTGGGGCAACACCATTGCCCAGCTTTAACAGCCTGTAACAGTAATTGTTTAAAAAGCCTTTAATGGGCAACACTGTTTCTTGCAGCATGTCTATATCTTTCTTTTTCTCTCCTCCATTTTCCCTCTCCCTCTATCTTGTTGATCTCTGTTGCTTTCTTCTCTGTTTCTACCCGTGACCCTTTCTTTGTCTTCCTAACCTAGATGAAGACTATACTTATATTCACTGAATATATTTTTTCTGTTTCCTATTATCATTAAAAATCGATGATAAAATGTTTTAATTTATAGACTTATAATCATGCCTTATTCCAGAAAGGATTTGTATTCCCATTTTTTATAATTTTCTTTAAAAAACAAATACTTTCCTAATATCTTAGTTTCCTTCTGTGAACTTTGATTTTTCTTTTTTTTGAGTTAGTGATTCTTGAAAGAAATATAAATTGTCATCCTTTGTCTGGGAATAATGACTAAGATCATTATAATTTACTTTCATGAAGCAGAAGCAAAAACAGAAACAGATAAAAGTCTATTTCCTAAAATGTAGAGGAAACTTACCTCAGACCTTGTGATTCCAAGGATTCAGTGCCATCTTTAACTTGTCATTAGTGTTCCTTTATTATCCCCCCAAAAGATATGTGGGTAATATAGATATAATTAATTTTTATTGTCCTTTCCAGAATTAGCAATCCTAGGAAGCAGACGTATTCATCTCCTGCCTGCCGAGGTGCAGTGTCACCAAAACCAAAGAGAGCCTGAAGAAAGAGAGAGAAAAAGGGCTGGAGGCAGAGTTTCCTTCCCAGACCTTAGGAATGTTGGAGTCATTTTGTTCAGTGACTTATTGAAAATATTAAACCTTTATGATTAGTTAAGGTCATCTCAGTCAGTTTCCTTATCGTTTTTGCAATACAAATCCATACGAAATCTGCAAAAACTCAGAAAGCTCGGAGCTGTCTAGGATCATGGGAAACTCTGTTTGGAAGGACTATGTGGAAGCAGACAAGAAATCAGAGTGCAGTCTCTGAGGTCTTAATAAGAAAAAAGGTAATGAGGACGCTTATCTGGGGTCACGATGTCCTCTGTGCAGAAGGCCTTTACCTCCACTCACCCACTTTGCGTAGCCTCCTTATTCAAGGCTCCTAAAGCAATGTTAAAGGGAGACGACATATTGAGTGTTTGGGTTCCTAGGATCATCCTTTTATTTTAAATACTATTGCAGGTAGTTCTAAAGTTTAATATTAAGTTCTGTGTTTCAAAATTTTAAAGATATGGAGAAACCCTAGAAAGAGTTTAAAGGAACAACTCAGAGAAATGTAAAATGTGTGAATAAAGATTCACAGAGAGACTAAAAAGAGGAAACATCACCTCTTACTGGCCATGAAGAAGACATGAAAATTTACTTCATAATAATGAAAGACTGGTTTCTTTTCATGGCTACTGAACACAGAGTAATTACAAATATACTTCAGGAAATGAGAGGCTTAATAGTAAAAAAAAAAAAAAAAAAAAAAGATTACCAAGAAAAAGCCTACCATTTTTTGGCCTTTATGCATGAAGCCAAACTAACTGGCTAAATTGATTTAAGTTGTTAAAAAAAAAAAAAGGTAACTCATGACAATTGGTACACACTCTGGTGAAATTTATCAAGGAAAAGGGAGAGAAAAAGACCAATCAACAGATACAGAATCAAATTACACATACAGTAAACAATGAACAATCTTATGTAAAAAAAGTGACTTGCAACGGGCAATTTCACACAGAAAATTATTTAGCAATACTGAATCAAGTAGAAATAAAACCAGAAAATCTTAATAGACCTATCACCTCTAAAGAAATTGGATCAGTAATGAAAAATCTTTCCCCCTTCCTGTAAAAAAGCCGAAATGAAAACCAAAACTGAACAAATAAAACAGATTTAGATCAATTAAAAGGCAAGATATAACACATTGTCAAGAAACAAATAAATCCAAAACCATATAATCCTTTCAGAAAAATAGAACAACTAACATTTTACAAATAATTTGATGAGGCTAAATTATCATGATGCTAAAATCAAATGAATATTTTTTTGACAATGAATTATTAAAAGTCATCCTTCCTTGTGAAAATGGATGCAAAATTCCTAAACAAATACATCATGGACAAATTGGGCTTTTTCCAGGAAATTCAAGTAAGGATAATGTTTAAAAATAAATTGCAAAGCATGATGCAATTATTCATTTAGATTATTATTACTTATTTTTATTGAAGTATAGTTTATCTACAATATTGTGTTTCAAGTGTACAGGATAGTGGTTCATTGTTTATTTTTTTTCCAGATTATATTCCATCATAGGTTATTATAAGATATTGGGTATAAGTCCCTGTGCTATACAGTAAATTCTCATTGCTTATCTATTTCATGTATAGTAGGTTATATCTGTTAATCCCATGCTGCTAATGTGTCTCTCCCCTCCTTCCCTCTCCCCTTTGATAACTATAAGTTTGTTTTCTCTGTCTGTGAGTTTTTTCTGTTTTGCATATAGATTCATTTGTGTTATTTTTTTTAGATTCACATATAAGTAATACATAATATTTATCTTCTCTGAATTATTTCACTAAGCCTAATATTCTCTAGTTCCATACATACTTCTACAGAAGAAAGTGTTTCATTCTTTTTTATGGCCAAGTAATATTCCATTGTATATTTATACCACATCTTCTTACCCATTCATCTGTTGATGGACACTTGGTTTGCTTCTATGTCTTAGTTATTGTAAATAGTGCTGCTATAAACATTGGGGTGCATGTATCCTATTTTTTCCAGGTATAAACCAAAGAATGGAATTGCTGGTTCATATGGTAGTTCTCAGGGCAAAAAAAAATCACATTTTGTACTCTAACAAAGTATTTAATTATTGACTGGCAATACTAGCATAGAAATAATCTCAGGGAAGCCTACCTTTTAATATAGATTCAATCTCTTCACTTTGTTTTCCCTTTATAATGAATATAGGACCTAACACCAATAGTTTGACAAATTATTTATCATTTCAGATTCAGCCAAAATTACTTTTGGTTTTTAAACTGTAAAAAAACTAGATGATTTAGTGAAAAATTTAGGTTCTAATTGCAACTTCGTTTTGGCAAAGCTAAACCTATGTTTTAAGTATTCCTGTGTCTAGATGATACATCTCAAGTTATTGTCCTTAAAACTTTTAAATAAATGCCAGCCAGAAAAAGAAACACATTTTTCAATTACTTTTAAAAAGCTGTATGTTAAGTGGCCAGAAGGTTCAGGATAGTTCTAATAAATCACATAATAGAGGCAATCTTAAATCGTAGAGAATTATCTTGCATAATTAATTTGAGATTCAGAGGCAAGATAATCAGTATCATTTTCTCTAACAATCAGGCATCTTTAATTGAGAATTGCTGCTCTATCCTTACGGGACCTTTTCCTAATTTGAGCTTAGAGTTGAAAGCATCAGTTTCAATCAGTCTTGCACCAGAGGATATCTTTGCCCATATAAATATCATCAAAGAGATCTGAAGATGCTTTTTCTGTGAGGGCTTACATATTGAACTTCTATGATGAATTATATCTTTCTGCATGCCTCAGAATCTGTTTTTCTCCAAGCAAAAACTGAAAAGTGTTTTCCAATTTTAATTTGCCTTGTTATTTACAGATATAATGCTTTTCTTACTTGAATTAAAAAAGAACTACCAAAGATTTTTATATGTTTGTCTCTGTGTATGGAGGGATAAAGTATATATCTTAGCCTTTGTCAAGTAGTTGATTTAAAAATTTTCTCTCATAAGTAAATGAAAAGCAATTACAATACTTACTAAAGACAATGACAGCTTTTAGAAATAGAGCTGTATAAAAATTACAAAAAATGATGAAACTTCCTGGAAATAATGAGAAACATCGGGCTGAAATGAGATTTGAATGCATAAAATCAGAGCAGAATAAAAACGTTACAGATCGCTCAAAATATTAGCACTGTCTTTTAGACAATTTTTACCAACAGATTTTTAAAAATCAAGTGGTTATATAAATATTAATAAGAATAGTAAAAATTATTTAGTTCATCAAATTATAAAAGTAAGGAGGTTTAATTATAGTTTTGTGAAGAGTTAAATTTCAAGTAGGGCTATTGTAGAGAAATGGTAAAATTCAACTAAAAATGTCAGTGCTTCTAGGAGGAGCTAATTCTGTGTATGCCTTGGGGAAGAGATATTTCAAGATTAGCCTTGAAATTTTTGTTGCCAGAAAGCAAATATGCTTTGAAATGTTCTAATAGGGTGTTGACAGGACTCAGAAACCAACTTGAAAAGAGCTCCCACTGGCTAAGCTGTGATGATTTGAACGTTAAAAAAGGTAATAAAAATTGCAGTTGATTAAAATAGTAGAGCCTAGAAAAAGCCATTATTCATAATATGCTTAAAAGAAAGTGGGGCTTTATTTTCTCTTCATATAAATTCTATATTTTATATCCAGGTTAAGTTTTAGAGGAAAATAATATTTCCCTCTAATAATAATTTATACATATATAAAATAACATGCAACATAATAGTAATATATGTAATATTGATGGATGTTTGTATTTTTTAAACTTTTTTTTATTGAGTTATAGTCATTTTACAATGTTGTGTCAAATTTGTATGTATATTTATATGCATTATTTTCAGGATGGGTAAGATGATACCAGGACACAAATAATAATATGGCCACCACAATTGGTATTTTATGGAATCTACTTTGTTCACCCTTCTTGTATGCTTTTCTGACCTCCCTCAGGGATAATTTGTCTTCTTTTAGAAGTATATTTTAAGTGCTTTTATTTAGAATCTATTAATGGAAGAATCAGTTTGTTTTCATCTAATGATTTTCATGTTTTGTCCTCATTCTCAAATAATAATTTTTTGGGACATACAATTCTAGATTGACTTTTGAATATATTTTTTGAATACATTTTCACAGCATTTTCTGGCTTCCATTGTAACTGCTGATTTGTTTTCAATCAAATTGTCATACTTTAAAGATACCCTTTCATGTGTGGATGCTTTTAAGTTCTCTCTATTTTTGTTATTTTTTATAAGAACAGTGACTTAATGTTTTTTAGTTTACTCATATCTTCAAAGCCTGGAATGATGTCTGATAGCAGTTGCTTGATAAATCTTGAATGAATAATGGAAAGGTTTTCACAGTTTTTTTTCTTTTTCTTTTTAAAATTGAAGTAGTCAGTTTACAATGATATGTCAATTTCTGGTGGGTTTTCACAGTTTTAATGTGAGCTTTGTGATAGAGTTCTTGTATGAGTCTAAAGAACTTAGTATGTGTACCAGGCACATAGTAAGTACTCAACAAGTGATAGCTTCTATGTTTATTGAGAGAAAGGGATTGTAAATCTCCGTAATAGGAGGAGAAGGAACTATTTGTACATATATATATTATAAATTTACATTCCAGAAAGTAGGCAGGGCAAAGAAAAAACCCAATACACACCATATTTTCTCATCATATTTCCAAGTTTAAATACAAACATCAATTTCATTAATTCTTCCCCACTTTGGCAGCCACAAAAAAGCTTGAGGTAATAAGATTTGCAACAAAAAGATGTGCAAAGCAAAAGTTACCTCTCCAGTTTTCTTTAATGGTGCTACAAATATGAAACCAGAATTGTTTGCTTAAGAATAGAATATAGTCTTTGCAAACTGAAGAGAAGTTTATTCTGTAAAAAGGCCATTTTGATGAAAGTTTGTTCATGCATTAAAAGCATTAGATCAATTTTCAAAATGAATTGTAAATGAAAATATTTAAAGTAGCAACTCTTAGGATAAAGGTGGTATTCTTGGGCCATGTCGTTATAGATATTCCTTCTTTCATAGAAGGCTCCATAGAAGGCTCCTATCCCCTTATACCATTATTCTAACTTTCTCACTAAAGATCTTCAAAGAAGTGAATAGAAATGTCTCAAATGGTGTTCTAGATCCATCAAATAATTCTATTCGAGATTGCTGAGAAGATTCTATGCCAGTATTTTTTGTTCTTATAATTTTTTTAGGCTATGGTTTTTCAAACCTTGTAATTGGACAGAATTCACTATATTAGATCAAGTCATTATAATATTTATATGATTCCAAACAGGTACACATTCACTAAAACTAGTCATCAAATTAATTTTGTGATCAATACGTCTTTATTTACTTCATTAAAACTTAAATTTATAAAGCCTGCTTTCTGATAGCATCTTACATTTGATGAAATTCAGTTCTGTGGTTTCCACTTGGCACATTCAGTAGGATTGGGTTCTCAGCATTACTAGAAGGACCCTATCATGTTTTATAAGATGATCCTCCAGCGTGGACTTCACAGTGAGTGAGGTATTGATTTGAGCTCAGTGCATGTTTAACATAGTCCCTCAAAGTCCTCAAAAAAAAAAAAAAGTACATGCTGGATGAAAGAATCTTTCAGCCCTGGAATGGGGAGAATGCTCTTTAATAAATATGAGTGGGAATTTTGAAAATATCATTTAGTTCTAAATACACAATCCAAAGTAATGCACCTGTTTTACATTTTGTGTCTTTCATGAAAAACTGGCCATCCATTGGGGTGGGTGGTGGCAGCTCCAAACAACTGCACGAACCCGGTGCTGTGGTTTCCTCCACTCCCTTCCTGCGGTCCTTTCTTCAGAAAAGTGTGACCCGAAGGGCCCAGATCGATTTATTGCTTCTCTTTTTCATCTAGTACAAACAAAAAAGTGTTCAGAGAGTGGAAGAGAGTCCTTTCCCAAGGAACTCAGTGAATCTATTCCTTTGGAATTAGAGAGGAAATTAAACAGTGGCTGAAAGCTTTTCTTTCTGAAAGCTTCCTGTTGTTTGATGTCCATGATGATTGCTCAGGCTACTCCAGGGGCTGCTGGAATAATATGCTTACTCACTTAGCAGAGTCTGGATATTTCTTAAATTTGAAACAAAGCTGAGAAAGATAAATTTTTGTCTTTGTAGTCATATATACAGTTTGTGTTTGGTAAGACTCATCCATAACACACTGCATCTAAGCAGTGTGCTAGTTGCTTCCTAGACCAAGTGAAGGAAGAATGTTTAAATCTACCAGATGATATTTTCATTAAATTTATTATGCTTCTATTTTTTACCAAGTTAGGTGAAAATGATCTTGTAGGTTCCTATCAGCTCGACAATTCAATTTCCAAATGACTCAGTGATTCACCTTAAATCCATGGCACAAGAGAATTTCTAAATTATCACTTAATAAATAATTTTCACATCTGTTTTCAGAAGGCGGAAGCTACCATATGAACTAACAGGTGGATCATAGATGAATACAGCTGCAAGTTGGAGAAGAGAAGACATACATTTTAATTCTTGAAGTGACCTTTTAAGAGACAGTATAATTTGTTGGTTTAGTGCATGGGGTTCGGATTTCAGGCTGCCCTGGGTTGAGATCCTAGCTTGGTATATCAGTTAGCTTTTTTTGATTGCAAAGAAACAAATACTGGCCAACTTAAACAAAAAAGGAAATTTATTGGTAAACTGAAAGATTGGAGAACCACATCTTGAAATAGGAGGAAACCAGTGGTTTTGAGGTGGGGCAAGGAAACAAGAACTGAAGGAAATTTCTCAAGATAGGAACAGTCAGATCAGAATGATGTTTCTAAAGGAATGGGACCTCATTATTTTTTAAAGCCTTACACGAATTCTTCAAGGGTAGAAATCCCAGAAAAAAGTGTTGGGCTAAATTTTGTCCCCCACTTCCAGTTCCAGTTTAGTGGAAAGAAGACGATGGCCTATTAACTTTTATAATGGATATCAACTATTTTGCTACCTATTAAGACTAGAGTTAATGAGCTATAATTCCCTAAAAGGACTAGCTGGAGCCCTGTGGGCAAGGGACAATGGGTGTCAAAGGCCAAAAAGTAACAAATGTGCATTATGCTTGGCTACTTACTACCAATGTGATGCTGTCAAGTTGCTTAACCTCTCTAAGCTCAGTTTTCTTATCTGTAAAATGAGGCTAATAGCAGTTCTATCTTTTGGATTACTGTGAGTATTAAATGAGATAGTAGATGGGAAATTCCAGGTACATAGTGTTCACTCAAAATATTAGGTATTACATTATTATTTTGTAGTTTCTACAGTTTTTTCACGTGCATTTGCTTCCTTAAATTCTCACAATATGCTGTGAGGTAACTAATAGATTTTATTATCCTTGTTTTATGGATGAGGAACCTGGACTTATGAGCATTGCCTGAAGCCGAAAGCCTGATGTTCTCCCAATCCCGTGTGTTTCCTTCTACAGAGTGCAGCCCATCACTGCACCATCATCGGTTTGGGGAAAAAAGACGAGGGAACAACACTGAGAGAGAATGTTCCTTCTGAGAAATAGATCTCGATGAAGTTCAGAGCAGGCTCCTTCAGCAAGAAGATTGTCTGTTCACCGCTTGACTGCAGGTGAGTCGGGCTCTTGTGTATGTTTCCTTGAAGTCGATGCCCTGAGTGTGAAATCCCGATGCACACTCACAGAATGGGATCCGCGTTTCAGTTTAGTCCTGTGATTTTGTGATTTCCTTGCAAAGATACCCAGGTTTGTAAACACGTGTTTGGAAAGTATAGCTTTGATACCGTTAACCTGTTAAAATGTGAGAGTACAGAAAAGCAACCTGTCACACACCATGGAATTTTCCAAAACAGTTCCCGGCTGCCTGTGGGGGCAGGTCTGCATTCGTCTTCCCTTTCAGCCTGACACTTGGACACCTACACTCAAGAGTGGGCCAGGCTGTTGGATAATAAGCACAGTTTTTGTCTCTGCAAGGTGACGTCTCTGCCGGGGTGAATACTTGTGCAGAGCACACATCTCTTTTTGGAAACCATGGGGCGGACACTAGTGTTTTCTGGGGTCCCTCTTCCTTCACTGTTTTCTCTGCGACAAGAAAGCAGAAGTGTGTTGGTAGTAAACAAAGTCAGCATTCTCCCACTGTGCTAGAATATGAGCAAGAAAGAGACCAGAAAAAGGAGAGCATATTTAATTTCTTTTGGGACCTGTTGGCTGATTTCTTGCGAGTCCTCCTGATTTCTTCTGTGTTACTTTCTTAAGGCACTTGACGTGAGGTTCTGAGAACCTCCCATGCTGGACGTTTTCCGCTACGACCTCAGGGCCGCCTGATGTTTGGCGTCGTCTCCAGTGCTCGCTCATTGCTGCTTTGTATTTGAGTTCTTACAGTTAAGGTCTACCTCCTATGAGACTGAACTCTGTGAGGATGAGAAACTGTTTCTCATCCATTTTTTTGCATCCTTTAGTGCCTCTCAAAGTGCAGTCGGTGGGCCAGCAGCAGCAGCATCACCTGGGAGCTTGTTAGCATCTCTGACCTCACTCCTGACTTACTGAGTCAGAATCTTCATTTTAACAAGCTCCCAGGTGCTTCGAATGCATATATTAAAAATTGAGTAAAGCTGCTCTCTAGCACTTTTCATACGACACATGCTAAATAATAATACAGACAGTAAAGCATAATAAAGCATGTGAGGCAGGTAATTATATATCACTGACAGAACGCCCTCCACTGCTACTGTTTTCTTGCCACCTCTTTAACATTCTTGAGTCACCTCAGAATCCTTGTAGTGATAAAAACTTGATGCTTCTGAATACAGATGAAGTTGGTAGTTTCAGAATCCACTAGCCCTCCTCAAAAAAAAAAAAAAAAAAGAAAAGAAAAGAAAAGAAAAAGGGAGAATAGAAATGAGTGCTGGTGCAGTGAGGAGGGAGGAAGGCAGGAAGGCACTGCACAGCAAGCTTAGTTCTTTGAGCTCCACCCAAGGGTGGTGCTTGCTGCCTACAGATGGTTATCACCATGAGCTTCAAGGAGTAGAGGGGATGCTAAGGCACTATCTCAGTTTCCCTCACCACTCCTTCCGTCCTCAGCTGGCTCACTTACTTTCATCGGTTTCGTTTATCAATTTTCCTACTCATACTTTATTTAGAGAAAAAAAGTCACAGCTTAAAATATGCACCAAAAAATAAACACAAAATGATCCCCAGCCCAACTCAAAAAGCAAAGTTGAAAAGCCACTTTGCTAAGGCATGCACTAAAATGTTGTCTTATCAAGGAATGAATTAGTAATTATGCATGTGCTCCATGCTCAGTATACTAAATGGCATTTAACATTTTTTAATTAAAAGATAAGAAAGGATTTTAACCAAAGTTTTTTTTAAAAAAAAAAAAAGCTCCTCAATGTTCCTATGTCAGAAGCTGGCTATTTTGTTTACCCACAGGGTTCATTCTGGGGGTAATTATAATTTTATAAGCTCAAGGTTCTGTTCCAAAATGCTCTTTTAGTTGAGTTGAGCACTGTTCAATATTTATTGATTGCATGCTCTGTGGCAAGGACCGTGGTAGTAGCTGGATATGTAAAGAGGAGAATGATACAGTCTTGTGCTCTCAAGGAACTTGTAGGCTGGTGGGCTGGACAGGCACCGAAATAGATCATTTCATCAGACTAATTTATGTATTAGGATACCGGGGTACTCAGGGCGTTATGGGTCTCAGGAGAGGGGCGTTATGTGAGTGGAGAAGAATCACTTCCCCTGGGACTATGTTTTGAATGAGGAGTTGGAGGTGGATGAAGAAATGAATGCGGGAAACACATCCCAGGTAGAAGTCACAGTGAAACTGAACATGCTGATGTCTGAAACAGCACCTTCTGTTTTGGGAACTTTGCCAAGATGCAAATTACAGTGCGGGAGAGGCAGACAATAAGGCTGGAGAGATAAGCTAGTCTCTGGAAAGAATCTACCAAACTTGACATGCTTAAATTTATCTGTGAATAAGTGCTGTCGTGAATTCTACATTAGGGAAACCACCACCACCACCACTGCCACCGTGGGTTCAAAAGAAAAATGGACTCGTTTCATCTTTACTGTGAAAGTCCTTGCTCCATTTCCTTAGGATACATTCATCCTTAGTAGGAGAATGGCTTATGAAGTTATGTCTCTTCATAGTGCAGCAAGGGAAAGAAACATGAACACAGTGGGAAAGAATTATAGTCCAATAAGATGATATCTAAGTGAGCACTGCACTTACTGGGGGCATTAAAAAGAGCACTCCACACTGTGTGGACCGTTGGGACTTAGATGTACGTGGCTGTAGCGGTGTAGAGTGGTGAGCTGACCTATGGAAAAGAGAACAAACATGAAGTCTTTGTTTTTGCAGAAGCCACCACTGATGCATTGCAGTGTCTGGAAATGTACAGTAATGGATATCAGAAAGAGGCATGTTATTATTAAAATCTTTACATTGTAAGAGGAAGGAAGAAAGTGCCTACGTATCTTCCATATACTCTTCTTTCTTCTTGGTAAAGGAAATCATTTACAGTAAGGATTTTAAAAAATGTATTTGTTTATTTAATTTTATTTTTTAGCACTTTTACTGTGGTATGGTTCCTGCACAGTAAACTACACACATTTCAAGTGTACAATTTGATGAATTTTGATAGACGTATACACCAGTGAAACCACCACCACAATCAAGATAGCTAACATTTCCATCACTCCCCAAGAGGTGCAGTTTTTGGATTCCCAATCTATCCCTTCCCAACCCCTTTACTCCCTGGCAATCATAAGTTTGTTCTCTCTGTCTGTGAGTCCCTTTCTGTTTTGTAGTAAGAATTAAACTCCATGAGGGTTAACATATGCTCTTTGTTCTTGTTGAATTCATAACATTTAAACACAGTTTAGGCATTTTAGAACTATTTACTGAATAAACAAATGCGTGAATTAATTCATTAATCTGAAAGGGGGTAGACCGAGTTTTTCCGAGCAGTGGCTTATTAGCTAGATCCTACCATTGATAAAAGTAATGAAAACTACAGGGAAGAGTGTCCCCAGGAACGTGGAGATGAGTGACGTCTACTGAAGGTGGGAGGTTCTGTTGGTCACAGGAGTCCACTAGCCACTGTGAGGGGATAAGTGGTAGGTGATGGGGGTACATAAAATTTGAATTAAGACTAAAATATGAAGGGTTATTTAGGATTATAGGAAATCTTCAGTGATATTTAAAAATTATAGAATAAATTAATACATGCTTATAGATAAAATTCAAGCAACTGCAAAGACATGGTAATAAACCTAGTGTTGCCCTCGTGTGGTGGAAGACCAATAGATCGATGGAAACAAATGGAGGGCTCAGCTTGGACCCATATATACATGGGACCTCAGGTGGATTTACTGTGGTGCAAACAAAGCTTAGGCTTCAGGGCTCCTTACTTGCTTTGAGATATTCACAAGATATTCACATTTTTAAATGTTTTAGTAAAATTTGCATGAGTAAGTTATTTTTACTCTGAGGACCACTAGTTCTTGCCACTCTGACTACCACTTGATTATACTTCCCTATTTGTCTCATGGTATTCGAGTGTGTCCATGGACAAATTTTGGATCCGGTTAAGAGGAAGTGAGCTGGGAATGTGCCATTTAAGCTACCATTTGGAAAAGGCACAAATGACGTGAATACACAATTTAGAGATGAAGAAATTCCAAAAGGTAACAAGTACATATCAAAATACAATAACTGGTAATTAGAGGGTCCCAAACAAAATGAGACATCCTCATTGTAATGATTACCCCTAGTCGGGTGGGTGATGGCAAATGTTGTCAGGAATGTGGGGATGCAGGTGTCTTCATGCCCTGATCAGGGTATATAGTCTGAGTGTATTCATTTTGGAGGTGGTGGTATTTAATACAGCTCAGAATATTTGTTCCATATGGCCCAAGAATAATGCTCTGGATTAAATATCAGGACACAGCTTCCTATATCCCTTACAAAGCTGTAGCTGAGTTGAATGGTGGAAGTTAGCCACATAGACCCTTTTACTGCATGACTAGAGAGCACGAAGGCTGAGAGAAGCGCTGATCCAAGGTGCTTCCTTGTGCCCTTTCGTATTGTCCAGAGTGCCTGTTGCTCTGAACCCAAAATGCAACCCAGTGTGAAAAAGGGAAGGTGGGGCTTGCTTTTTGTAAACTTGACTGGTCATTAGTAAAGCTTGGTGCCAGCTGAGGCTTGAGTTTTGTGAGTCTGATCGATGATTCAGCCCATCGTGTTAGTGTAAGCATGTTGTAAGAGTTGCCAGCGGAGCACAGGGAGAGAACTAAGAGCGGGGTAAAAATAAATAAGTGAAGACATGAGTCAGTAATACAAATAAGAGAAAGCGTTACTAGGACAAATGAGGATGCTCTGCTGTGAGCTGAGGATGTAATTTAACTTTCATCAACTCTCATTAATGAAGGTCCAGGAAAAAAATTCAAACAATACAACGGTATAGAAGTGAAAGCTACTTTCATGTCCCTTACAATAGGAAAGAATTATTTGTGGTTTGTCTCCTTCCATACACTTTTGTATGCTTTTATATACATACATACATATCATGGGATATTTTTGTATACTTTTCATGTATATCATATATGCCACATACATTATATGCGCATTTATATCATCTCTTTATAGCATCTGCTTGGGAATTTATATAGAGTCATTCTTTTTGTTAAACTGTGTGTATATGAGAAGGCTCATATGTATGGAATATTCAGATTGTCCTACTTGGACGCCTAGACCCCCTGAACGCTCTGCATCCTCAGGACTTGTGGAAACGACCTGCTTTTCCTTATTGGAAGTTAGAGGCCCTCCTTCTTCCTTGAAGACTATGTAAGACTTCAGATGAGGCAAGTGCCTTAAAAACAATGCTTGCTCTCCTCCAGATCTATCCCTCTGTCCCCTCATGGTTACCATGCTCATACCTAAGACAGAATCTCAGTAAACCGGACTGGGAAAATGCAGAGTCTAAGGGAAGAGAGCGAGTCCCCAGCGAAGCAGCAGGGCAGTCACACGAGCCGGCGGAAGGTGGGGGAGCTTGTCCAGGAGTAGATCCCCGAGCCTTGGTATGAGTGAGGAGAATTTCCCAGAATCTCCCCCAACCCCTGTTTTTCCCTCTCAGAACTGAAAGGCTAGAGCTGCTGTCTACTTGCTGCTTCTTACACTAAACACCAAGAAAGGGAGTGAATTTACCACTATTGGCCTAGTCTGAAAAATAACCACTCCTTGTGTAAGAAGAGTTCTAATTATCCTCCGAGACATATGAAAGGAACGGGCACGTGTGGGAGGAAAGAGACTGATACTTGGCCACACTGAACTTTCTTTAACTTTAAAAAAAAGTGCTATTCAAATCCACTGAAGGTAGATTGTATTGAGTCATTTCTTGGTAGGGGCAGGGAAGGTAACAGATGCTGTTAAGTACCTATTGGATGCTAAGGATTCTTATTATGTTAGTTTATTTAATCATTACAACAACTTTTATGGAATATATTTACATATAAACAACGGAGGGTGGCAGGTTGTGCTTTCCAAAGATGGCTACCACGGTACTTCCTATCCCACAGGGATTTTGTTGTTGTTTTTTTTAATAATCTAATTGTGACACTGTTTGCATTAAAAGATGGGCTTTACCTCTCCTCCCCTTAAAACGGGGTGGCCTTTTGTGACCGTTTTAACCAATGGAATACAAGGGAGTAACACAAGTAATGTGACCTCTGAGGAAGGTCATAAGAGGTCATGCGACCTTCACCTCTTCTTCTAGGATACTTGATCTTAGAGCCCCTCAGCCACCAGGTAAACAGTCTGACTGCTCTGAGACCATGATGCCGTGAGGAAGCCCAAAGTATCCCATGCATAGACACCCCACGGAGAGGCTCTGAGACCACAGAGGAGAGAGATGGCTGGACAGTTCCCACATGCTCCGTCCTCTTGCTGTTTCAGCTCCAGACATCTTCTGACTGCAGCTGCCCAAGAGATCTCGAAACAGAACTGCCCAGCCAAGCCTTTCTCAAATTCCCAACTCAATGAAATCATGAGGTGTTAGAAAATGATTGTTGTTTAAGCCACTAAGTTTTAGGGTGTGTTGTTATGAAGTACTAGATAACAAGAACAGATTTTGGCATTTGGAAATGGGGCACTGCCATAAAAAAACAGTGAAACACATAGACTTAATGGTGGGTAGTCTTGGGGGGATGTTAATAAAATCATAAAGGCCATGAGGAACATGTTGGCAGTTGCTTAAGGGACCTCAAGTAGCCTATTGAGCGATTCAAGGAGAGAGGAAATGTTATTGGACACTGGGAGAAAAGAGACCCTTGTTATATAATAGAAGAAAGTTTATCAGCATTATACCCTGTAGTAATATGGAAAATAGAAAATATAACTGATGAATCCAGTGGTCCAGCTAAAAAGGTATCTAGGCAGAACCCTGACAATGCCACCTTACTTCATCTCATTGCTTGTTCTACAATACAAATACAGAGAGGCAAGTCAAAAAAGAAATAGTTGTTTTCAGCAATACCTTAGAGGAAACATAAAAGATTAAGGACTTGCTGGATTTGAAATAAAATTTTTTGTTCCTGGCCTTTCCACTATGTAAAAGATGCTCAAAGTAAGAAAGAGGATCAGATAGCAGATTAAATTTAGAGAACAGTCAGAAAGTCATGGTATGAAGATAAAGCAAATAGAGTATTTTAAGATCCTTTTGTAACACAAATAAAGTGTGTTTCCTGTTTTCAAAAAGCTTGGATTCTGTTGTAGATTCTAGTGGAGGAGACAGACAAGTAAACAAATATGTACAATTTAGTGTAATAAGAGCTCCAGTGAAAGAAACATGGGGGCTATGAGAACACATAATAGGGAAGGAGGAAGACTTTAAGAGAAGGCTTTCCAAGAGGGGCATACCTAGACCAAGCCTTGAAGAATAAACAGGAGTTAGGGAAGGTGGGGGATGAGAGACGTGATGATTTCAAGTAGAGAGAGCAGGGTTGTGTTAATGGAAACCCTCAGAAAAATCTCCCAAGGGAGGCCTGAAACACTCTTGGCATTCCTTCCGGTGTTTTTCTCCTTTTATAGGAACAAATGGGATCAACAGGCTAGAACAGGCATTTTTTTCTTTAAAAAAAGAAAAAAAAAGGTTTTTTTTAAAGTTAAAAAAAGTTTTTGTTATAGGATTTTAAAAACTTACGCAAAAAAGAGAGAATTGTATAATTAACTCTTATGTATTAATCACTTAGCTTAAGAATAATCAAACTCATGGCTGATCTTATTTCATTTATGTTTATCCCCACTCCCATTGCATATTTTAAAGCAAATCCCAGGCATGTGTAATTTCATCTGTAAACACTTTAGTTATCTTCAATGCATAAAGACTCTTTTTGATTAGTGGTATCTTTTACCACACACACAAATTAACATCAATTCTTAATACTGATGCTTCCTTTTGAACAGGCTAGGCCAGTGTTGCTGGGCTTCTTCTGGGAAATTGATCACTTAAATCACTCTAGCACAGAAAGTGAGTTATTCAGTATTTGAAGTCATTTGTACAAAAATTCCTTTTCTTGGGGAAAATTATTCTAGCTTCCTCTTTTATGGATATTTATGGATAATAAGCTAGGGAAAAATCTGTTCCCAATGCCCTGAGAAGTTATAAAAATGTAAGGAATGGAAGTCACTATGGGTTCTTAATTTTGTTTTTGAGTAAAGTAATAAAAAATATTGGGCATTTTCTTCAGGATAATGGTCCATTGTAACTTTTGAAGGACCTAGCTGCTGATTTCAGAAAAATTGCTTTCTGTTCTGCTCTTAGTGCTAAGTCATCTCCTCCTGCACTAGCTTGGGTTCTGGGCTGGCACGGGTGGAGGAAGCTCCCTTACCTTCATGGAGAGGGACAGAATTCAGGGTTGTTGTAGATAACAGGAAATTAGAAGAAGGGGTAAACAGGACCAGACTTGGTACCAAGGAATCTCGGGGCTTCTGTTTAAGTATGAATTTACAATCAAATGCTATCCAGCTTTGACGTGGTAGCTACAGGGGCGAAAGCTTCAATTTGACTGAACCCAGGATATATCTGTATAGACTGGGAGATGAGAGCATGATGTGATCTAAGATCTGCAAGAACTATAGTCAGCTATAGGGTTCGTAAGGCAGGTGCTGGAATAGTTGGAAGACACCAACTGTAAGCAAAGAAATTGGGAATAGCTGAGGTATTTTTAAGTAATGGACTGCTGTGGCCAGATTTGTGTTGGAGCGGGGCATGCAGGTGGGCACAAAAGCCAGTAAGAAACTATTACAACAACTAAGAGATGATGAGTCGTGAATGTAAGTAGTGCCGATGACAACTGTGACTGTGGATAGCATGGAAAGATGTTTGCAGATAGAATTCCTGGTACAGGCAGGCCAGGAGTGAGGAGTGGCTCCCAGGGTGGTGGCCTGACCATCCTGAAGAATGGTGGGATGCAGATGTCCAGGTGCAGTGTTTCTTGGCTGATGTGCCACCTGTTGGGTTGCTTGTCAGTGATCATTGCCACTCTAAAGCCCGTTCAGTATTGCAGCAGTGGCATTTCTGAGGTCAGGGCTATGGCCAATTGGGGGATGGGTCAGGCAGTTTGTATTGGAGCAAAATGCTTATTCATCCAGCGTGTCCTCTGCTTAGCACAGAAAACAATCCCCAAGTTCCTGTGTTCAGTTGAGCTTTTGCATATTCCCTAATGCTTTATTTTTAGTTACTCCTACATTAAAAGAAGGCTTTATTTAGGCTTTCAAAACTCTGGAGTCTTCTTGACCAGTTATAACCTTACAGATTATAAGAAAAAAATAGAAGGATGCTTTGATTTAAAGGGCATTGTATCCTAAAATTTAAATTAATACTTCTGTAAGTTAGCTAGAGCTTCACGTATTAGGGGTCCCTGTATCTTAATATTGATCATTTATAAAAATCTTTAAATTGATCTTTATCTGTCTTCCAAAAAGTGATGATAACTCTTGGGCTGTTTTCCTTCTGGCTGAACCAAAAGCAGCAGCAGAATATTTCCTGCTAGATTGTTCTGAGTCCCAGGAGCTCAGTGGGCTTTACAAGTTGGCTCTGCTTTCCCTGTGAGGGTTGGCATTCATTTTACACGGTGGCAAACAGATGTGGGGACAGAATCTTGTTCTTTTTCAGAATCATTTACGCCAGCATTAATGGACTGGGGTAGTTAGTTTCAGCGACCTGTTTTCTCCATGGGCTGTTTCTTCCCTGAATAATGCATATTCCTACACTTAATTCTAGAAGCTTGTCACTTGGTGTACCCAGGAGGAAAGCAGCACATCGGTGACATTTATCATCTAGAAGAGAGGCACACTTTCCTCTCATACCGCATAGCTAACACTTGTATTTTTCAAATTATGCAGCAAACAAGTGTTTCCCACACCTAGGGAAACACCGACAAACATGCGAAGTCCAAGAAAAATTTTTTTTAGTAATGGAACAAATACTTAATAACATTTTAATTTGTTATCTTGTACTCAGAAGTTAGTTCTACTGGCGATTTACTGCAGTCCATAACTTCCGAGCCTTTGGCACTAATGGTTGATTTACTGTTATATCAGTTACTTAATTAGAATGAATTATTCATATTTTTCCTGATGAAGACCTAATTATTATGCTAATCATAATAATCTAAGTCTTCAATGTTTTCTAAAGCATCCTGCCTAATGGGGTTATTAAATATGTGTATAATTATAGTCATAAAAATTCAGAAACATGCTTTGACATTTTTATTTATATTTAGACCCTCAAAAACACCAAATGTGAGATAGCTTTTGACCTGAACTCAATGAATTTCTTAAATGTCATTTTCTTTTCCTAATATAAAACTGAGCAAGTATAATAAATAGACAACCCAGTTCCTTAGTAATACTCAGAAGTGGAAGAGAATTTTATACCCAGTCCTGCTTTTGAGGACTTTAGCTTTAACAAGAAAATTTTCCTTCATGATGTGGGGATCCTGTTGAAGGCAAAAGGAGTGAACTGACCTGATATTTATGGTTATATTGTCAAATCTTAGTTGTTCACAGGAGAAGCAGCCATACCGTGAGTTTGTGAACTATTAACTGTTTATATCTGGGACACCTTTTCTTTACTTCTCTATCTACTTTATTTAATTCAAACCCAAATCTTCACATTTCATGTGCTTGTCTTATTTCATGGCAAAACTTAGTATTTGAAGATGTTAGGATACTCTATTGCGTTCAGTAATAATAACTACAATAATAACCAACTCCCAAGGGCATCTAAAGCTCGAACATCTGACACACAATCAAGGGAGTAGAAAGTGATATTTTGATATCAGTTCTCAAACCAAGTGGTTTGACAACCCATACTGGCTCTAATATAATCAAGAACAAATTAGTGTTAAATATGCATGTTATGCTCAATTTTGTTGCAGTCTAGTTGTTAAAAGGACTTTTGAGACTTGAAAGCAGTAACTCCTGGCTTTTGTGAAACACGAAGTATTTTTCTGAAGAAGTAAGACTGATCCTTTTTGATGACAACTCATTTTGTCTTTGAGCACACAGATATAGATGAGGAAAATGAACAATTTCCATTCTTTAATTGCTTTTATTTTTTATAAGTTTTTTTCCCTTATTTAACTCCCTTATTTTCTCTATCATTTTAAGACCATCAATTTCTGTTTCAAGCTCTGGAGCTCAATAATCGTGTCCTCCAGGGCCTGCAAGGGGAAGACACTTGAGGACATTATAGTCTTGCTTGTCATTTTCTTCGTCCTGGTCCTTTCACAGATCTGTGGTCCAGCTATGATAGGAGGCAGACTTGTACACTGTGGTCTGATAAAACGTTTTCATCCCATCTTTCAGGAGCTGCTATGATTGGACACAGGTTGGTACTCTCTACATGGTGCCGTTTGATTCTCAGGTTGCAGGATGGGGACTGTCATTTGAAATGCTGAGCAGAAGAACAACATTAAATAGTTTCTGTTCCGCTTAAATGATTTTTGTAATTACATGGGATATAAATAAAGAAAAATTAAATGAATTCCTACTTCTTGCATCTTGCTGAGCCAGCTTCAGCCACATTTTGGCCCTGATTTCCCTTTTCCTTTGGGGTCTGTCTCAGTGTGTTTCAGCTGCTATCACAAATTAGATTAGATGGTAGCTTATAAACGACAGAAATTTATTTCTGATGATTCTGGAGACTGGAAGTCTGAGTTCAGGGTGTCAACATGGTTGGGTGAAGGTCAGACTGCTTCTTGTAACCTCACATGGTGGAAGGGACAAGCAAGTTCTCTGGGTCCTCTTTACTAAAGGCACTAATCCTATTAATGAGGCCGCTGCCTCCATGACTTAATTATCTCCCAAAGATCCCACCTCTTAACACGTTACCCGTAGGGTTAGGATTTCAACACATCAGTTTTGGGGGATGGGGACACAATATTCAGACCATAGCAGGGTCCGTAGAGAAAGGACACTATAAAGATGAAAAGCGTTATAAAGACTCTTTCAACTGCCTCATTTTCTCCCCTCCCTAGGAGGGGCCTGATCTTGGCTCTGGTTGCTTCAAGGTTACTGGATATGATGAGCTCTGAGGAACCTCCTCTCCAAACTCTCTTTGAAGTTCAGTTTCTCCGTTTTATTAACGTAGAAGGAGGAAGACAAAAAAGAGATAATTATCTCCTACTTTAATCAGTCAGTTCTTTTGCTGATTTTTTTTTTTTTTTTTGACTTTTCAAAAAAATTTAAGTATAGTCGGTTTACAATGTATCAATTTCTGGTGTACAGCGTAATGTTTCAGTCATACATAAATATGCATATATTCGTTTTGCTGCTTTTCTGACTAACAGTAGCTTATAATCAATGCTCTCTCCATGATGAGTCACCAAATACTGACCCCTCATGGGACACACGTGTAAGTTTCAGAGGAGACTTTGGGGGATGACACTGCACTTTGCCCTCATATGTGAGGTCCAGTCTGGTCCTTCTCCTTCCACTCCCCTTTGACTCTGGCCAAAATAAGCCATATTTCAGCCTCTTATTGGTTGGATTCTTTCGCAGGTGAGCTGAGCTCTGGAGTGGGGTTCTGCCAGTAGATAGCTCAAGCCCAGCTGCCCATCCTGTTGGTCGGTCACATGGCCTATGGGAAACTGCCATCATTTATGGGAGACTCTGGCATCATTGCTCGGGCTGTGATGAATAACTCTGTCCATGTCCTCAGGGACCTTGTGAGAATTTCTTTTGGACGTACACCCAGGTGCGGTATTTCTGGTCATATGGGACATATATTTATTTTGACTAGTGCCAAGTTGCTCTTCAGAAGGTCTGCAGCCAGTCTGTATTTTCACCAGCAAAAGTCAAAGGTTTCTATCTGTCAGCATCTCTGCCAATGGCTAACATTATTCAGCTTTCCAATTTTTGCCAGTCTCCAATGACTTAATTTGCATTTCTGTAATTACCAGTTGTTTTGATCTGTCATCGATTTGTCAGCATCTTGGGTCTTCTTCTATGTACTGGATAGTCATGTTTCTGACTCATTTTTCTATTTGGGTTGTTGTCAGTCACTATAGATTTGTAAGTGTTTCTGGTGTATTCTAAACATTAATCCCTAGTTGACTTTACACTTTACAAATATCTTCTCCCATTCTGCCAGCTATATATTAACTTTATCCATAGTATCTTTTATTGACCAGAAATTCTTCATTTTTATGTGAATAACTTAGTCACTCTTTCTGTCCGTGCTTTCAAAGTTTTGTTTAAGCAATCCTTCCCTCTCCTCAGATCTGTAGCTACTCCACATTTTATTCTACCTACCTTCTAGTTTTATTCTTCATCTTTAGATATTTACTTCTTCCATAGTCTGCTTTGGTATATAAGGTTAAGTAGGGATTCACTTTTCCCAAACCATTTTCCTAAATAATTCATTGTTTCCCCATGAATTAGTGGTGCTTTTATATCTTATATAAAAGTGGCCCATATACATGGTTTGTCCCTGAGATGTCTACTGTGTTCCATTGTTCAGTATGACTGTTCTTGTGACGATATCTTAATTTTTTTATCATTATTATTTAAAAGTATGTATTCATATCTGGCAGCTTGTCCCTTTATTTTCATCTTTTTAAGGTTTGGCATCCTATTAAATAATAGAATAAATATATTTAATTCTTTAAAAATCCAACCAGAAATGTGATTGGTATTATATTGAGTTTACAGAATAATTAGATAGAGTGAGTATCTTTGTAATGTTGTCACCTCATCCAAGAGAATATGTCTATTTTATTTTATAAATAATTTAGTATGACCTTCATTAGAGTTTTTATGTTTTCTCCGTAGAGTGTATTGTTGTGTGCTCATACTGTGTGTTCTTGGTTAAGTTAATTTCTAGATACTTTATAGTTTTTTCTTTTTTTTTTTTTTTGGTATTGTTAGATTTTCTAGTTGGTTATTGCTGGGGGTAAATTAGTGCTATTGATTATTTAAAGCTTTTTAAAACCTGAAATACAGTTGATTCACAATGTTGTGTTAGTTTCAGGTGCATAGCAAAGTGATTCAGTTATATATATATATATATACAGATTCTTGTTTCAGATTCTTTTCCATTCTAGGTTATTGCAAGATATTGAATGAAGTTCCCTGTGCTATACGGGAGGACCTAGTTGCTAATCTATTTTATATATAGTAGTGTGTATCTGCTAATCTCAAAAAATATGGAACGCTTTGTGAACTCACCCGTCATTCTTACGCAGAGGCCATGTTAATCTCTGTGCTGTTCCACTTGTACTATGTGTGCTGCTGAAGCGAGCACAGTGCTATTGATTTTGTAAAGTTGTTATATCCAGCTAAGTTTCTGAGTTTTCTAATTGCTTATGTGGTGATAATTATGTGGTTTTATTAGGAGAGGATAACACCAATTGCAAATAGTGATCATTTTTTTCTTTTTCTTAATTATTTTAATTAATAAGACCTATTAGTATTGGTAAGACTTCTAGTACTATATCAACCAGTTGTGATATTGGGTATTGTCCCATAATTTGGAGGATATGTTATCTGTTTTTCCACTAAATATAGTGTTTGCTCTAAGGTTTTGGCATATGTTTATCAGTGCAAGGAGTTTCTCTTACAGTCTTAACTTGCTAAGATTTTTGAAAAAATAAATAGTTCCTGAACTTTATTAAAGTCTCTTTGCATCATTTAAATAATGATATGATTTTTTTTCCCACTCTGCTAATAAGATAAATGGCATTGATGAGTTTCATCAAGTGTAACTATTTTTGCACTTCTGGGGTTAACCTTATTTGAGCATGATGTGAACTTTTTGTTTTATTTCAAATGAACTGTTGGATTCAGCTAGCTAGCTGTATGACCTTGGGTAAGCCACATAACCCTTCTATGCCTAAATTCCTTATCAGTAAAGTAGAGATAATAGTAAAAGAGTTGTCTTTGAATTACATATGTTCAGGTTACATATTGCAATTACACATGCTTAGACAAGTGCCTGACATAATAAAATCTATGTAAATGCTTATAACACAGTTTATTTTTGTAATTAGTTAAATGAGCTTCTAATTTTTCTTGTCTACTGTCTGATTTTGATAGCAAAGTGATACTTTGAGCAGCCTCCAAAGTGAATTGAGCACCTTCGGGCTTTTTCAAAGCAAGCACATTTAAATGAACAGAGTGCTTACCGATTTGGTTCTAGAAGGTTTTTTTATCTCTCTTTTTTTCAAAAGACAATAATAAATATTGCAATATTAGTTTCCCAGGGCTGCAGTAACAAATTTCCACAATCTGCATCTCTTAAGACAACAGAAGTCGATTCTTTCATAGTTCTAGATGCTAGAAGTCTGAAATCAAGATGCCAGAGGACCATGCTCCTTCTGAAGGCACTAGAGAAGGATCCTTCCTTGCCTCTCTTTTAGGTTCTGGTGGTTTCGGACCATCCTGGCATTCTTGGCTTTTAGCTGCATCACTCTGACCTCTGCCTTTTTCTCCACGTGGCCCTCATCCTGTGTGGCTGTGCCTCCATGTCTCCTCTGCTCTTTTGTAAGGACACCAGTCATATTGGATTTAGGGTCCACCCTCGTGCAGTATGACTTCATCTTAAATAATCATATCCGCAAAGATCTTATTTCCAAATACGATCACATTGTGAGGTTCTCGGTGGACATGAATTTTTGGGAGGAAACTATTCAACCTAGTACAATTACCAGAAGATTTCACCCCCCTGAAATACAGATTTCAGATTCTGTATCTCCTGAAGCAGCACATCCTGGGACTCCACCCTTAATCTTGCTATTATTTCCTTTGAGAGTGTTTTTACTATGGATCTTACTGTGATAAACCATCTGAGATCTTCAGCGCCCAAGAATATGTTTTATTATGCTCTCATGTTTGATTTGTAGTTTGCTTGGATGGAAAATTCTAAGAGGGAAGCTCTTTTCCTTTATTACCTTCAAAATTGTGCTGACTTTTTACATTCAGTGTGTGGTTGAGAAGGCAGATGCCCATCTAATTCTTTTTTCTTTTTTGTAGGGAATCCATTCTTTTTCTTTGTAAATTTTTATTATTTTCTCTTAACAAGTCTTGATATCCTTTAGTTTGATAGTAATATACTAATACTCAGATTTTTCCTTATGTCTCCTGTTTAGTACCTATGAGTTTAGAAGCCTTTCTGTCTGAGATCTCTTTCTTTAATTCTGGCAATTTTATCTTTAGTATTTTTTCAAATGTTAACTTTTTTGCATTTTTTTCTACTTCTGGAACTCTATTACCTACATGTGACCATACATATATAGATGTTACACACACACATATCTGTAATCCTTTTATACTTTTTTGCTGCCTTCTGAGAGAGTCCATACTTTTTTGGGTAAAACTTACTAGTTTATTCTTCAAATCATTTATCCTGGTAACTAACTTATTTATTGTGCTCTTTATTTCAGCCATTATATTTTTCATATCTAACATTTCTGTTCATTTCTTCATCATAATTTCTCATCACTGCTGCATGTTGCTAATATCTTCTCTATCTTCTTAGGCTTATGTTGAATTTTTTTGCCCATTTTTCCAATAATTCTGCTTCACTTATGTGATTCAGTTTATTGTTTTCTTTAGCAATGCTTGCAGTGCTCAGGTGTGTTTTTCCTGATTTGCCTGTTTTTGTCTTTTGGCTCATGGAATCGTACTTCCTCGGGTCTAGCAATGTGCGCGGGGAAGGGTCGAAGACTAAGCCCTGATCGCTGACCGTCTTGGTGAGCTGAAGGAGAGGGGAGAATATGATCTCCAGATACAGAAAACTATGGCTGCTATCACTCCGATTTGCTATCACTTCACCAAGCAACTCAGAGTTTCACCTTTAAATTAATTAAGAGACATTATGCTAAATGAGATCAGTGAAATGGTGGTTACCAGGAGATGGGGGTACGGGGATAGGACAGATGTTGTTTAAGGGTTTAAACTTACAACATGTAGGAAATACGTCCTAGAGATCTAACGCACAGTATGGTGAATAGAGCCAACAAGGTTGTATTATAATCACCAAACTTACTAAGGCACTACATCTTAATTATTCCAACAATGAAAGAGAAATGATAATTATGTGATGGAAGTACTAATTATCACTATCGTGCTGTACACCTTAAAGTTATGCAATGTTATATGTCAAATATATTTTGATAAAATATTAGGTCTAAAAAGATAAAATAGATACAATAACAAGTTATAAAAAAAACAAAGAGAAGTGGCTTTGGAAGAAAGCTACCAGTTTAGGGGTTTGAGGGAACGGGAGGTTGGAGAGCGGGTTTTCCAGTTTGTCCAGGGAGCTCACATGTTTTGATCTGCTCTTCACCTTAGCAGAGATTTTGCAATGCCTTCATCAGGGCGACTTGAACTCATACTGCTGATTTCTGAAAGGCCAGGCTACGATCATCCCAGACTAATGTGGAGAGAGGAAAGAGCCGACCTGGAAGGTTTTCTTCCCTTATGACTGGTTTTGGCTCTCGTTGGCCCCAGGCTGCAGTCAGTCTTCTACCTCCTACACCTAATCCAGTTAGAGAAAGCATCTGGTCCCCAGTGTTTCAGGAGTCTGTGTTCTGAGTGTGCATTTGTTCCTGTAACCCATGCTCCCCTCCTGCTTCTGTGTTGCTCCAGGACTAGGTAGAGGAACCCAGTATTCCATGTTATTTTGCCGTCTATCCTGGAACTAGGAGACCATGATCACACTCTCATTTTAGTAATGTGTTAATTTGACTTAGTAGTCCTGATATGCCCTGGAGCATTTCAACTCAGAGAAGAACTTTCCATCTTTGGTACATTCTCAATGTTGTGACAGAAGGACACAGTCACAGCTGATTGCTCCGCTGGGCTTTGACTGGAGGCCTTGTTATTAACTAGCCTCGAGTAAAATTTTAGAAGAAAAGGGTATTTTTCACATCGGCCTTTGAGACGTGGCGCTGCAGGAAGCGGCATATACTTGTCCCTTCACTTGACAGAGAACACAAAGTACTTCGGATTGTTCACGGCTCCCTCAATGCATTTCAGCAAAAGAAAAGCTGACATTTTAAATTTATTGCCAGTCCTAGAGAGGACCGTACCAAATTCTTCACTCAGCTCAAATGTATCCACTGAGCTACCATTAATTACATTAGTTATGTAAGTAGACACCAAAGTGATCAGTCATTAAGTGAAATTAAAGCATCCTTTTGAATTTCTTTCATTCTATTGTATGTGGTGTAGACCTTATGAGTATATATAAAATATTGGTCATCATAGCCACTAGCAGGTATCAGATAAAACCAAGACATTATTTCTCAAAGGGTTGTAATACAAGTGATATAATGCAGTTGCATTTCACGTTAGCCTAATCTGTCATAAGTAGAGATATTGGAGTGTTTTATTTCATATAATCACCATTATTTTTGATATCAAGGACTCCATTTCCTATTTTGGGTGCTTTATGATTCTCTTGGGTCACTGCAAAGGGGAGTGTGTCCAAATGAAGCAGTTGAGATTAGGTTTAGCAAAGTCCAGCTCCAGATGGACATCACTTCTGCCTGCGATTGTTAAATGTGAAATTTGATCATTAAATGACTTATTGTCACCACTGAACACCCTCTGACTGGATGACAAGAAGAACAGCTAACCGGGATCCTCAACAAAGGTGACATTAAAATGTTCTCCTAAACTTACTAACTTAGTAGCACAACAGATGGTTATTGAGCACCTTCTAGGGGTTGGGCTCTTTCCTGGACTCAAGGAGGATACTACAGGGAATAAGCTAAATCAAGCTCTTCTCTCATTATTAACAAGGAGACAAACATGAACAAAGTGTGGATAAGTGATCAGTTCTATAAACATGCTAACAGGGTGGGATGATAGTGATTGGGGAGCTCCTTTAGCTCATGGTGGGGGTGGGGATCAAAGTGACATCTGAGCTGACACCAGACCGACATGCAAAGATTTGGAGACGGAGCATCCCAGACGGAAGGCAGAGCAAGTACAGAGGCTCAAAGGCATGTGTCTTCAGGAAGAGAACGAGGGTCAGCGTGGATTGAACTAGGCGCTGGAAGGAGAGAGAAGTATGCAGTAAGACTGCAGATGTAGGTAGGAGCCCGTTCATTCGGGGCTTATGGACCCTGGCCAGGAGCTTGGATATTATTCTAAGGGTAATGGGAAGCACCTTCAATCCAGTAGCAGTCCGGTCATCTATGCCTTTAACATATATTCAAAATATGACAACTGCTCACCATTGCACCAACACTTTCACTTCTTTTAACCAGGAAAATGGCAGGATCAAATTAAACTAAAACAAGCAAACAGAACTCTGTTGTGTGCAGAATGGTTCAGTGGTTTGTGGAGAGGCAGGTGTAGAATAGGGATATCAGTTAGGAGGTTATTTTATGGTCCAGCTGGGAGATAATATTGGCTTGGCTTAAGTAACAGTGATGGAGTTTGTGAAAAATGAACACATTTGGGGTATACTTTGAAGGGGTAGGTTGACAGGGCTGCTGTTGGATTGGATATGGGAAATGAGTGAAAGGAATAAAATAGCTTCTAGATTTTGGAATGCGCAGTTAGGTGAATGGTGGAAGAACTTACTGAGGTGTAAGGACTGGAGGAAGAACAGGTTCGGGGTGGAGAGAGCAAGAGTTTTGTTCAGAGATACAATTTAAACATTCTAGTGTGTTGTCAAGAAAGCAGTAGAATATACAAGTCTGGACACCATTGACTTGAGAGCATATATGTGGTATTTAAAGCCATCTGAATAAATGATATAACCTAGGGAGAGACTGTAGATAGGTTGGAGAAGACAGCGTGGGGACCAAACCCTTGGCAACTCCAATATTTGAAAGCTGAGCAGAAGAGGAGGCACTTGCGGATGAAACTAAGAAGGAGCATCCAGTGAGGTAAAAGAAAACCAGAAGAATGTTATGATCCAGACCCCAAAAGAGGACAGTGCTTTAAGAATAAAAGAATAGTCAACTGTGCCACATGATCCTGAGCATTTGTACAAGCGATGACCCAGAAGTAACCACTGGATTTGGTAAGATGCAGAAAGTTACTGCCTTCGATAAGAGTAAGTGGAAGAGGATGAAAGGTGAGAAAGAGGTGCTAGCAACTGAAGAGAAATCTCACGAGGAGTTTGCCGTAAATGGAACATTTATTAGGTGAGGGTTTCTTTTGCGTGTGTGTGTGTGTGCGCATTCCTTTTAAAGGAAGGGACTAGCAGAGCATATCTGAGGATAATCCAGCAGGAAGAGGTTGTAGTTGCAGGAACAGGGTCTTTGAGAGGCAAGCAGGAATGGAACTCAGAAGAGCTGGCCTTGGTGCTGGCAGGAAGAGCTTGTTCACTGTAACAAGAAAAGGCAGTGTAGGTAGCGATGCAGGTCGCAGTTAGATTTGGTGGAAAACTAATGGCATTTCCTTCTGGTGGTTTCTTTGTTCTCAGTGAAATATGAGGCAAGCTGAGAATGAGGAGTGGGAGAATGCGCTGGAGGTTGGAGGAGAGGAGTGATGTAGTGAATGAAGTAGGGGAACCCAGTAGGATTATCAGGCAGTGTTGAGTGCCCATTTAAGATCTGTGGTATTGACTCTTAAGCGGGATTATGCAACATGGCTCGAACTAGAGTTAAACTCTGAGTAAAGGGGCACCTGCCTTGGGTCTTCCCCCTTAGAGGACCCTGTTCTGGCCTTTTCTGGCTGTGATCCATCATGGAATAAAGAGTCTATAAGCTTGAGGGGACATGGCCACCAGGAGCCTGCACCTTCCCCTATCTGTGTAGATTATTGCTGGGCTGCACCCTGCAGACCTACAAAGCCTGTACTTGCCCCTTCTTGAGACTGGAGAAAAGTCCAGAGTCAGTGACAGAGACAATAGTTTAATGGGTAGGGGGACCTTACATGTCTGAAGCAAGGTCCTGGAGAGACTCTCCATCGTGTGTGATAGACCGTGGGCAGGACATGGCGGCAGGCTTCACTCCCAGGAAGAGGGGGAGGTTAGCAGTTATAGGGGGAATTGACGTCAGGTTGGCTCATCGGTTACCAGGGAAACCAGCAGAGGGGCATCTCCTTAATGCCCCTTTGATGAGAACAGTCACCAGCTGGGGCCTGGGGCAAGTATGCAGGAAAGTAATTCAGGTGAGTTGGGTGTAGGGGAAGCAGGCACTGTTCGAGCAGGGGATGTACAGAGAGCAAGAGAACAGCCATCTTCGGTGGTGTGACCGTACAATGCTATTCTGTATATTTGGGATCTTGGCATCTAAAAGACCCTGACCCTATTTCCAGAGACCCACATGGGACTCTTTTCTTACTCCTTAGAGTGGGCTGTGCTGCAGGTGTGCCTACAGTCCCCTGCTTTCAGTGGTGTGATAGAACTTGAATGCATATGCTGGGATGTCCGTGTGTGGGTGGAAGGCTCCTCACAGTGTCAGGTGCAGCTGTGGGTGAGATGGGGAGGGTCTGGGATGTGGGTTGAGGGCCAGGGGCTGGCTCTCTCTGTGCCATTACATTTCTGTCAGCGTGGAACTCAGAGGTATCTGAGAATTCTAAATTTGCACTTGGATTTCTAGGTAATTATGAGTATATTTGTCAAAGTAGGCGGATAGAACACAACTTTATTTAACAATTTGTTAGCTTGACCTAAGTTTTAAGTATTTAGACATGTGGTGTGTGCCTCCTTTTGCCTCAGCCTTTGCTGGTAGGGGCCCCGGCTGTATAACAGTGTTGCCCACTAGAACTTTGTGCAATCGTGGAAAAGTTTCCATGCGGTCCAGTACAGCTAGGGAACCCCTCGCTGCGTGTGGCTACTGAGCGTTTGAAATATAGTTAGTGAGACTGAGGAGCTGAACTCTTCATCCTACTTGATTTAAATTAATTTAAACTTTAATACCCCCATGTACCTAGTGGCCACCATTTTGAATGGCTCATTTCTGTTCCCATGCAGCTTTCTGGTGTCGGAGACCAGCTATGTTCAGTTCTCTCTCAAAAGTGACCCTGTTTCTCTGCACATGCTCCCCCAGGTCTGGTCAGGTTTAAAGATCTACTGGCCTCCACCAGGGTTACACCTTGTTCTTTTCCATCTTGCAATCCTTTCTTAGTCCAGAGGAACTCATTCAGTCTCCCCAGAGGCTGGGTGATTTGAAGTCTCATTCTGTTCTAGTATCTTGTTATAGAATCAACTACACACTACTTCCCTGAGGACTTTCCCTTTTGAAGTTCAAGAGCTTTTTTTTTTTTTTTTGGTCTCAACAAAATAAAACTCTTGCAAATCAGCAGCTTTGACTTTCAAAACTCTTGCTTCTGATGAGGACTTCAGAAGCAAGAGTTTTGAAAGTCAAAGCCATTTTTGAATTTCAAAAAAACCCCTAAACCCCTCAACACTGACTGTTTCTTCCTTTTTTGCTTTCCTGTCATAACATTTTTAAGTGTTCTCAAGGTTAGAATTCCTCTCACCATCTTCACAGAGATTCATATGTACTTTCTGTAAAGAAAAGTATAAAAATTAATATTTCATGATAAATTATTACAAAGGGAAAGCAACAGAACTGCTTTTGTGTGTCTGTACAAGCCACCATGCCACTGATCTATGGATGCCCATCACGGTGGTCAGAGAGCGAAGCTGAGGCTACATCATTGGAGATGGGGACACATGGATGTGTTCACTTACATTCCATATGGACCTCCACTGTCAGCAGTTACCGGCAGATGCACTCTTCTCCCATGATGAAGCTTAGGAGCTCACTGAAAATAGCATGAGACCTAAGGAAATAAGTGAAGATTGCTTTAATTCCTCCAACCTTGAGTCTGAACTGCTCAGACCATGTGCCCCAGGATCCCAGAATTTTTACAGTTCCTCTCATTCTCTTACTGCCTGAACCTTAAAGCACTTACAGTCTATTTGGGGAGACAGACGCTAAATAATAAACACACAAAAATATGATTATAAATTGTCCCAGGCATCATGAATGGAAGGAAAGAGTGCTGTCAGAATCATAGAGCTTTTGAGGAGAGGCTTACTGTGAAGTGAACACTGAGTAGGGCTTGGACAGGCAAAGAGTGGGAGGAAGAAAATTCAAGGCAAGGGCCCTGAGGAAGCAGAGGGCCTGGTGTGTTAAGGAAGAGAAAGAAGCCTGGCTTGCTGCCGACAGACTGAGTGATGAGAGAATGATGTGCTTGGTGACCTTGGAAAGGTGGGCAAGGGCCCAGGACCTGATTAGAAGTTGGGCTGCAATGCTAGGTGCAGTGGAGAAACCACTGAAGGGTGTTATGGTAGAGGTAGGGTTTTAACAGGGTCAGATTTACATTTTACAAAGATTACTCTGTGCAGAGAAAAGGATGAGGGAGTGGGGGCCAGAGGGAAGGAGGTGAGAGACCACTTAGGAGAGGACTGAAGGAATAGAGCCAGAGAGAGTCAGGTGTTGGACCAGGATGCTGGCAATAAAAACTGAGAGAACTGGACACATTCATGACATATTTAAGGGCAGAGTTTTAAACCTTAACCCTACTGACATTTTGAGCTCTGTGATTCTTTGTTGTAGGGCTTTCCTGGTCACTGTAGGATACTTAGCAGTATTCCTGGCCTTTTTGTCTGCTAGCAGTACTCCCTGCTCCCCATCTTCACCTCCGCCCCCATTGTGGAAACCAGAAATGTCAGGCAAAGCAGGGATCCCTTGCCAAGTATCTGTTAGGTGGTAAGAATCTCCCCAGCTGAGAGCCAGTATTTTAGAGGGACACTTCACTGGAATGGACAAAGGATTGGATATGTGGATGGGAGGGACCACGAATGACATTCATTTGAGCAAGCAAGTAGATGGATGTGTGGGTTATGGAACTGCAGTGACTTCAGGGGGAGAATATAAGGAGGTGTATGTATAAATATTAGGAGTTCACTTTAGGCGTGGTAAATCTAGGTGCTTGGAAGACTTCAAGGGAAGTCAAGGAGAGAGATTTTGGCCTGGAGATATGAAGAGCTATGGGGTTGTATGTGATCAGTGAATGCAATGAGAACCAAAGAGGCTGGGGACTGAACAGAGAGGAAATCCGACACTTACAAAGAATAGGAGGTCATGTTATAAGAAAGGGGAAAAAAACCCAGTAGGTTTCAAGAAGTAGGTAGTAGACTATATTGAATGTGGCTGAGAGTTCTAGTTGTATGAGGTTTGAAAAGTGTCCACTGGAGTTGGCAAAATGAAAGTACTTGTAGGGGCTGAAGTCATAACAGGGTGGGTTGAAGTGAGAATGGACGTTGGAAGTTGGACCACATGTGCATCTAACTATTTCAAGATCGTTTTCAAGCAAGGAGGGAAAATGCAGTTAGCTGGAAGATGTGAAATCAGGTGGGCCTTTGTGAAAGAAGGCATGTTAGTAAATGTGAACACGTGCTGCTGGAAAATCTGGTAGAGAAGGAGAGGGGTGGAAGGTAAAGGAGAGAAAGGTGCTAACAGATTCACCCAAGTCCTCTGGTGTGTAGGGTGTGCTGTTGACCTTTACCAGGGACAAAGTTACTTTCTTCATGGTAACAGAGGGAATGAGAATATTCCTGGTGGTGATGATAATGAGGGCTTATAGTGTGCCAGGCCTCTCACATTGGCGATTTTATTTAATTCTCCCAGCAACCTTGTGAAGTAAACCCATTTAGTAGTGCCACGTGAGAGCTGAGAAACCAGGGTTAGACCGCTTAAGCGATACGTTCAAGTGGTCAGACTTCGAATGTCAGGGCACTCCCTCTGGAACTCATGTTAAACCAGTTACTCCTGAGCCTAAGCTCTTAACAGAAGCAGAAAAAAAGAATCAAACCAGTTAACCTCCCTAGGGACTGTTTAAATCAGTGAGCTCTTGGCCATCACCGTAAAGTTTCAGCCCGACTTGACTTGAAGGTTACCTCTCATAATGAACCGCTCCATAGTTCCCTGCACTGGGCCCTATCCTGCAGTGCTGACTGCTTTTGTCTTATCTTGTATTTTTTAATTTATTACATTTATTTATATATTTTTAAGGAGATCTCATAGACTAATAGGGGAGCTGGTCTTGGCTCAGACAGGGCAGACTGACCTTGGAGTGGAAAGAGCTACCAGGTTCTTGAACTGGCTTCTCTCCTCAAGTATCCTTTTTTGGACCAAGAGCACATGTGTTTCCTGCTCTGGGCTCTAGGCTCTGCTTGCCAGACCAGCTGTGAACACTTGGTACAGCCGTCAGAGGCTGTTCAGAGAATTCCTGTGATTGATTGGTGAGTTGGTGATTGGCCTAGAAGGAAATGCCATTGGCTTGCCTGACCCCACTCTTTTTGTTTTGATGGTTCTGTGCTAACAAGCCCACAACACTGATATTTGACCATGGTACCGATCAGGGTCTGATCTATGTTGACTTTTGGTTTTCTTCTTCATTTTATTTCTTATTATTGAATTATAGTTGATTTACCATATTGTGTTAGTTTCAGATGTACAACAAAATGATTCAATTATATATTATTATTTTTCATATTATTTTCCATTATAGGTTATTACAAGATACTGAATATTGTTCCCTGTGTTGTAAAGTAAATAAATCCTTGTTGCTTATCTGGTTTTCTTCTTGGGATTTGAATGAATGACCTCTCTTGTGTGTGTGTGTGTGTGTGTGTGTGTGTGTAAATGTATATTGTTGTGATCATAGTTTAAGGGTGCCTTTCTGACATCCAAGACCTGTTATAACAAACTATAACCTTTGGCCATTTTCTGAAGACAAGTGAAAAGAAGTAGTTCATAGTGAAAAAAAATAGTTCAAAGTTTTATCTGGACAGGTAAATTTATAGCGGTTCCTTTTTATCTTACAGTGTTCCTCAGATAATTTGGTTCCTTTTTTAGTTTTCAGAGTGGTGACACATAAACTAGCTTTCTCACCTCAGCTGCCTCTCTTTTGGCAAGAATAAAGGTTCTCATGTCAAAGTGAATAAAGAGGGAGGCAGGGACCCAGACAGAGTGGAGAAATGGGAGCTGTGCTATGCAGTTTATCTAGACGTGCTCGACACGTCCCTTTTTAACATTAACAACGAGAAAAAAGAGAGTAAGAAAAAGGAAAAAGGCGTTACTTCAAAGTGAACGTGAAAAAAAAAAACAATTGTGTGGCTCAGATGTGAAATATGCAGAAGTACTTTTCACTCATACCTTTTCCTACCTGATCTGAAGGAGCTGAGCTTTTGACACATCCCTGCTCCATTCATGTGTCAGTGAAGCTGTGTTATTCCAGACATGAGACCTTTCCTTTGTTTTGAGCTTCTCAAAGACTCTCTAGTCACTAGATCGGAAGAAAGAACAGGCAAAGTGAGAGAAGTTTCTCAGTTGAGAGTTTCTCAAGTCTTGTTAGCTAGAAGACTTCTGCGTATACGTATACATCTATACTTACGCATATATATGTGAGTGTATATTTACTTACAGACTGAGACTCTGCTGTTCCATATCTAGATTTGTTTTTATTGAAGTATAGTTGGTTTACAATGTTGTGTTAATTTCTAGTGTACATAGTGATTCATTTATACATATATATTCCTTTTCACATTCTTTTTCATTATAGGCCATTACAAGGTATTAAATATAGTTCCCTGTGCTATACAGTAGGTTCTTTTGTTACTGTCCCTTAGATATAGTAGTGTGTGTCTCCAAATCCCAAACTCCCAATTTATCCCTCCCCATCTCCTTTCCCCCCGGTAACAATAAGTAGGTTTGTTTTTTAATATTGAAGGGAACTGATCTGACCAGAGGGCTTTGCTATCAGAAGCTGTCACAGGGCCCAGGTGGCAGAGCTGCTTGTCCCCCACGTGGCAATTTCTGAGTACTGCAACTAAAACCCTGCAAACTGCACACCAGCTTTTCAGGGCGCCCCAGGAGAACACATTTTTCACTTGAGTATTAGAACCTGACGACACATGAAAGGAGATGTACAATGCTATAAAACTGGATGTTTTGGAAACTCAATGCTGCCACATCAAATGTTTGGAGACACCCAAGGGGCAATGAGCGAAGCCTTGAGGCAAATCGAATGCCGACCTTCCTTTCACTGGGAACTAGAGCTTCACACCAGGCTGAGCATTTTGCTGTCCGTGAAATCCACGTTTGCGTCAATCACTGGGAGCAGAGCCAGTTCCATCATGTGGCTCTCTGAAGCCCAGCCGAGTGATGGACAGTAATATTTTCTGAAATGGCTTAAGGAAACCCAGAGGACTGTTGGCCAACAGGGTGTTCCAACATTATTAGCTTCCTTCTGATATGTCAGCGCTGCTAGTGGATTTTGGTTTTCCCCAAGGTTCTTTCCGATCTTGGAGGCAGCACTGGATGAGCTTCCGGACTCTCAGATATGCACTGAGTTCAACTGATACTTCTTTTTAAGACTTTAAAGGATCATAAATTACAACAGGCTTTTTGGTCTCAAAGCAGTCATAGCTCTCAGCTGTGGCAAATGTGCTCAGTAAATGTGCATTTTCATGGACTAGACTTTTGTAACCAGGCTGCCCCTGCCCCACCTCACTTTTGGAAAGGCTAAAAGGAAGCCTTACAGACATAAGGAGATAAAGAATATGCTTTATAAAATCAAAATATGCTTTATAAAAGAGAAAAATATTCCAATAATTTGGGCTTAAGCTGGGACTTCTGGTTTAAAACGTCATAAATTTCATAGTGCTTTGATTGTGTTTTTATGAAGTTTCGCGTGACCCTCAATGTACAATACCATTCCATTTAATCTCTATTTACCCAGTGATAACATTTGATTGAAGTCCTGGAATTCTTGTCTCAGCAGAATTAACCTCAGTGTTCCAGGGTCTAACTCTTACTGGTTCCTATAATTAACTGTTACTACTACCAAATTAGCAATATTCAAACTTTGATCACATTGAGAAAACTGTAGAGTAGTTAGAAAAGAATATTAATGTTGGTTCTAAACAAGTTATTTGAATTCTCAGTGGAGTAGTGGAAGGAACACTGGCTAAGTTTGATGACACTTAGTGTTAAAATGTGGATTTGCCTGCAGCAAGTTAGGGGACCTCGGACAACATTTTTTAAACCTCTTTGATTCTCAGTTTCAACATCCATGCATTGGGGATAAAAATATTAACCTTCTAGTGTTTCATTTATTCACTCCAGAAAAATTGAGTAGCTACTTTTTGCTGGGCACTATTCTAAATGCTGGGATACAATGTTGAATAAGGAACCCAAAATCCCTAGCTGGTGAAGACAAACAGTATATAATAAAAAAAAGTTCTGATAGTCTTAAATGTTACATAGGATATACATCAGGGTGATGTGGTGGGAATGCCTTGGCTGATAGAGGCATCCCAACATCACACCAGATAATTAGAGAAGAATCCTCTGAGGATGTGACATTGAGGGTGGCCTGAATGATAAAACGGCATTAGCCTTGTGAGGGTTCAGGACAAGTACTTTCTGGACAGACAGTAGCCGTGCAAAGGCCTTAAAGTAGGTCAGAACGTGGAGTGTTTTAAGAACCATCAGAAGACTAGTCTAGAGGAAGGCAGGTCTGGATCATGTAGTGTGTTTCATCCATAGTAAGGATTTGGATGTTTTCTAAGTACAGTGGAAATCGTTGGAGACTTTCGAGCAATGTAATGACATGGTTTGATTTATATTTTAAAAAGTGGACTGTTGTGTAGAAAATGGACTAAGGGGTAGATGTTAAGAATGGTAACAGGAAGGACAGTTAGGAAGCTATTCCTGTGTTTAGGGTAAGAGATGATGGTGGCCAGGACTAGTGAAGTAACAATGGAAATGGTGACAGACAGATGGATTTGAGATATATTTTAGAGGTAGAAATGACAAAAACTTGCTGATAGGCTGAATGTGAGGAGTTTAAGAAAGGGAGAAGTCTGGGATAAATCCTAAGGTTTTTGTTTGATGGGAAGGACCAGTCAAATGGCATAAGACTTGGGAAGAAACTGGTTTGGGCAAAGAAAGTCCCATTTTGGTTATGTAAAGTCTAAGTTGTATTTTAGGATCCAAATAGAGATATCAACTAGGTATCTAAGAATAAGAAGTAGAATATGCGAGCTGGAGCCCAAGGCAGAGCTCTGGGCAGGAGATATAAATTTGCTGATATTTAAAGCCATAGGTCTGGAAGAGATGACTCAGGGAGAAAGAATGAACACAGAACAGGACACTCCCTAACATTTAGATGCCTTATTGAAAAGAAAAAATTCAGCTGAAGAGTTTGAAAAGGAGTAGCCTGCAGATGGAGAAACAGGAGAAAAGGTTACATGTCTTGGAAGAGGTTAATTATATCTGTTGCTGCTGAGAGGTAAGTATCAGGATAGATTTGTTCACAGCAACTCAAAACAAGTACATTTGCACTGGAGTGACAGGGACAAAAGCCAGGACTGAAGTGGATTGTTAAGAGAATTATAATTCACACAAAGCAAGTGTCTGGTACACAGTGTGTGCCTCACATAGGGTAGACATTACTGAGAAATGATCATTTGGTGGCAGATTTTGTGGGTTGCCCATAGCAGCCATTCTCCTTGCCTTCTCCCTGCATCCCCGAGTTCATTTTCCTGGCAGACACCCTCCACCTCGATTGGTTCAGTTTTCCACTCCCCCATATGCCTAGGGTGAACCATCGTTGGTCTAGGTCGCTCGTGGTCGTCTCATTCCTCTTTTCTAGTTTAGGCCCAGATATGCCACCCAGTCCTGGCCGGTGGGATCTGAGGACACTTTGGTGAGAGCTTCTGGCAAAGGCTTTCTTTGCTAATAAAAGGATATTCATGGGAAGAGATGCCCCTCTCCTCCACTGAACTGCATCTGTTCATGATACCTGGAATTGCCACAGACATTTGCATAGCAACTGAGAGAGACACGCTGTGGATGGCAGCAGGGAACACGGAAAGCAATCTTGGGAGATCTGGTTCTCATTCTCATGGGGATCAGGTCCTAAGACAATCTTTGAATCAGTGCTTCTGAGGATGTGAATCCCGCAAAGCTCTGTATGATGCTGCTTTACTTAAAAATTAGCTATAAATTGACTTATAAATTAGTGCCAGCTTCACTTACTGTCTTACAGTTCTAAGCTTTACTTACTATTTTATAGATGAGTAAATTGAGACCAAATGAAGTTAAGTGATTGGCCCAGGGACATGCAGCCAGGAGGACGTGGAGTAGGGATTCAAACCTAGTTTCTCTAGCTACCAAGTGAATGCTGGTTCTCTGTAAGTCATAGTAAATGGGGTATCTGCAAGTAAAGATGTATTTATTTGGCATCTGTATTTAAAATGATGGGTTGTTTTTAGATTATTTTCCAATAATGGCAACTGGTTTGAGACTGAGTGTCTCCTTTTGTCAACTAATGGGCCTGGAAATGCTGAGGAAGTGTGAGTCAGCAATCCTTGGTCAGTGTGTGCATTGGGTAACAATGTTCTTGCTTGGAGGTACCGGAATCCAAGTTTCCAAAGAGTAACTTGGTGCAAGTTAACAGCCAAGTTGTTTACGTTGCTAATTTTAAAACACATCTAAAATTAAATGACTACTATTAATTTAGGGCTTCCTGTGTGACCTATCCTGTATGTAGTGCTCTCAGTACATTGTTTCACAAATCTTCACTGAATGTTGAGCTCTAAGAGGATACTATTTTCCTCATTTTTATGACTGAGGAAAGTAAACCATGGAAAAATTTTATGTATTTTCAAACTACTGGATATTAATCCAGGTTTGTCTCATTCCAAAGGCCAGGCTCTTAATTATCAAATGAATACATTAAATGTAACTAAAATTGTGGCATAAATCTGGAGGCTTCCTAGTACAATGAGGTAGCATATTGTCTCTAAAAGTGTTTGTGCATAGAAAGAGCCTGGAAGGAAGTAAATAAGATCAGTAGTTTATCTTGGTGTTGGGAATTACAGTTCATTTTTATTTTCTTTAATAAATCACTGTTGTTATAGTGTGTGTGTGTGTGTGTGTGTGTGTGTGTGTGTGTGTGTGTGTGTGTGTGTGTTTTAATCAGGTTTTCTAGTCTACAGATCTGCTAACCAGATGCTGGATAGAGATGGATTTACCAGGGTGATGAAGGGCCACTTTGCCACCAACCACCTGGCCAGTTGGGTGTTGTTCCTTTCTTTTTGACTTCCATTGTAGCTCTAGGTGAGGAGACATTCACCTCCACTCCTCTTTTTGTTCACTAAACACTTTCAGGCTTCTTTCTGTAAATCACCAATGTCTTCTTTGCATCTCTTTGGGCAAGACTGCGTAATCAGATTTTTCATGTTCTTAATTTGATTTTTCATGTTCTAAAGGCAAACAGAAACCAACTGCCCAACTATTTGTTTTGTGTTGGATTGATTGGTACATTAAATAAGGGAAAGCAGTATTTTCTTTTTTCATCATCTATAGATAAAGTAGGCATGCTCGTTGAGTTGTTGGAGTTCCTTTTCTGTTAACTCTAGCTGATGCCACTTACTCAACCACAGAACAGTGGGGTGATTACCTAGTGAATAATCCCAGCCACCTCTTAGATTTCTACTTCATCAATATTTGTATAGCAAACAGAACCTTGATAAGACCCAGGTTGATTGCAAAATGAATTTCCTGTGTATGTTGCCAACAGATTTTTTTTTCCTGACAACCTAGTTATATTTTGGAGGTTTATATCCTTTTTAGAATTTGCATTCTGCCACCTTTATATAAAACTTTGGAAGATATTTACAGAATGCTATTAGTAATGTAAAAACACAAGTGGCCAGATTGGAATTAAAATAACTGCCAAAGATTGAGGAAAAAATTTTATAACGTAATAAGTATTTCAGCCAGGAAATGACAGTCCTTCTTGAGATAAGAACTGAAATACTGTCAAATTCAAGTGATTGTGTTATGAGAAGACATTAAAATTTCATGATATGTCCTGATATCCGAGTTATAAAGTAGGTATTTAATGAATGACGCTGTCCTTCACTGCCGTCTATCCTTCACATTTACTCTGCTTTGTTAAATCCTTAAGCACGTAAATTTTTTTTTAAAGTTAGGTTCAAGCTCCACTAACACACTGCCGGTTTTCCTTTATCCATGCATTGCCCATGTCGGTCACTGCACTGCTTTTCCCCTCTTTCAGTTTGTAGTACAAACCACAGTGGCTTCCTGAACCACATGAGGAAGCGTGCCATCCTTTGTCTTTCTCTCTCAGATTTTGTGCCTGTCATTCTCAACGTGGAATGGTTCACAGAGAAACCTAAGAGTTGGCTCTGTCTAAAGTGCCTGATTGCCCTGCATCACTCAAAGGTGGTGACCTGGTTCTCCACCCCTTCAGGGAAGACGGGGAATGCTGCACATTATCCCACAAAGACAGTAGTGTGATGATACGTGTAAGGGAAAGTCTCAGAAGTTAGCTCAAATATTTATGTAAATTCACCTTAAAACTTATAGGTAAAGAAATGAGCTCATGATCATATGCACTAGTTTTACAGTATCAGAAATACTGCTGAACCTGTAGAACAAAAAAGAAATGGGTTTATAACCTATGTTACACTAACATTTTCCATTGTTTGAAAATTTTGGTACATTTCCTTTCAAAAGTTTTTAGGCATATAAACACACAAATATATCTATGTGCATGATTGAGAATTTACTCTTTGTAAGACTTTGTTTTCTTTTCTCTGTATGTAATACTGACTTATAAACATTTTCTTATTTTATCCATGGATAGTTGGAAATATTTTTAAGTGGCCAATGTATTCAACTATTTATAAATTGTAGGGCATTTAAGTGTTCACAATTTCTTTTCTCTGTTATAAATAATACTGCAGTGAATACTTGGTTCATACTCTAGCATTTATATAGCATTGACTGTGTGCCAGGTACTGTTCTAACCACTTTATGTGGATTGAGGATATGAATCCTCCTGGTGGTCCTTAGAGATGGGTACTATCATGACATTCACTTTATAGTTGAGGAAACTGAGGCACAGAGAAGGTAGCTAAGTTTCCAAGATCACACATTTGGCAACTGGTAGAGCTTGAATCCAGTCCAAGCAGCCTGACTCCATCTCTCCAGAATCACCCTGAGATTTTCATCTCATCTCTTAATATTTTGTTAAGGACAGACTTCTAGAAGAATAATGAATGGACTAAAGGATGTGAACTTACTCAGTCTCTTAATTAGTTTATAGAAAAGATATACAATCTGTATTTCCATGTCACTTTATGGAAAATTTGTTTTACTATATATTTTTATCAACATTGAGTAATAGAAGGAAAACTCTTTGATCAACCCAGTAGGTGAAACTTAATGTTTTATGTTGCTTAATTTGCATGTCTTCTGAGCTCTAGTTTATCTGTGCTTGAATCCCAGAGGTTTCTATTTACAGGATGGTTGTGAGAATTAAGTGAATCAATATAGGCAATTCTCCTGTATACAGTAAGCACTAGATAGATGCTGGTTATCTTGGGGTTCAGAACACACCACCCCAAAATACGGCATACTGAATATTTCAACCTGAAAGAATAAGAGAGAACTGCAGGTGCAGGCAGGACTCTCTGACGCCCCCTTCTTCCCTGAGTAGGTCATAAAACCCTCTTGTGAGAGGCGTCCTCCTTACACCGCGGGAAACGAACACCTGTATCTCCAAAGATGAGGGACCTGGATAGGAATCCAAAACACACAGCCTTGCTGTGTTTCTCCCAGTTTATTTCCTTAGCTCATAAAGCTTTGTCTTATCATATTTTTCCATGGCTTTCTTCATCAGACCTGGTATAAAAATGCTCAGGTTTAACCATTTCCTCTTCATTTCCTTACGAAGGCTCCCATGTAAAATTTATACTAAATAAATTTGTATGCTGTTCTCCTATTAATCTGTCTGTTGCCCGTCCAGTTATAGAGCCCCAGCTGGAGAATCTAGCAGGCTGGTAGGAAAAGGAATCTTTCCTCCCTTACCATAGTAAAGGTGAACATTGTTCCTTGAGTTTCTTGCCCTCTCGTGTTTTCCTTTTGCAAATATACTATTCATGTACTTATTTTCAGAAAATTCATAGACAAAAGCTTCCCAGCAATAGTCCTTTAAGGTAGGATGTGGTATTTTCTGTTTATTAGGGAAGGCAAAGAGACTGGGTATTGACTGAATCAGACTTAACATTTGAATGAAACTCTTAAAATCTATAGAGCGCATTTAAGAAATACAGTACTGGCAGAGAATACCTTCTTTGGCTTCAGCAATCGATGTGTAGACCAGGGCATGTGTTGCTTTTGTAATTTAAAAAGAAAGATAATGGAAAAAGCCAAGGGTTAGTATAATAAGAAACAAATATACACGTTTCATTACAGAACTTAGGGGACTATGCAACCATATCTTTGAGTTACAGAATCAATTATGAGTTTGACATTCTATGATGAGAACTCCGAAATGTTGTAGCTTGTTTGGGGAGGAATGTGCTTAGTGTGTAATTAATGGAGACAAGCCATTACAGAGAACAAAAAATGAAATTAAATCAAATAAGCCTACATGTCAGCTGCTGGAGGAGGTGGCATCAAGTGTGAATCATTGTATTTCAGATTAAAATAGCATACTTTGATAACTGTAATGTGGGCCTTTACAGCCATTCTCCTGTGGTGCTGAGCATCCTCTCTAAGTTAAAAAACACTTGCTGTGAGATTAAAGCAATCAGTAGAATCAGCATAGATTCGTAGGTCTGCAGAATGCCCGTGAACTCTAACAGGCTCACCAAATTCTTGTTCTAATTGGGTGTATGTCCAAGTGCACTGGCCCCATAGTGAGGAGGAAAGCCAGGGAATGGGACAGGGGGCACTAACCCAGATTATTTACAACACCAACAACGGCAACAGTCAGTGGTGGAGTGTGCACTCTGTGCGCGCCCAGTGCAGGGCCCTTTACACACAGTTCTTCATTTAATCACCACAACCCATTAGGGAGGGATTATGATCCTCACAACAGCCCTCAGCTCTTAAGAGGCACCACTGATATTCAAAGGCAAGTCTCTTTCCAAAGCTTATTTTCTTATCCACCTGGAGATGCTGCCACGGCATCTTCCCTAACCCCGATACTTCTTGCTGTCATCTGCTTCTGTCCCAGTTATTCATTCATTCGTGCATTATGTATCAAAGAGTGATGAGGTTCTTAATATGTGTCCTGCCCCGTGCTAGATGCTCTCAATATAGCAGGGAATGTGATGCGCGTTTCTTCCATTCACAGAACTGACAGTTGATCAGAGGAGACGGAGAATTACAGTTTCCTAATCAACATCACCACCAAACAGCACTTAACGAAGTACCGAGAAAGTGTGGCCTCCGTGATTTTTGCAGCCATGTCTTACTTTGGTGTTATCGCCTCCACCTTACATACAAGGAAACGGGGTCTCAGATGCATTTGGCAGTTGGTTCAAATTTCCATCAGCTGTTCTAGTGCCTCCTTCCTACATCACCCGCCTCATTCCTATGCCCCTTGATGCTTCAGTGGACTTCTCATCAGGGACGTAGGTCCCGTGCCGCCACATTTGCATTTTTTGCCACTGCCGTGATGTTCCTTTCCCTCTAAGGTCACTTCGCTTGTCAGAATCTCCCACAGATAGGATCACGTTTGTACAAAGTAATGTGTTCAAAGTAATGTGCTAATACTGTCTCTTAACAGCCTCGCCTCCCAGTAGAAACACACATGAACAAACACACACACACTTTAGTCATAGGGGCACGTATTAAATGCACTAATATTACATATGTTAGTTAAACAGTCTCTGGAAAAGTCAGACTATAGTAACTTTTTGCTTTTCAAGATGCGCATATACAAATTCAAAGCAGGTTTTAACAGCGACCACAGTAGCCAGGTTGCCTCTAAATCAGTCTTCCTTAAGGGTACCTTGTAATCTTTGGTGATGGGACACGACTTACACACATCTTCCCAAATCATTTCAGTCACTCCTATAAATGTGTCATAACCATATGCTAGCTCTGGCAAAGTGATCAGTCTCCTCTCCACTGTAAACTTTATGCTCTGATTTGTAAGAGTATCTGTCTAAGAAACACGTGGGCTACAGGAAGCAGCTCTCTCTTTCTATACTGGTGTTCTTTGAACACCATTAGAAGATTTCAACATATAGTATCTTAATTAAAAGAGTAATGCAGTTACCTTAAAGGCCCCTACCTTGGAGTGTGATTGGCAGACACCGTCTCAGGTGTCAATACAGTGGCCCTGCTGCATGACGTATGGAAAGTAAACTCTAAGTTTACTTCTTTTTAGAGTTGGGATAATATCTATAGTGGCTTTTAAACTGGCCCAAAATTCTATGACACACTTCCCATCAACAGGTTGGGTCTATATCCCTTCTCCTTGAAATAGGTGAGCTTGCGACTACTTGACCAACAGAATACAGTGAGGTGATGTCATGGGACTCCCAAGGCTAATCATAAAGGTCTTGCAGCTGCCATCTTGTTCATGGAACATTTGCTGTTGGAGTCTCGTGCCTCCATGTAAATAGTCTTAGCACCAGGAGTGCACCAAATACTGCATCTGACAATCTCAGATGAGCCCAGCCTTCTGGCCGTCTCCATCAAGATTCTAGACATGAAAGCGAGGTCATCTTGGGTCGTCCAGACCAGTCCGTCTGCCAGCCAGAGAACACCGAGTGACCTTCACCGACATGATGTAGATGTTTCACCTCTCCAAGTCCTGACTTAATTTCTGACCCACGGAATCATGAAATATAATGAAATTGTTGTTGCATTAAGTCACCATGCTTGGGGTAGTTTGCTATGGAGCATTAGGTAAATAAAACACCATCTCATACATTGTGAGGGTTATAGTAAGACTCTTAGCTCAGGCCCTGGCCACTGGTAAGCATTCAGTGAATGTTATTTTTACTTATTGAACATCTGCTATGGTCATAAACATGTGTAAAGTGTTTTGAGGCACAGGAAAGAGGTATAAGAGAGACTCTTTTCTCTTACCATTTTGGGAGTGGTGGTAAGGATGAATACATATGAAGAGATAATGTACATATTGTTAGGGTAATAAATGCCATTATTGCTGTAAGAGTTCAAAGAAAGGAGAGGTAAGCCACTGTGAAGAAAATGGGTCTTGAGATCTGAGGCCCCCATCTCCAGGGAGAGTAAGGGAATACTTATTCCAGAGACTGTGCAAGATGATTTATCTGATTTGGGAGAGGAGCAGTGTTTTAATTCCCATTTTATAGATTAAAAGACAAGAGAGGTGATGTCTCTGTTTCGATCATCTCCTATTCATCCTGCTGGAGAAGGAGGGATCCCAGGCTGAGGGTTATGGGGCTGGGGGTGACCGAGCCCAAGACACCTGATGGTGGACAGGTGAGACTGACAGCAGTTCATCAGTCACACATGTTCACAGTGAGGGAAGGAGGATGCTGCACGCTGCTCTGCAAGGCCACACAGGGGTGCACTCAGGAGCAGAGTGAACAGCCAGGGGCTCTGGGAGGCAGCTTCATAGAATCAGGAGGTGGGGTGACTCCTGGTTCCCAGGAGAGGCTGTGACTTGGCTGGTTTGAATATTTCTGAGGCTTGCAGGGAACTGAAACTCAATACTCAGGGGTAGGTATCCCGTGCCTGGTCCCTTTGATAGGGTTGTTCAGGTAGGCGACCATGCCCAGGAGTAGACTGGGGAGGGGAACTTGGTGTTAGGCCACTGAAGGCCCTCCTGGTTTTATCAGATACGTACACAAAAAAGCAGCACATGATACTGAGCCTTAATTTTCAGCCTTAAACTGCGTCATAACCTGCTCAAGATGCCAAAGCCAATGAAAAGTGGAGCTTGGTTTTGAACCTGAGTGTATCTGGCCCAGAGTCCTTCGTGGGCTCAAAGTCTGTACACTGGGTGCAAATATAGGAGATGACAAATTTATGAATACCACTAGTGTGTGCTTCTTCCTTCTATTCTTTCTACGTCATCCTCCTCTGTTTCACGGAATTTAATCTCATTCCAAGGCACCCAATACCCTAAGAATGCTCCTGAGTATTATATTATAGTTATAAAAGATGTCACCATTGGCAGAGGTGTGGTGAAGTGTACACAGGATTATTTTTGCAACTTCCTATGATATACTATGTTCTTGGATTGGAAGAATTAATATTGTTAAAATGACCATACTAACCAAGGTAATTTACAGATTCAATGCAATCACTATCAAAATACCAGTGGCATTTTTCACTGAACTAGAACAAAAATGGTAAAATTTGATGGAAACAGAAAGACCCCAAATAACCAAAACGATCTTGAGAAAGAACAGACCTGGAGGAATCACACTCCCTGACTTCAGACTATACTACAAAGCTACAGTAATTAAAATAGTATGGTACTGGCACAAAAACAGACTCATAGATTGTTGCAACAGAATAGAGAGCCCTGAAATAAACCCACACACTTATGGTCAATTAATCTATGACAAAGGAAGCAAGAATATACACTGGAGAAAAGACAGTCTCTTCAATAAGTGGTGCTGGGAAAACTGGACAAATACATGTAAAAGAATGAAATTAGAACATTCTCTAACACCATATGTATATATCACATTTAGAAATTGAAATTCTTAAAACCGCCCAGGGCCAGGTACCCGCTGGAAAATGATCCTCCATTCTCAGGGCTGTGATACACCAGGCTGATGACGGCTCTCTAGAGGGTGAGCTCTATAGGGGGCGATCTTGGCCACCACTAAGTCCTCTGAACTTACAGTGCTGGACCCATAGTAAGTACTCAAAAAACATTCATTGACTAAATGAACGAGATGGACCCATCACTGACGTTGCTTTTTAATTCTCTCTCCTGAACCAAATCTGATGCCTGATTAAAAGTCACCTTCACTAATTCATCTTAATCCTGTATATTCCTTTTTTTTTTTTTTTTTTGTCAAATCCCATCATACAGGTCACAGTAAGGGCTCTTTATCGGCTTCCCGTTTTTATTGAGTTCCCCGTATTTAAACAAAAATGACAGAATAGCTTTGGTCTTGATTAATGATCTAAATGTACTTGATTAATGATCTAAATGTACTAAATGATCTAAGTGAACTAAAAGTTCATGTAAGTAGACCGCCCATTAAGACATCCAGAACTTAATTTTGCTGTTCTGTATTTACTGACTGATTTGAGATACATTTATTTAAGCTGACAAAATAAAATTATATTTTAGGCAGGACAAGAAAAATTTAACATCAAATTTTCTCTGCTGTTTGAGCCAATATCCCCTCCCCTTTAGTGTGCATTGTGCATCTGCGTTAAACATTAACTGGATCCTCTTAGAAGACACAGAAATGCCTGCTCACCAAAAAAAAGCAGTTTCTTCCTGGCACCAGCACGATGGCTTCTTAGGAGATAACATTCCTCCTCAATCCTGTAAGGGGTTACGATAACCTACTACTCACCTTGTTGGGCTGTGCAAACTGTCAGTATGTTACTTTGATGCATAGCCCTTTGATGTATAACTGACCCTTTGTCTCAAAAATTTGTACAACTGCTTTGACCTCTAATGGGGGAACAGTCCTCAGTGCTTTCTGAAAGACTGTCTCCCGAGTTATAATCTTCAAGTTAGCTGAAATAAACTTCTCTATTTCTTTCTTAGACTAATTTTTTTGTCGACAAAGTCTTTATAATATCTAGGGCATATTGTTCAATTCCTCATCTCAGAACCTCTCTCATTATCATTTACCGTTGACTGGGAACTTCTGAATTTGAGTTGTTTCACTAATCCTGGTCTACTTTGCAATGAATTCAGAGTAACTTTACACAGGTTACATGTAGTGAGTGAAAAGCAAGCATGAATGAGAAACAATGCTTTGGGGGTAGAGAGTATTTCAGAACATAAATATGTTTTCTTAAGGTGGGATGATAATGATGTCTTAAATGATAAAGACAGTTGGTCTAACAAATGCTAATTTTCCTTAAAGAAGGTAGCATGGAAAAGCAACATTATAAAAATACCTTACATGTGTGGGTAATTTACAGATTGCCTTACCCTTAGAATTTCTACATAAATATACTAATGGTATTTTTTTTAGACTCAGGTCTCACTCACTGTGGAGCAGGAAACTCATACCTAGATCTTTTCCGTTCAGACTGGAGGTTATGTGAGTTTTTCACGTGTGCACTGAACAGTCTCCTTCTAGGCAGAGAATAGTGTAAGATTATCCCATTGAGAGAAAGGGGGAAAGGGAGGAATACAGTCCTAGAAACGGGAGCATTACCCCATCACTGCTGGTGTTACTGTTCACTAAGAAAGTGCAGTGTCTTAGTGACACACATGCTGTTACCATGCCCACCACGTGTCTTACTTCTCCTCTGCTTCCCAATGACCTACGGCTCACTTTTCAACTTTAATTTTAAAGGGACATCATCCTACCCTAGATTTGGGGTCAGGCAGTGGAGGGGTCAGCTAGTAAAACTAGATAGAAACTGGGAGCAGGCAGCAGGGGGAGCTGGGTTGTAAGCAGCCAAGTGAATACTGGTGGAGAATGGCCAAGTGACATTACTATACGTGAAGTGGCTAAGCAGCAAGGACCTCCTGTAAGGCACAGGGAACTGTATGCAATTTCTTGTGATGAGCCGTAATGGAAAAGAAACTGAAAAAAATATATATATGTATGTATGTATATGTATAACTGAATCGCTTTGCTGTACACCTGAAACTAACATTGTAAATCGACTACACGTCAATAAAAAAAGAATAAAATAATAGAAAAGAAAGGAGGAAACAAACAAATAAACCCCATGAAGGCCATAGAGCCAAAAAAGTTTCAAACCAGCAACAGGTTGTCCTGGAAACGTAGAGGCTGGACCCGCCAAGGCGACACTTGGGAAGCAGGCAGAAACTGTGATACGTGTTGTCCTCTGACCCTGTCTCGTGCCCATCCTCATAAAGCTCTCTTCTTTCAGGTATCCGTGTTCTTTCCAGGCCTGCAGTGTTCACACTGCCTCCCTGAGGCTCGCACTATTCTGGTCCCTTCTTCCCATGTGGAACTTTCCTGCTCAGGGCTGTAAACCTTGAGGGGTCTGTTCTAGGTGATCTGGTGACCAGTATATGCCGAAGCATCAGTAGGTGATACAGTATAACATCACCTTTTCCAAATTAAGTCCATGAAATGTACATTGACACATAAAGAAGAAATAAGAATTTCAGGCAGATCAAGAAAGAGATGATTTGGGGGAATAATTTGATCTTTGATGCCTCCAAAAATTCCATCTTATTAGATATCTTTCTAAAGTGTTCAGCATTCATAGACAAGATTTGCCTCAGAATCACAGGATTTTATAGCTAAGGAGGGATTGTCTCTGCCATTCTTTCCTGATCTTGTCATGGCTCCCCGTACCTCTCTCCACAGTGGGTGCTCACCTAGTGCTAGTTAACAGACAACAATAACCTAGACATGAAAATTTCTGTCCTGTAATGACATCTGCTGTCACTATTTGTGACGTGCACAAAATGCAGTTGGTGAAATCCGTAACTGAATTGTGAAAGCAGCTTTTTACAGAGGCTGTGGGGCTGGAGTGTTACAAGATAATGACACTTCAATTGGTCTGTTTAATTCTAATGTGGTTGCCATAGGTGAAGCCTTTTTCCAGCGGGCCAGATCCATGAATGTGAGAAGAAAATCAACTGCCTAAGGGATTTCAAGGTTGCAGAAAAAGCCCTCTGCCATCTGCTCCCCAGAATACCTCCCTCGCTTCTTGTTGCCTGAAATTCCGCAAATGGTGCTCCAGCTTTTTTCTTCTGTTTCCTTTCCCCATGAAGATAAAATGACAAAATAAATTCCCCTGGGGAGATGTTCAAAAAGTCCCCTTGCTGGGGCCTGATTCTCCAGAGCGCCTGCTTTTATTAATCTGGATTAGGGCCCAGGTATTGGTATTGTTTTAATAAATCCCTGGGTAATTTTAATGTGCAGCCAGCGCCCGTGAACACTGTTAGTGAGACACTAAAATGTACTCATCTGCATCTGAGATGTCTGAGCGTGGGCGTTTTGTTCTTGTTTTCTTTTCGATTACCTACCTGTCTGAGAAAACAGGTTACTAGAGGGAGGAGGGCAATAAAAAGAACTGTGGATTGTAGAGGCAATTCACAGTCAAACCAGAGAGACTGGACTGGAGAACAGGGGGATTCCAAAAACAAGCATTGTTCGTTTCATAGTGCTTGAAGGCCAGGCTTGTTAGGATTAATGACAAACAAGGAGGAAAAGACCAGCGGGAGCCTGCCCTCCCTTCCCCTGGGCATCTCAGGAGCATTTGACAAGCAGGTCGGGGGCTCAGGGAAACGGAGCACACACTGATCTATAGGCGGTACAAGGAGTTTTAGGATGTTGCTGCCACTGTTGCTTCTGCCCTGCCGACCCGTCAGGGAGCTGCGTCATCTCCCCTTTGATTTGAAGTTCCAGATTAATGGGCCTGAAAATTGAATTAGCTCAGCGACTGCTCAGAGGTCCATGGTGAAATAGGGACAGCCTGTGGCTAGGTGCTACACGATCTTTTCAGCTTGCATTTTCAGGGTTAAATTTGAGATGGTAATACCACGTGGACAAACCAAAGGTGGGGTTAGAGGTCAGATGTTCTAAAATGTGTTCAGGTGTCAAAATGTAGGATGAACAATCCCTTGTTTTTCTTTGCCTCGATGCGCCTCAAGGTTTTCAAAGCAACAAGACTGGTCCAAGAAAATAAGCAAATTAAGCGTGGCGTAAAGGTGGTCTCTGCAAGGAGTTAACTTATCTTTTTCAATTGCTTGAGAATCCTAGTGATGTTTTCTCTCTTGTAAACAAAAATGGAAGCTTCTGACTGAGTTGGCTCCCTGGCAAGGCTTTGGGGATGGGCTTCCCTATCAAGCCCCAGGGCCCCTCACTTGCACTAGTCCCATCTCAGGGCCTGCAAGGAGCTGCCCTAGCAATGAGTTCTACTAGTCATATGTTTTGTAAAATTTGAAAGAAAAAAAAAAAGGTGTTTCAACATCAATCAGTTAAGACTATTATCTCCACCCCAAATTTTCCTCTGATGTACTTCCTCTCATGGTATGTGACCTTGGAAGGGCTGTACGTGTTTTTGGGATCTGGCTAAGGGGTTTATAAGATAATTTGTGTAGTTTGCAGTCACTTCAATATATACCTAGGTTATTGCCAGGTATTCTAACGTTTACATAGTTTACACTCACCGCTCACTGTATCCGGCATCATCACCTAAAGCTACATACAGTATCATGATGTAAACTAGCTCCAGAAGCATGTTGGTAAGAAATGTGAACGAAAAATACTGCAAACCATATCAGTAAACAAAGAATGCTGAAGCCATCAAGTCATCCGCGGCTGCTGCCACCCCCCAGGGAAGACAAGCCTGCAGCCCAGCCTCTTCAGCCACTCACAATGGTGCACCCTGAGGGAACTCAGAATAAGAAAGGACAGGATACTGGCCCTAGATAGCTAGATGCTTGTCAAAGGAATGAATTCAAGGAGCCCAAATGTTTGGTTCCTCCCATACATAGAAAAGCACTGAATTCTTTAACTTGAGATGCCGGTTTTTCTTAAGATAACGAGTAATCTTTTATTATTCCAACTACCTGGTCTTTGTTGTAAAGCTCCTGTATATCGTAGCCCCTCCCCTACCTCTTTGGAGCAGTCCCTCAGAGCGATCTGAGAGGCTGTCATCCCGGCTCGAGTCCTCCCGCCAAATAAAACATAACTCTCAAATTTTAGGCAGCGCATTTATTTCAGTCAACAGAAAAAAGGGTGAAACAAATCTTGGAATGTGTGGAGTCAGAAACTAGTCCATGGAAAATTCTCTCCACGGTCAGACATGTAAAATTGTAAGTGGAGAATTCAGTTTGTGTTGATACCTAATTAAAGCAGAAATTCTTTCTAGTCAGTAACATTCTACCTTTTTTTTATGGGATATCCACGAAATAGAATTTATCAGAATTCCTGTGTTTATAGGACACACATACATAGCAGTAGGACAAACTGGTGAAGTTACATATTTTATGCATTCCCAGCACATCAGTGGCACTTCAGAATATCTGATATATCTTGCCTTAATGAAGTTGGTGGTTCCAGACCAAATGGCAGGTAACTTGTCTGCAATAAAATGGAGCAATCAACTGTGTTGAAGGAAAAGAATGACTTTCACTGCTAGTCTCTGTATTGGAAAATGTTTCAAAGTGATTGTATGAAGAGGCGGTCAAAGAGTATAAAGCCAAAAAATGGAGGAAAAAAGGTATTATAGAGGTGTTTCTGATGATTGATTAATATGTTATATTATTATTTTAATTTTGTAATGTTTTCATTTTTAGTAGGCTTTTTAAAATTTATAATTTGTTGTGATTTCATCTCTCCTTCGAAATAAATAGCCCTTTTATATCTAACCTGATATTCTCAATTTTACATTCTTTTCTTAGAGAGCTTCCAAATGAAGTGTCA